>NC_140999.1:11660797-12001338 GCF_052327205.1 Somniosus microcephalus
GTGTGAGAGTGTGAGTGTGAGTGTGAGTGTGTGTGTGTGTGTGAGTGTGAGTGTGTGTGAGTGTGAGAGTGTGTGTGTGAGAGTGTGTGAGAATGAGTGTGTGAGTGTGTGTGTGTGTGAGTGTGAGTGTGTGCGAGTGTGTGTGAGTGTGTGTGTGAGTGTGCACCATAACTGCTGCCACTTTCATATTATTTCAACCTGCTTGCGTGACAGAATTTATAAAACCTTGGGAAAAGTGAACGAGCAATAGTCGAATGGTGGAAGGTCCCATGGTGAAAATGTTAGACCAGAAGAAACCATTTAATCCTGAGTATAAAACAAACATCCAAGAACACTTTAAATACACAATTTCTTTCTACCTCTCAAGTAATTCTCTACTCTACCCGGCAACAGCCATTTTGTGACTGATCTCATTCGTGACGATATCGCTGAGTTACATCAACACATCGCGCAACCACTGAGGGAGAGAACATGTTCTCCCAGATTTTTTTGGCATGGGTTATGTCACCATCTCCAAATGTCAGAATTACCCCTGATGCCCCCCCCACCACCCCCAATTCTTTATTTACAGTTTGCCCCTCTGCCTCCACACATCCTAAATTTCCCCACTGCATCCCACTTCCCTTCCCCCAACATTCCCTAAATTGCCCCTCTAAATCACGATTGAGCCATATATCGTATTCGTAAAAGATAGTCACCAAGAAATCCAATAGGGAATTCAGAAGAAACTTCTTTACCCAGAGAGTGGTGAGAATGTGGAACTCGCTACCACAGGGAGTGGTTGAGGCGAATAGCAGAGATGCATAAGGACGTGAGGGAGAAGGGAATAGAGGGTTACGCTGATAGGATTGGATGAGGAAGGGTGGGAGGAGGCTTGAGTGGAGCATAAACGCCGGCATGGACAGGATGGGCCGAATGGCCTGTTTCTATGCTGTACATTCTGTGTAATTCTATATTTCTATGTAATACATCCCACTCCTCCTCTCCCCACCCCAGCCCCCAACATAAAAGTAAGAAGAAGCTCATTCCTGCCGTCAACATGTTGGGGATTGAATTGTGTTCTTGTGCATTTTACCGGGGAGGAGATTCATGGCTGGGCTCCGCCACGGGAAGTCTGTTATATCGGTTTCTCTCAGCAATTCACAGATAAGACAGAAGGATCACAGCATGAGCAAGTTCTTTTTCTCCTGCCCATTTTCTTCCTGATGAGGTCCATTCCTTGCTGGGGGGGCTTGTTTCGACCACCATTGTTTCATTAATAGTGAGTGTGTGAGGGTCACCAGGCTATTTAGAATCAGAGGAAGTGGGGGAGAGGGAGGGACAGTCGAGCTTAATCCTGTTCTCACCCACTCTTCAATTAGGGCTTTCTGGATAGCAGTTAGGCGCAGGAACCCTGCTCAGACTTTCTCCCCCTTGAGCCAGGGGTAGTGAATTCAATTGTCGAGTCTCTTAAAGTCACCTGGGGAGGGCAGGGGGGGATTCTATGAGTGAGCCCATTTAAGACAGAGATGAGGAGAAATTTTTTCTCACAGAGGGTTGTGAGTCTTTGGAACTCTCTGTGGAAGCAGAGTCTTTGAATATTTTTAAGGCAGAGATAGTTCGATTCTTGATAAGCAAGGGGGTGAAAGGTTATCGGGGATAGGTGGGAATGTCTCCTCTTCTTCTTCTTAGGCAGTCCCTCGGAACCAAGGATGATACACTAAAAATGAGTTCTCAGGTGACTGATGAGTCCAATGCGGGACCTACAGTCTCTGTCACTGTTGGGGTTGTCCATGAGGGTCCTGACGTTCCAGGTCCCGAACTTCATTTTTAAGGGTGGAAGATGCCTGTGCGTGAATTCTTTTAACGTGGGGTGGCCGTTGCACACCAGCTACCACACGGGCTTGACAGAGCAAGGTCTTGGTCCAATGGCAAGGGGATCCAAGACGATTGGAGACCAGGCTCTGCTACATCGGCCTAGCACACACACACACATACTGCTACTGTCACCAAAGTTCAAAAACCAAAACCAAAAGGCACAGAGCGGTGCAGCACATACCTACCCCATCCCCTGCCTCCACACATTGACTTGCCTCTCTATCATTATGGTTTGTCCTCGTGGGAATGTGGAGTAATCAGATCAGCCATGATCTTATTGAATGGCGGAGCAGGCTCGAGGGGCCGAGTGGCCGACTCCTGCTCCTAATTCGTATGTTCGGGTCAGGGTATGAGATTTTAACATTTTCATCCTTTTTTCCAAATCCCTCGCCCACTACCTATCTCCTCCAGCCCTCCGAGATCTCAGCGCTCCTCCAATTCTGGCTTGTTGCGCATTCCCCGATTTTGATCGCTCCACCATTGGCGGCCGCGCCTTCAGCTGCCTGGGCCCTCAATGCTGGAATTCCCTCCCTAAACCTCTCCGCCTCTCTCTCCTCCTTTAAGACGCTCCTAAAAAAAACTACCTCTTTCTGTCCTAATATCTCCTGATGTGGCTCGGTGTCAAAATCTTGTTTGATAACGGCCCTGTAAAGGGCCGTGGGAAAAGGGGCTATATAAATGCAAGTTGTTGTTGCATTGATCTTTAAATATGGGCCTCAACCCAGGTGGAACTTGGATGGATTGATCTCTCTGCAAATGCTCCCCATCAGTCTGTAAGCAGGTCCAACAACACCTCAACCTCGAACAGATAGTTAAACACAAATTGTGCAACATGACCTGGGGTTGTGACGGCCTCTCAGGGCCTGGGATCAGCTACGTGACCTTTCACCTTTTGCTTTTTATTCCCACCTTCGCTTTACTCGGATGGCCAGGGCAAGTAAAAAACAGGGGGAACAAAAACGATGTTGGCCTGCCACTTTTTTCAAATTTTTCATTAATAGATCTGTATGAAATATATGAATTGTTCTGCCATTAAGGGTAACATATTCATGATTATGCTAATTATGCATGCATTATGTTAATTAGAAAATGGACTTTCCTCGTTACTCAAAATTCCTAAGTTCAATCATTATGAAGCGCGAAGGGCACAACCATTACGCTATTATCAATAACATGAATAAATCATGCTAATTGTATTTAATTTACATATAACATTTATATCAGGTGGCAGATAGAACTCAAAAATGTTGCAAAATGGTCAAGGTTAATGTGCTTAGCTGTGGACAAGTGGATAGAGTTGATCTTATCCTAAGGAACCGGGTGTAATGGATCCAAGTTTGCTGACTATACAAAGCTAGGTGGGAAAGTAAGCTGTGAGGAGCACACAGAGAGGCTGCAAAGGGATATCGACCAGTTAAGTGAGTGGGAAAGAACACGGCAGATGGAGTGTAATGTGTTTTGGTCGCCTTATCTGAGAAAGGATGTTCTTGCCATGGAAGGAGTTCAGCGAAGATTCACCAGGCTGATACCTGGGATGGCAGGAATGACGTATGAGGAGAGATTGGGTCGATTGGGCTTGTACTCGCTGGAGTTTAGAAGAATGAGAGGGGATCTCATTGAAACTTATAAAATTCTAACAGGACTAGACAGACTAGATGCAGGAAGGATGTTCCCGATGGTCAGGGAGTCCAGAACCAGGGGTCACAGCCTCAGGATAAGGGGTCGGCCATTTAGGACTGAGATGAGGAGGAATTTCTTCACTCCGAGGGTGGTGAATCTTTGGAATTCTCTGCCCCAGAGGGCTGTGATTGCTCAGTCGTTGAGTATATTCAAGGCTGAGATCGATAGATTTTTGGACTCTAGGGGAATCAAGGGATATGGAGATCGGGCAGGAAAGTGGAGTTGAGGTCGATGATCAGCCATGATCTTATTGAATGGTGGAGCAGGCTCGAGGGGCTGTGTGGCCTACTCCTGCTCTTATTTCTTATTTACTTATGGAACAGCTTTGCACGATGTTTCACCTGATCAACACCACCCCTTTAATGTGATTTTGTAAAAACCAGAATTGTGGGTACTTTCACCTTTATATCCGAGACATAACTAAGTGTGGTAAACCACTAATCTGCCTGTACAGAACATGTCTGGGCATGCCTCAGCTGGCTCCGCCCCTGGCTCCACCCCTAAGCCCAGGTATAAAGGTGATTGACCTCCAGTCCCCCTGGCTTTAAGGATCGGTCTACCAGCAGAGGCATGCTCGTATTCTTTTGTTAATAAAAGCCTACTTGTTATAAGTTTAACTCTTAGTCTTCTGGAGTTATTGATGGCGCATCACTAAGACTATTTCCACCTCCGTAACATCGCTCGTCTCCGCCCTTGCCTCAGCTCATCCACTGCTGAAACCCTCATCCATGCGTTTGTTACCTCTAAACTTGACTATTCTAACGCACTCCTGGCTGGCCTCCCACATTCCACCTTACGTAAACTTGAGGTCATCCAAAACTCGGCTGCCTGTGTCCTAACTCGCACCAAGTCCCGTTCGCCCATCACCCCCTGTGCTCGCTGACCTACATTGGCTCCTGGTTAAGCAGCGCCTCGATTTCAAAATTCTCATCCTTGTTTTCAAATCCCTCCACGGCCTCGCCCACTCCCTATCTTTGTAATCTCCTTCAGCCCTACAACCCCCCCGAGATATCTGCGCTCCTCTAATTCTGCTTTCCTGAGCATCCCTGATTATAACCGCTCAACCATTGGTGGCCGTGCCTTCTGTTGCCAAGGGCCTAAGCTCTGGAATTCCCTGCCTAAACCTCTCCGCCTCTCTACCTCTCTTTCCTCCTTTAAGACGCTCCTTAAAACCTACCCCTTTGACCAAGCTTTTGGTCACCTGCCCTAATTTCTCCTTATGTGGCTCGGTGTCAAATTTTTATTCTTAAAATACTCCTGTGAAGCACCTTGGGACGTTTTACTACGTTAAAGGCGCTATATAAAGACAAGTTGTTGTTGTTTAAATGTCCTCCTTGGTATATGTAAGCCAATGTTGTCCAATACATTGGCTATCGGAGAATCCAGTTGTGGCTAATGCATTTCTGATTAGTAAATGAACAATGAGTAATGGACACCGTCATTGGTCATGTGATCACAATACTCATATTCACCAGCGCATGTGAACTTTAACCTTTTTGCGCGTTTGTGGGTGAAGCTGTAGGATGAAAGGCAGAGTGCGCGAGTGCTTTTGATCGCTGCGAGTGCTTTACTTCCTTGATTATTGAACAGTGGTAGATGATTGTTAAGTAAATATACATGTGTGAAGTGCATCTACCTGTATTGTGCCTAAGGAGGTTTTTACCAAAATTAATGCGTCTGGCTAAAACATTGTGTCGCCGTAGTCACACTGTGACTAGTCAACGATTCCTGTTGGACAATGAACAGAACTTGCTGCATAAAATAGTTAGTAAAATTCTATAGTAGAGCAAAATAACATTGAGGATTTTTTTAATTTACTACGAAAGCGACTATTGCACACCAATAAAAAAAGAAAGACTTGCATTTCTATAGCACCTTTCACGACCACCGGACGTCCCAAAGCACTTGAAAGCCAATGAAGTGCTTTTTGAAGTGCAGTCACTGTTGTAATGTGGAAAACGCGGCAGCTAATTTGCGCACAGCAAGCTCCCACAAACAGCAATGTGATAATGACCAGAGAGTCTGTTTTAGTGATGTTGGTTGAGGGATAAATATTGGCCAGGACACCAGGGAGAACTCCCCTGCTCTTCATCGAAATAGTGCTGCGGGATCTTTTACATCCACCCGAGAGAGCAGACGGGGCCTCAGTTTAATGTCTCATCCGAAAGACGGCACCTCCGACAGTGCAGCACGCCCTCAGTACTGCACTGGAGTGTCAGCCTAGCTTTATGTGTTCAAGTCTCTGTAACAAGTAAATGGTTCTGCAGTTTTTTTAAAAGTGATTTTCAGTTATTTAAAATTGGGTTACTCACAGGTGGTGGACGAGACACCCTGATTAAAAATGCTTATTTTTTGTGATAAACCCATTTTCAGCTGTATTGATAAAACTGCACCAGGTTACCGCTCTTAAATATATCAAGGAATATTTTTTAATGCAATCGTTTTTTAAAAAAAATTATGTTCTGAAACGCTGCCCGATTGCGCTGGTTCATGGCTGATTTTACAGCGATATGCAAATGGGTTTGAACAGAAACTTGAGAGAAAAACTAACACTTCTGAAAACTAGCACAATTTTGAGCAGTTTGCGCACTAACCGCCGATTGCGCCCAAAGTGTAAACTCCAGGCCACTGTGTTAATTATTTAACAATACGTCATACAATAAAAGCGGGTTTTGTTTTATTCATTCATGGGGTGCGGGCATCACTGGCAAGGCCAGCATTTATTGCCCATCCCTAATTGCCCTTGAGAAGGTGGTGGTGAGCTGCCTTCTTGAACCGCTGCAGTCCGTGTGGTGAAGGTACTCCCACAGTGCTGTTAGGGAGGGAGTTCCAGGATTTTGACCCAGCGACGATGAGTGAATGGCCGATATACTTCCAAGTCAGGTTGGTGTGTGACTTGGAGGGGAACTTGGAGGTGGTGGTGTTCCCATGCGCCTGCTGCCCTTGTCCTTCTAGGTGGAAGAGGTCGCAGGTTTGGGAGGTGCTGCTGAAGGAGCCTTGGTGAGTTGTTGCTGTGGTGTATGTGCCTTTAAGAGCCCCAGGTGTGCTGTAATGCCGGTAATTGCCACTCGGGCTATATAAGCCTGTATATTGTGTATATCCGTTAGAACCCCCCCCCAGACTTTGCTTAGTAAATACCTATGAACCAACTCCTGTCTTCAGTGTCTTTATCAACACACGGACACTACAGTGGCGACGAAGTGGAAACAGAGACTTACCTGCAATTCGGCAGCACCTCAAGGACATCGATTCCTCGGGCGTCCAGAAGACTCAAGGAAGTGAGAGAAGCTGTGGTTTCACCAGCTGGCCAAGCTGGTGGCAGGTACTGCGCTAATCCTTCCTGGGCGTCAGGCTGGGGCTCCAGCGGCTGGCTCTACAGCTGAGACAGGCAGCGAAATCGGAGGCAAGCAATAACGGACTGGGAGGGAGCACTCGGGAGACGGCCGGCGCGGGAAGCAGGTCAGCGCTCAGACCTCCGGCGGGAACAAGTCTCCAACAGTAAAAAAAAAGAGAACGGAAACCGCAGTAAACAGCGTTGTTATCGGCAGCAGCGGCGGGAAAGCACGGGAAGCGCCATATCTTTGCTACAGAAAAGGAAAAAAAAGCGCGGGAAGCGCCATATCTTTTCTGAAATGCCTAAGTCTGGTAATATTGATGCTTTTGATAGCGAAATAGAGGATTGGACCACATACGTGGAAAGAGTAGAGGTATATTGCACTGCAAATGGAATAGAAGATGAAAAAAAAACTTCAGTACTTCTGAACTTAATGGGCGCAAAGACATACGGGCTGTTACGAAATTTAATCACTCCAGCCAAACCAAAGGACAAGAATTTTAAAGAAATTGTTGATACCCTGCAGGAGCACTTAAACCCAACACCGCTGCTGATAGCGGAACGATTCAAGTTCTTCAAGAGAAATCAACACAAGAATGAAAGTAACGCTGATTACCTAACCGAATTAAGAAAGCTATCAAAGTACTGCCAATTCGGGGCAGGACTATCAGATTATCTTCGAGACAAATTCGTTTGCGGTCTCTTAAGTGAAGGAACACAAAAAAGACTTTTCTGAAAAAGATTTAACATTGGACAAAGCTTTCAGTATGGCTGTATCATACGAAGCAGCAGCAAAAGGAGCTGCAGAGATACAACAAAAGACACAGGACTTCGGCACCCATGAAATGACACAGGATTTCGAAAGATGTTATCGCTGCGGCAGATCCACCCATAACCAGAGGGACTGCTGGTTCAAGGACAAAGCATGCAGGCAATGCGGGAAGATTGGACACATTGCACGGGTATGCCGATCTGGACAAAATAAATCCACTGACAGAAAAAAAAAATCAATAAAGAAAAGTACAGGAAGGTACAAATGATGACGGACAGTAGCTCCGAAGACCAGAAGAGCAATAGCGACTTCGAAAACAAGAGACTAAGCTGTCTCAAATTACATAATGTACTTGCCAAAGATGATTACCAAACCATTTGGGTTACCCTCACAATAGCAGGGTCCCCAGTTAAAATGGAGCTAGATACAGGATCAGCTCTAACCGTAATAAATCGACGGGATTATGAGAGGCTATTTTCACATATACCTCTAAAAGAGACATCCATTATCTTAAAAACATATACTGGGCAGAAAGTATACCCCAAAGGAAAAATAAGGGTGCCTGTTGTATACAACGGCAAAGAAATACAAAAGTTGTATTTATACATTCTACAAGATGGTGGTCCACCGTTGTTGGGACGTGAATGGATCAGGAAGATACGTTTAGACTGGCACTGACGGTGACCAGTAAGGAAAAAAACAATGATGACATCATACCTGAACGATTAAAAGACATCTTGGCCAACGCCAAAGAAGTGTTTCAAGAGAAACTAGGAACCTTGAAAGGCATCACCGCCTCAATAAAAGTGGAAGATGCAGCAATTCCCAAATTTTTTAAGGCAAGACCGGTGCCATACGCAATATGTCCAGCAGTCGAGGCAGAGCTGGAGAATTTGGAAAAATCAGGCGTATTATCCAAAATAGATTGGAGCGAATGGGCAACACCCATCGTTCCAGTCATGAAAAAAGCATTGAATAAAGATAAAACTGAAGAACAGAGAAAAATTCGCATCTGTGGTGACTTCAAGGTGACTGTAAACCCGATCCTTCACACAGTACAGTATCCTCTTCTGAGGATAGAAGATATTTTCGCCTCACTATCCGGAGGGAAACGTTTCACCAAAATTGACTTGGCACAGGCATATCTACAGATGGAGGTTGAGGAGGCCTTTAAAAAGTATCTCACGATAAACACACACAAAGGCCTGTACCAGTACAATCGACTGGTTTTTGGAGTAGCATCAGCTCCAGCTATCTGGCAAAGAGCTATGGAGCAAGTCCTGCAAGGGATTCCGGTGACTCAATGCTACCTAGGCGACATCCTTATAACAGGAGAAAACGACAACGAGCACCTTGCCAATTTGGAGCAGGTGCTCACTAGGCTGAAAGAACGTGGCCTACGAGCGAATCGCCCCAAGTGCGAATTTTTCCAAAATCAGATATCATATTGTGGCCACATAATTAATAATGAAGGGTTGCATAAGTCACCTGAAAAAATTGAAGCGGTTATAAAAGCCCCAGCACCTGAAAATGTTTCACAATTAAGGTCGTTCCTGGGATTAATAAATTACTATCATAAATTTTTACCGAACTTATCAACTCTTCTACACCCTCTTAATGAACTTCTACAAACAGGAGTGATTTGGAAATGGAACGAAGACTGTAAACGTGCCTTCCATAAATGCAAAGACTTAATCACATCCGAAGAAGTTTTGGCTCATTACAACCCATCACTGCCAATCAGACTGGCGTGCGATGCATCCCCTTACGGCATAGGAGCAGTATTATCCCATAAATTCCCTGATGGCTCAGAACGGCCGATAGCTTTTGCGTCATGCTCATTAAACTCAGCTGAGCGTAACTATGCCCAAATCGACAGGGAACCACTCAGCCTGGTATGGGGAGTGAAGAAATTCAACCATTACCTACACGGACAAAAATTTACCTTGTTGACTGACCATCAACCCCTCATCTCCATATTCAACCCTAAAAAAGGTGTTCCCATTATGACAGCGCAAAGTCTACAGAGGTGGTCCCTTTTTCTAGGGGCACACCAATACAACATAGAATACAAAGGATCAAAACAGCATGGGAATGCTGACGGTTTATCGCGCCTACCGTTGCCAACGGTAGAAGAAGCACCTACAGTAGACCCAGTAGAGATGTTCCACTCTACCATAGTGGAATGTCTACCAGTGACAAATTCTGCCATTGAAAGGGAGACGAGAAATGACCCGACTCTCTCACGGGTCTACGATTTAACAGTGAAGGGATGGCCAGCACATGGTGAGCCACTGTTGCCAGCATTCTCGCAAAGAAGAGAACAGCTGTCAGTGTGCCGAGGAACCTTCATGTGTGGATCCAGAGTGGTGATTCCACCCAAACTCCAGGATAAAGTGCTAAAGGAGCTTCACGAGGGGCATCTGGGCGGAGTGAAAATGAAGAACCTAGCTAGGGCGTTTGTATGGTGGCCAGGTATCGATGGAGACATCGAAGAAATGACCAAGAGCTGCCTAGGATGCCAGAAGGTCCAAAACGCTCCACCACAAGCCCCTCTACATCCATGGGAGTAGCCCTCATCTCCCTGGCAAAGGGTGCACATCGACTTTGCTGGTCCATTTATGGACTCACGGTTGATGCACACTCCAAGTGGCCGGAGGTAATAAAGATGTCCTCCACCACCACGGAAAAAACCATCACAGTATTAAGGACCATATTTGCCAGGAATGGGCTGCCGGAACAGATATGTTCTGATAATGGACCGCAATTTGTGTCTGAAGAATTCAGAAAGTTCTTAAAAAACAATGGGGTTAAGCACTACACGTCTGCCCCATACCATCCCGCCACCAATGGATTGGCTGAAAGGTTTGTCCAGACCTTCAAGAAGGCCATAAAGGCCATGGGTAATGAAGACATAAAACTTCAGCACAAGGTGGATAACTTCTTATTCGCATACAGGAATGCAACACATATGGTTACCAACCAAACTCCCGCCATGATGTTCTTCAATAGAAACCTAAGATGCCGGCTGGATTTGGTCAAGCCCAACATCAGAAGGGACGTGGAGAACCGGCAGTTTCAAGGCATGAATGAAAGGCCAACTAGGGCCTTCCAGATAGGTCAACAGGTTTTGGCCCGGGACTACCGTACCGAGAAATGGCAGCCTGGAACTATCTGCACACGACTAGGACCACTGATGTATACCGTGGACATCGGAGAAAGCATAATAAGGCACCATGCTGACCAAATCATAAAGTCATCCGAAAAGGGACAACCTACACCACAACTCTATACATCTAATGATGAAGTAGAGATACCCATATCTACCTCCGATCCGGTGATACTGGAACCCGATGAACCCGACACTGGCATTCAGGCCGAATCAGCCTTGCCAGAAGAACCTACTACACCACCAGAAACTACTACACCCCCGAGGCGTTATCCGGACCGAGTCAGGAAGCCTCCTGAGAGACTAACTTATAATTAATTAACTACAGCAATGTATATTATTTTGCTTATAACATGTAATTAATAATTACTTAAAATATGATGTACTGGTTAGCTAAAAGGGGAGGAATTGTGGTGTATGTTCCTTTAAGAGCCCAGGTGTGCTGTAATGCCGGTAATTGCCACTCGGGCTATATAAGCCTGTATATTGTGTATATCCGTTAGAACCCCCCCCCCCAGACTTTGCTTAGTAAATACCTATGAACCAACTCCTGTCTTCAGTGTCTTTATCAACACACGGACACTACAGTTGCAGTGCATCTTGTAGATGGTACACACTGCAGCCACGGTACGCCGGTGGTGGAGGGAGTGAATGTTTAAGGTGGTGGATGGGGTGCCGATTGAGTGGGCTGCTTTGTCCTGGATGGTGTCGAGCTTCTTGAGTGTTGTTGGAGCTGCACTCATCCAGGCAAGTGGAGAGTATGCCATCTCACTCCTGACTTGTGTCTTGTAGATGGTGGAAAGGCGAACATTGTTGAGAAGCTGATCCAGCAGCTAATCGGTGCCGTCCCTATTAGTTGCTGGATCAGCTTCTCAACAATATTCGCGTATCTGTGAGGCAGTGATGCCAGGTGTACCGTTAAGATTCCATTTATGCCATGAGGAACAATGACATTTCGAGGAAAGTGACCTTGGCCTCGTGAGCGGTCTCCGTCCCCAAACTGGTGACGTCTCCCTTGAAGGAGTCGGAAATAAAGCATGCCGTCACATTCCTTGCCTCAAGAATGTTTTCAGCAGCAGCATCTTATCCTTTCTGTTATCCTCTGTGATGTCTGCCCATCTCCTAGAGGCTCTTACTGGGATTACAGTTCCATGGGCATCACCACAGCCCTCCAATACTTCACCAGACTGACCATTCTTTATAAAATAGCAAAATACTGCGGATGCTGGAAATCTGAAATAACAACAGAAAACCCTGGAAAAACTCAGCAGGCCAGGGCAGCATCCGTGGAGAGAGAAACAGAGTTAACGTTTCAGGTCAATGACCCTTCTTTATGTCTGTGTCCAGGCGCTGAGCATGGAAGGCTATTTGACTGTTCTCATCCTGATATCCACACAACAACTTGCAATTGTGTAGCGCCTTTAATGGCCCAAGGCGCTTCACAGGAGCGTTATCAAACTACATTTGACGCCGAGCCACATAAGGAGATACTGGTTGAAGGTCAAAGAGGTCGGTTTTAAGGAGCGTCTTGAAGGAGGAGAGAGAGAGGCGGAAAGTAGGAGAGGTCTAGGGAGGGAATTCCAGAGCCTGGGGCCCAGGCAGCGGAAGGCACAGCCGCCAATGGCGGAGCGATTGAAATCGTGGATGCGCAAGAGGCCGGAATTGGGGGCAATTCTAACCTAACTCGCCAGTCGGGAAACTGACAGGATCGGGTGCAACGCTGGTTTTACACCTCGACCGATTTTGCTCTCCGTTGAAGTGTCAGCTGTGGTTCAGTGGGCAGCACTCTCACCTCTGAGTCAGAAGGTTGTGGGTTCAAGCCCCACTCCAGGGACTTGAGCAGATGAAGCTAGGCTGACACTCCAGTGCAGTGCTGAGGGAGTGCTGCATTGCCAGAGGTGTTGTCTTTCAGATGAGACGTTAAACCTGTTGTCTTTCAGGTGGAGGTAAAAGATCCTATGGTGCTATTTCGGTACATGGACAAGATGGGCCGAATGGCCTCCTTCTGTGCTGTAAATTTCTATGATTCTAAGAGCAGGGGGAGTTGTCCCCAGTGACCAGGCCAATATTTATCCCTCAAATCAACATCACTAAAACAGATTATCTGGTCACATTGCTGTTTGTGGGAGCTTGCTGTGTGCAAATTGGCTGCCGTGTTTCCCAAATTACAACAGTGACCATATTTCAAAAGTACTTCATTGGCTGTAAAGCGCTTTGGGATGTCCTGAGGTCGTGAAAGGCGCTATAGAAATGCAAGTCTTTCTTTCTTTCAACGGAGATTAATATTGAGCGGATGTAAATCCAGCATTCCACCCGATCCTGTCAGTTTCCTGCCAAGGGAGTAAGGTTAAAATTGTCCCCACTCTATCCAGAAGGGGTCACTGGACAACGATCAGATGTGGGAGCCATGGCTGTAATTATTGCCTTCCCTGTCCCAGGAGTACTGGGATCAATTGCCACTTTGCTGAGACCAGTCAACTCAGCACATGTCTGGGACAAAATGGATGCCATCAAGGAATGGGTGAGGTGAATTTACCGTGCACGTGCCCTGCCCTACTCTGGTGATCCGGGTGCACTTCCTCAAACCCACGAGTTCTAATCTGCCTCTGTGCGCTGTGACCCCCAGGAGAGCACCAGAGATTGGTGACTGTGAAATGCCCCTTTACCCTACTTCCAGGAACTAAGACGCTGGCCGAGATACATCAGCACCTGACCCAGGAGCATCCTGAGATGTGGTCGCCCCTGTATCCAAGGGGTCCGGGCTGTGTGTCCAGATAGCGAAGCGAGGTTCTCCTGTGCATGAGTCGCCCTGGAACTGCTCTGCCTCAACATTGCCACATGTTGCATAGACTATATAAGTGGCTGTTAATAATCTTCAGAGGTGGGGAAATGGGATACATTGGGCATGGCCAGATTTCAGCTGATAGCGTGAATGGAAAAGTGGGGAGGGAGGCTCCTGGCCAAAAAAACATGTGAGATTTCACATGGGAGAATGTTGATAACCATAAAAAATAGTGATGCTAATGCTCTGGAAAACCAAAAGTAGAAGATTCATTTGATTGTCAATAAAAACACCATTCTGAAAGCAAAATAGCATTCGTGATTCAGGCAGCTTCTGGGCACCTAAGCACTGATTTTAATTACGTTGTACGTTGTATCTGAACCACACGTTTTAAACAATGAGAAGCTGCAGGACCCAACAACATGCCGACACCACCAGCAATGCGGTGCTTTCATAACAATGACAGCTCTCGCAATCGACACCCTCGGTTTTCATTCATCCAATGTTTAGGCGCAGGCACCAGCTTTGACAAGATTTTTCAGTCAGTCACATTTAACCTTTGACCCCCGCGGGGGTCAGTCGTGTTATTGCCCAGGGATAGAGTTACTGAGCTTTCGTTGACCTTTGTTAGAGCTCTGTGTGGGTTGCCTTGTAGTAAACCCTACAATTGATCTCCACCTGCCAAAGCAACAACACTTCAGCTTCCAAAAACCTCCAACTATGGAAAAAGGTATACATGTCTTTTTTCTCTCCCCGTGCTCCCCCCCGCAGCCGACCGCACCCCCCCCCCCCCGCCACCTCCCCCACCCCAACCAACTGAAGCCTGATACAGGCCCGGAGCTCCACTAAGAGCCCACTCATTCATAATTTAACAAGGGCAAAACCTGAAGGGGTAGTGAGAAAGGTTTTGAATTGACTATTTTCTTCAGCGCAGTCTTTCGACACCGCTGGGCCTTACAGCTGCGCTGACACTGACATCCAGGTGGTTTTTGCTAATGCCTTCGGCCTAGGATTTTCACAAACTATCAGGAAGGTTAACGCCACTCAGTTCACACATTTTGGTGTCAATATCACGTCAACACCGCATTCTTGCAAACTCCTCTGATCAGCCTACTCCCGAACAATAATTGTCAACGGAGGAGCGGGTAGGGGGGAGTTGGTGATTAAAAAGTTTGCATCCTTCAAAGTCGGACCTCCTGCTCTTATTTTCTTGTCTTTTCTTATTTCCCCATATTTTTGTCCCTCCCTCATGAAGGCGCAGACTCGAAGTTGGGAGATCGTTCCACCGCGCCAGTGGAAGCCCCAGTGCTTCACCCAAAATGGCCGTTCCTCACGCGCGCGTCTTGCGAGTGAGTGTCAGTCGCAGCCTAACTCTGGCCTCACAAAGCTTACCAGACGAGATGTGTCGTTCAGTGTTACCAGGAACCATTTCTTATTTACCAAGTAAGCTCTAATCTGCCGAGTGCTTGTGTCTTGTGAGGATCCTTCACCCATCGCACTGGAGAAGGTGGTACTCCAGAATGTGCTATCTTACGCCTGCATGCACTGCTGTCTCAACGTTTATAATGGAAATTGGCTATGTAAACATGTCACGCTGTAATTACATTCTCCCAGTAGTGGAGGTGCAATAGCGCCACAACTGGCCAGAGGGTGCAGTTGCAGCGTGACAGATTTCCACAGGCAGTTTCTATTATGGCTATGGACATATGAATTTATAATGGTTATATGAATATAAATTCACTACCTGAAAGGGTGGTGAAAGCAGATTCAATAGTAACTTTCAAAAGGGAATTGGATAAATATTTGAAGGGGAAAGATTTTGCAGGGCTATTGGGGAAAGAGCAGGGGCGAGTGGGACTAATTGGAGAGCTCTTTCAAAGAGCTGGCACAGGCACGATGGGCTGAATGGCCTCCCTCTGTGCTGTATGATTCTATAATAAAGAGAGAAAGTATGACTATAAATTTTTTTGGGATGTGGGCGTCACTGGCAAGACCAGTATTTATTGCCCAGCCCTAATTGCCCTTGAGAAGGTGGTGGTGAGCCGCCTTCTTGAACCACTGCAGTCCGTGTATACTCCTTTGCAGCGGTTTGGTACAACTGAGCGGCTCGCTGGGCCATTTCAGGGGGCCGTTAAGAGTCAACCACATTGCTGTGGGTCTGGAGTCACATATAGGCCAGACCGGGTAAAGACAGCAGATTTCCTTCCCTAAAGGACATTAGTGAACCAGATGGGTTTTTACGACAATCCGGTAGTTTCATGGTCACCATTACTGATACTAGCTTTTTAATTCCAGATTTATTTAATTAACTGAATTTAAATTACCCAGCTGTCTCCGGATCATTAGTCCAGGCCTCTGGATTACTAATACAAAAGCAAAATACTGCGGACACTGGAAATCTGAAATAAAAACAGAAAATACTGGAAATACTCAGCAGGTCAGGCAGCTTCCGTGGAGAGAGAAACAGGGTTAACATTTCAGGTCGATGACCCTTCGTCAGAACTGGAAAAAGTTAGAGATGGAGCAGGTTTTTAAGCGAGTGTAGGGGGCAAGGAAAGGGGGGAGGGGAGGAAAGAACGAAAGGGAAGGTCTGTGATGGGGTGGAAGGCGGGAGAGATTAAGAGACAAAAGGGATGATGGAGCAAGGCAAAAGGAGATGGTAATGGGACAAGTTAAGAAACAAAAGATGGCTCTAGATGAAGTGTAAATGGCAGAATGATCGACAGCTGTCATGTGAGAGAGAGAAAAAAAATCACAAAAAAAAGATAGGGGCCGAGGTTATGGTCTGAAATTGTTGAACTCGATGTTGAGTCCAGAAGGCTGTAAAGTGCCTCTGGATTACTAGTCCAGTAACATAACCACTATGCTACGGTACCGTTATTGGGCTGGATTATGTCTGTGTGCCCTGAGCAAAAGACTCTTTAACCCTTGCTTTACCTGAAGACTACACTTGGTCTTGACTCCCCACCTGCAGCGCCATGGCAGAAAGACTAGTAATGTATTCGAGGCCCGGGAGCTAGCGTGCGCCCGTCACCTTCCAGATGTCACACTCTAGACGTCGCATTTTGTGAAAGGCATGAGACAATCTCAACACTAAAGAGTAAGAAAGCCAGCTATTGACCTGCCAGCTATAATTTACAAGCAGTTGCAACTGTGCTGGGAACGGCCTCGGTAATTTACAAACCAGCTACGCTTACCTGGATTTGCCTATTTAGAGCAAACCTAGTCAACGGCCAAAGGCTACAACCTTGACCCAGACCTCAGCCTGTCCGTGAGCCGCACCATGGTGGATCAGCTCGCAGTTACTCATTCTTGATGACGGTATTTGGATTGAAAGGACACATTCTAAATTCTTAAAGAAAACTGCGAGGGATCAGTTCCACATTGCTAACTGTCTTCGGAAAGAGGCAAAACCAAAAATAAACACTTTGAAAAAAAACTCAAAAAATTCTTAGAAGGTGAAAAAGGGCTGCCTGCAATAAATTGCTTAAAAAAGCCAACGCGAGGCCTCTGGTTCAATTTGAACACAGCTCCGCACTACAAGTTGGCTCACACATAGAGAGCGCCAACTTGGGTGAGGCACCTGAATCATATCACACCAAAGTGACCATCTTCAGAGGCGAGAGATAACTGCAATCAGGAACGGTAACCGGGTGTCAGCCGTGGCTTAGTGGTAGCAGTCCCGCTTCTTGAATCAGAAGGTTATGGGTTTGAGCTCCAACTCCAGTTAACCCCTGGTGATCGGAGACACAGTTCCAGCCTCTGGCTTGCATCGGGCGGGATACTCAAGCATCGAGAAACCCGCGAAACATAGAAACATAGAAGATAGGAGCAGGAGTAGGCCATTCGGCCCCTCGAGCCTGCTCCGCCATTCAATGAGATCATGGCTGATCATCCAATTTCAGTACCCTGTCCCTGCCTTCTCTCCATATCCCTTGATCCCTTTAGCCTTAAGAAATATATCCAACTCCTTCTTGAATATATTTAATGAATTGGCCTCTACTGCCTTCTTTGGCAGAGAATTCCACAGGTTCACCACTCTCTGGGTGAAGAAATTCCTCCTCATCTCTGTCCTAAATGGCTTACCCCTTATCCTTAGACTGTAACCCCTGGTTCTGGACTCCCTGACCATTGGGAGCATCCTTCCAGCATCTAGTCTGTCTAGTCCGGTTAGAATTTTAAAAGTTTCGATGAGATCCCCTCTCATTCTTCTAAACTCCAGCGAGTACAAGCCCAATCGACCCAATCTCTCCTCATACGTCATTCCTGCCATCCCAGGTATCAGCCTGGTGAATCTTCGCTGCACTCCTTCCATGGCAAGAACATCCTTCCTCAGATAAGGTGACCAAAACTGCACACAATACTCAAGATGTGGCCTCACCAAAGCCCTGTACAACTGCAGCAAGACATCCTTGTTCCTGTACTCAAACCCTCTCGCTACGAAGGCCAACATATCATTTGCCTTCTTAACCGCCTGCTGCACCTGCATGCTTACTTTCAGTGACTGGTGCACAAGGATGCCCAGGTCTCGTTGCACTTCCCCTTCTACCAATCTATTGCCATTTAGATAATAATCTGCCTTCCTGTTTTTGACACCAAAGTGGATAACCTCGCATTTTTCCACATTATATTGCATCTGCCATGCTTCTGCCCAATCACCCAACCTGTCCAAATCATCCTGGAGTTTCTCGGCATCCTCCTCACAGCACACACACCCACCCAGCTTTGTGTTGTCTGCAAACTTGGAGATATTACATCTAGTTCCCTCGTCCAGATCATTAATATATATTGTGAATAGCTGGGGTCCAAGGACCGATCCCTGCGGTACCCCACTAGTCATTGCCTGCCACTCGGAAAAAGAGCTGTTTATTCCAACTCTTTGCTTTCTGTCTGCCAACCAGTTCTCTATCCTTGCCCCCAATCCCATGTGCCTTAATTTTACACGCTAATCTCTTCTGCGGGACCTTATCGAAAGCATTTTGAAAATCCAAATACACCACATCCACTGGTTCTCCCTTATCTATTTTACCGGTTACATCCTCAAAAAATTCCAGTAGATTAGTCAAGCACGATTTACCTTTTGTAAAGCCATGTTGACTTTGTCCGATCCGGTCACTGTTTTCCAAGTGCTCTGCTATTACATCTTTTATAATGGACTCTAGCATATTCCCCACTACCGATGTCAGGCTTACTGGTCTGTAATTCCCCATTTTCTCTCTACCACCCTTTTTGAACAGTGGGGTAACATTAGCTACCCGCCAATCCATGGGTACCGTTCCAGAGTCTATAGAATTTTGGAAGAGAAGGTGAGGTAAATCAGGGATCAGTTGAGGCCAAGCTTGGGTTTTTAGGAAGATAGGAAATAGGAGCAGGAGTCGGCCATGCGGCCCCTCGAGCCTGCTCTGCCATTCAATAAAACCACGCCTGATCTTCGAACTTAACTCCACTTTCCCGCCCGATCTCCACATCCCTTGATTCCCCTAGAATCAAAAAATCTATCGATCTCAACCTTGAATATACTCAACGATTCAGCTTCCACAGCCCTTTGGGGTAGAGAATTCCAAAGATTCACCACCCTCTGAGCGAAGAAATTTCTCCTCATCTCAGTCCTAAATGGCTGACCCCTTATACTGAGACTATGACCCCCTAGTTCTGGACTCTCCAGCCAGGGGGAAACAGCCTCTCAGCATCTACCCTGTCAAGCCCTGTAAGAATCTTATACGTTTCAATGAGATCACCTCTCATTCTTCTAAACTTTGAAAGCTTGAATATTGTAGCACGGAGGAAAGGTTGAGGGAGGTGTATAGTTTTGAGGTCCTGTGAAAGAATGAGATGGAGAAGACGGAGAATTGACTCTTGATCCTAGCACAGTGAGGGTGCAAGGAAGAGGAACAATAGGGAATGGGACTGACTGGATTGCTCTTCGAAAGAGCCGGCGCAGACTCGATGGGCCGAATGGCCTCCTTGTGTGCTGTACTAGTCTATGATTCTATGATTCTATGAGATATATTGGATGGCATATTTGCAGCTTGGGAGGGAAAAGAGGGGGAATTTCCACGGAGCAGTGTCCACAGTATGTGTGGATAAAATAGAGAGAGGCAAGGAAACTTGTGGTGGAGAGAGAGAGGAGGAGTATGTCGGCTCGCGCTAAAGTGGGATCGACTAATGTCTTCTGTGTGACTAATCTATTAGAATGGGCTTCCCAGATATGGGCGTAATAGTCAAGTCTTGGACAGTACAGTATCGTAAACTGTTTTAACGGTTGATAATCTACCTGCTCTCACTTCAGTCACAGGTATTTGAAGATTTTACTGATGTAGTTCTGTTTCCGTGTCGTCTCTGGAAGTTACACGAGAGATGACGGATTTGTAGAGTATTAGGAACCCAGGCTCTGGGGGCAGAGAAACGGCCTTATGTGCTTATCAATTGATCTAAAAACAAGACTTGCTTTAACTCTATTACATATTTGGCATACATTTCCTCTCCATTGAAGCGATTGTCAAAAATGCCAACATTTTATTGATATATTAATGAATTGTGCATCCCCTTTGGCTTGGGACTGGAAAAAAAGGATCTGTATGGAGTGACATAAATTCCTGTCGAAGCAGCGTTTCCAGTAACTCCAGCTGCTTTGGCAACTTAACATATTGGATGTCGGGAGATTCAAATGCAATGCAGCCACAGGCTTGAACTGATTTTGGTGAATTTTGTACCCAAGCTGTTGGTGGACGAAGGACCATTATCCCAGTCCAGTCATATGAGCATAGGAACAGGAGGAGGCCATTCAGCCCCTCGAGCCTGTTCCGCTATTCAATGAGATCATGGCTGATCTGTGGCCTAACTCCATATACCCGCCTTATATGCCCCAATCATAAGAACATAAGAAATAGGAGCAGGAGTCGGCCATTCGGCCCTTCGAGCCTGCCCCGCCATTCAATGAGATCATGGCTGATCTTCTGCCTCAACTCCATTCACCGGCCCTATCGCCATATCCCCTGATGCCCTTACTAGTCAGAAATCTATCGACTTCTGTTTTGAATATACCCAATGACTGAGCCTCCACAGCCCTCTGGGGTTGAGAATTCCAAAGATTCACCAGCCTCTGTGTGAAGAAATTTCTTCTCATCTCAGTCCTGAATGGCCAACCCCTTATCCTGAGGCTGTGGCCCCTGGTTCTAGACTCCCCAGCTAAGGGAAACATTCTCCCAGCATCCACCCTATCAAGCCCTGTAATAATTTTGTATGCTTCAATGAGATCCCCTCTCATTCTTCTGAATCCAAGAGAATACAGGCCTAGTTTACTCAATCTCTTCTCACACGACAGTCCCGCCATCCCAGGAATCAATCTCGTGAACCTTCGTTGCACTCCCTCTATGGCAAATATATCCTTCCTTAGGTAAGGAGACCAAAATTGTACACAGTACTCCAGGTGTGGCCTCACCAAAGCTCTATATAATGGGAGTAAGACTTCTTTACAGTCATTGCATTTCCAGGTCAGATATACCGCAGGTAGACTCATCGTGCTCTACTCTGCCCCAACAATGTGCTTTAGCCCCAGCCTCAGAAAGACAGCAGCAGTGGGACATTTCTAAGAACAGGCATTCTGTGGATTGTCTGAGAATGACAAGTAGTACCAGTTAGCAGCAGAACATAGGAATTGCTAGAGGAAAAAAAACAAAGGGCTGGATTTTGTCGGTGTGGGCGGGCTGGGGCGTGTCAGGTGGAAATCGTGACAGGACCCCGACTCCTAAGTGATGTGTTGAAAAAGTGCGATTTTCCCCTAATTGGGCAATTGATTTCCTGCATGTGGGAACCACTGGCCCAATGAGTCTTTTCATACAGAAAGTCGCCTCCGCTTACATCATCAGTGCTGTTGGATTTAAGGCCTGCAAGCAGCCTTGCTTCTTCTGGAGAATGCAAATTTATATGAAGGAGTTGAATTGTGGAAAATGTCAACAATCAAGCAAAAGTGTGCGCCTCGATTTGATGAGCCCTCCCTCCAAGCTCTGGTGCACGGAGCCAGCTGTAATAAGGAGGTGCTGTTCCCTTCCTCAGGGAGAAAAAAACCACCCCAGCAGACAGAAGCTGTGTGGCTACAAGTGGCCCAGGAGGTCAACTCCATTTCGCTGAGCCGCAGAACCTGGCTGCAATGCAGGAAGAGGTTTCATGACCTTCTCCGCACAGGACTTTCCCATCTCCCTCAATCTGATCCCCATCGCCTCTCCTCACCAGCACTCTGCTTTGCCAACCTCTTCCTCCACATGCCACTTGACACTTACATCCTTACCCATTCCCGCTCTCTCTATGGTCACATTCACTTAACTATTCTACCATGCAGCCCTCACACTCCCTATCACTGTGATGCCATGACAACAACAACTATCAACACACGGGGAGGGTCCTTTGTATCCTTCTAAGCATCTATGCTATGGATTCTCTACATTCACTCCTTCATTCTCACTCAAACTCCACTTGTGTCCCTCATTGCAGGAAAAGAGAGCCTACAATAAGAGGGAAAGAGCGAGGACAGGAGGGCCACCCTCAGTAGCCCAGCTCATCCCCTGGGAGGAGGTGGCCCTGGAAATCGCTGGGATCGAGGAGGATACCCAAGTGGGGGACGGAGAGATGGGCGCATCACAGCAAGCTGGTGACAGAATAGTTTTGAATCTCTCTCATTGACATAGCATGAGTCACTGATAATGATTCTGATGCTCTAACAGATGGACTTATGATCATCTGCAATATTCAATGTACATGCAACCTTGACCTCACATCTCTAACTCTTTCCTTTACTCCCCCACAGGACCATCGAAAGCCCCCGTCCCCACTCTCCAGGAGGAACAGCCTGAGCCTCCAGACTCCTCAGAGGAAGCTGCAACTTCTGAGGGCGTAGCATCAGCAGAATTCAGCGCACCCAGCACCAGCGCTGACACTCACACCTCGGTGGGGCCTTCGTGAGATAGAGTAGTGTTGGCACCTGGCATATCACAGCTCACAAGTGAGCATCAGCTGATGGTGGAGACAGGGACAGGAGTGGAGAGTTCTCGTCGGAGGGCGCAGGACTCTGCCAACTCGGCTCTGCTGCATGTCGACCCTGTGCCTCCGGGTCCATCCAGAAGGAGAGCGGTGCTGGAACTCCAGGAACAGGTGCAGGAGTCTCTGGCAGGTTTTGTCTCCAGGGTCACTGCGAGTGTGGAGTGAATGGAGGAGCCCATCGCGAACATGAGCAGAGCCTTTGTGAAGGCATTGGCGCATGAACGCATCACCATGGAAAGGATGACAACCTACGTGGAAAGGATGGCTACCTCCATGGTAAGGCTGGCTACCATAGAGGAGAGGATGGCTACCATAGAGGAGAGGATGGCTACGTCCATGGAGGAGCTTAGTCGCCAGGGTATTGAAAACATGGTCATTGTTCAGAATAGAATGACATCTCTTGAGGAGCGATGGTCAGCTAGTGAGCAAACAAACCAGACCTTCATGCAAGTCCTCTTGAGTAGGACATCCAGTGCAGAACGGGTCCTCATGGCCCCCCTGCAGTGCAGCAAGGTGCTGTCAAGCCACTTGCTAGCTCTGAAGTGGGGCTGATCCATGAGTGGGATGTTGATGGCAGACAACAAGGAAGTGGGGGCTCCTCTCCAAGCGCTCACATGACCATGCCACAGCAAAGCCCTCGGTCAGAGCTCCACCAGAGTCCTCACCCAACTGAAATGGGCGTCTCAGTCCCTGCACAGCCGCAGGAGCGGCAGACTGTTGGTGAGCCCACATAGGTTCGCCACCCCAGAGGACGCTGGCCAAAGGTGTTGAGACAGGAGCAGCAAGAGAGTGAGCAAGGGGCCTCCACATCTGCTGAAGCCAAAGGGGAAGCACCTCGTAGGAGCACGTGTAAGAGGAAGATAAAGCACAAGTAGTCACAAGGGCAGTCACTTGGGTGCTGTGTTGTTTTGTTTTTGGACTGAAGGGATAATTACTAGTCTTAACACCTTTAGGGCTACCCCAGATCAGTCGTATTCCCCAGACGTTCACTTTCAACTAAAGTTTATGGTAGCCGAATCCTAAAGACGCTTAATTGGGTCTAAAGGTCCAGACTATCTCTCCCTAAAGGAAAGGAACAACCTGAAGATGTTACCGTCCTCCAGATAGCACTTTTATTAAGTTTAGCTAGACCGTAACATTCCGGATATTATGAGGGTCCAGATAACTCCCCCAAAATTCGGCAACTCCTCACCAAGGAGCGTACAGAGATTGAGTTTGCGAGTTTGATACAGAAGTACTATGTGAGACAATTCTAAAAATATATAGATTTATTAAAGAACCGACATGTAATTTACAGTTGGTGATTCAATCACAACATTAACAGTTCCAAATACAAAAAGCTTACAATTCTATTATCAGAGATCCTTATTCTCAAATCTTAACTTCGCTAGTTTTACAGTTCTTAGTTTATTCCAGGATATCCACCAAAATCAATTACAATACCTTGATCCCCAACATACAAAGAGTTGAAGACTTACAGAGCTTGCCTCTGAAGCCGAGAATCACTTTGCCCCTTTAAGCGAATCTATCATCCCATTTGAAAGTTCAATTTTTATACCCTTTTGCAGTGGTATTTCCTTTGAAGTTTTCTGCTGATGTAAGCTAATTATCTCTAGTCATTTTTCTGCTGAGCCCTGCTATTTTTACAGTTAGATCAGCTGGTAGCATTAAGAATGATGTCTCTAACTTTAGGTGTTCGAAGCTTATCATAAAAAACTGTGTGGAGCAGGTTTGATGTTATTCTTACCAAAGTCTTCTGTTTGTGTCTTTTTACGATGTGTAAATTAAAAATACCTCAACCGGGTGCACCATTGTCTTCTTAGTTACCTCAGCTGGTTGTAACACAGACTCGTGTCTCCTGTGTTTCATTTAATGTAATTTTTACGAAGGCATATGTTTCTTAATGTTCTGTAGGGGACAAATTCAGTTGTTTGCGCCTCCCATTAGCGCCTTAAGAGGACACAAATGGGGTGCAAAGCAACTAGCGCCTGGGCGTGGCAACGTTTGCGCCGCTTGCAAAATTAACTAGACATTTTGTGGCGGTGCTAAACACTACCGCCATGATCTACTGCGCCGGCAGATCGTGACGTCAGTCGAGTGCGCAACGCCCCGGACTGGATATTGAGTGGCACCCCCTGCCTTACCGCCTGCCGCTAGCAATGACAGGTTGAGGGGAGCGTTTTGCAGTCAGGAAGGGACTGGGGGAGCGCTATTTAAAGGCGACCGCTTCCTGCCTTTTTTTGTTGGTGACATTTTTGCACCACGCATTCTGAGAGAGAGAGAGAGAGAGAGAGACTTCTGGAGCGATTCAACGCAGTGTGGAGGAGTTTTGGGTACTGAGCAGCACTTTGAAGGTTTCCTTGTATCGATTTAGAAGAGACTGTGGGGTCTGCACTCTGAGCTATTTCCCTGGGCCTCTCCATTGTTCTTTCCAGCAGGTTTGATGTACAGGTCTCTCCAGGCTGAGATTCAGGCCGAGATTCAAGGCTGCAATGAACAGGATGTGGATGGAGAGCAAAATCAACCCTCCCCTTTAAGATAAAAACAGAAAATGCTGGAGAAACTCAGCAGGTCAAGCAGCATCTGTGAAGAGAGAAACAGAGTTAACGTTTCAGGTCGATGACCTTTCATCAGAACTCCTCTTTAAGAACTGGCCGGCGCCAGTGTACCTGTGTTCCATTGCTGACTGACATCACATGAGCTTCGCCAGCGTCTGAGGTAGCGCCTCACTCCTCGGTCTTTGCGCCTTAAGACAGGTGCAAAGCACCTGATTTAGCGCTCCAATCACCTCTAGGGGCGATAAAAACCAAGTTTGTTGTCGGAGGCGATAATTAGCGCCAGGCGCTAAACTTTGCACACGGCCGATAATGGCACCCCAAATGGGGCGATACTGAATTTTTCCCCCTGTGTTTCTTTCCGAAGTGTTGGTTTAAGACACCTTAACAGGGTGTACCATTGTGTTCTTTCCAAAGCTGCAGACTTCAGGAACCTTAAACCTTCTGTTTCAATAAGGCTATTGATTCAGTGTCAACAACTTATCTTATCTCAATAGCCTGAATGCTGTTCACAGCTTCTCCATTGTTAGGTTTTTAGATTTTCAAGCCCAGTTTGTCATGTTACAAAGGCCAGAATTCTTTCATAGAATGGTGTATTTTTCTGAATATGGCTTATTCCTTCACAGGACCAGCCATCACTGTGATTGTATTATAAAGTGTTTTGATGGCAAACTGTTGAAGTTGTGGCCTCTGTCATTTCGCAAATGGGACTTTCACATTGAGGGCTTAGGGTGCCTTGTGATTGTCAGAATGGTGGTCAGAGTGATAGGATTCCGCAGGTTCTTTTCATTGTCGATGCTCTGGTAAGAAGGAGCGAGACTAAAGTGTTTGATTGTGCAGGCTAAGCAAATCTGGCCAGGATGAGTGCATCCCTTGCATCCCGGGCAGCAATGTTGTCGCGCGCTGGCGCCTTCTGGCCTGTGCATCTTCAGGTGGGTGACTAGCAGCATGCCGCGCCTGTTGATGCTCCTGCTGTTGGTGCTGCTGTTGCTCATTGTTCTGCTGCTGCCACGGCTGGTCTGCATCCGAATCTGATGTCCAGGAGGACAGGAATGAAATGGTCGCCATGCTTCTGGTATATGCCTCAGTTGAGGAAGCGCTTAGTCAAGGTGGGGAGAGGGGTTTCCTAGGAGGTCACACTGGAGATGGGTGTCAGGCTCCAAACTTCCACAACACTGAGTATGCCTGATAAAAGTTTCCCCAGACCTGAAACAACAAAGTTCTGCCACCTGCAAATGATCATTGGTGAAAACTCCTTTGTAATAGTGGAGCTGCAGCTGTGAGTAGGCAATCCACTTGTGAGGCCGCCAGCATTACCTGGCGTGTTCCAGAGGAGGCGTGTAGGATGGGGGGAATGTCTAAAAATCGGAAAGGCCACTCAAAATGGGATTATAGAGGCAATTAAGTGGTTGTTAAGAGTCTTAAGGGCCTATCCCGCCTCTTGGAGCCAGGATGGAAAGGGGGTCAGAAAACGCGCATTTGGGAAAATTGCTCGGAGGCGGGATGGAGGCGGGATCGGGCCCGCCCGCCATTTTTGGCGATTTTAACAACTTACACGCCTCCAATCCCGCCTCCTCGGGCCTGGCAAAATCGAGCCCAAGGGGTCCATTGAGTTTGCCTTCTATCATCCTGGTAGTCGCATGATACGATGATAATGGAGTTGTTGACGAATCATAGCAATCATTCTCTTATCTACGTAAACTTGAGGTGATCCAAAACTCGGCTGCCTGTGTCCTAACTTGCACCAAGTCCTGTTCGCCCATCTCCCCTGTGCTCGCTGACCTACATTGGCTCCCAGTTAAGCAACGCCTCGATTCCAAAATTCTCATCCTTGTTTGCAAATCCCTCCATGGCCTCGCCCCCCCTCCCTATCTCTGTAATCTCCTTCAGCCCCACAACCCCCCGAGATCTCTGCGCTCCTCCAATTCTGCCCTCTTGAGCATCCATGATTATAATCGCTCAACCCTTGGTGGCCGTGCCTTCTGTTGCCTAGGCCCTAAGCTCTGGAATTCCCTGCCTAAACCTCTCCGCCTCTCTACCTCTCATTCCTCCTTTAAAACGCTCCTTAAAACCTACCTCTACCTGCCCTAATTTATCCTTATGTGACTCGGTATCAAATTTTTTGTCTTAAAATACTCCTATGCCGTGGGATGTTTTACTACGTTAAAGGCGCTATATAAATACAAGGTGTTGTTGTTGTTATTAAGTAGTCTACAACAGAGCCAGACATGAGGTGAGGGAAACCCCCAATGGTGGAGAGCTTTGGGAACCAGAGGTCCAAAGTCACCTGTTCCTCCCGAACTCGCTGCACTCACCACACGTCCTGTCTCAAATTACTCCTATACCATATCCCAAAATGTTATTTTCCGAAAGAAATTGATCTGATTTGCATCCTAACTGCTTCCACCATCTCCCAAGAGAGCCTGTTCCATAGATTGACCACGTCTCACTGACTATTTATTTCCCAAAATTAATTTTGAATTTGCCCCTCCCTTTAAGCGCAGGCCATGTCCTCTGGTTCTAGTGTTCTGGACATTGAGTTTGCAGTGGCCCTAAGCCCACTAGGAACCAGATTTCATGAAGGATCCTTACCTTCGCTCTCTGGAACGCGTGTCACAGAGTTTGGGCACAATCTGGGATAAGAACAAATGTGAAGCTACAGTTAACCCCACCCAAAACCCAACTCACAATAACTTCAGGGGATGTTAGTTCAACAACTTGCATTTATAGAGCGCCTTTAATGTAGTAAAACGTCCCAAGGTGCTTCACAGGATCGATTATCAAACAAAATTTGACACCGAGCCACATAAGGAGAAATTAGGGCAGGTGACCAAAAGCTTTGTCAAAGAGGTAGGTTTTAAGGAGTGTCTTAAAGGAGGAAAGAGAGGTAGCGAGGCGGGCAGGTTTAGGCAGGGAATTCCAGAGCTTAGGGCCTTGGCAGCTGAAGGCACGGCCACCAATGGTTGAGCGATTATAATCATGGATGCTCAAGAGGCCAGAATTAGAGGAGCGCAGATATCTCGGTGGGGTTGTGGGGCTGAAGGAGATTACAGAGATAGGGAGGGGCGAGGAGGCCATAGAGGGATTTGCAAACAAGGATGAGAATTTTAAAATCGAGGCGTTGCTTAACTGGAAGCCAGTGTAGGTCAGTGAGCACAGGGGGTGATGGGTGAACAGGACTTGGTGCGAGCTGGGACACGGGCAGCCGAGTTTTGGATGACCTCAAGTTTACGTAGGGTGGAATGTGGGAGGCCAGCCAGGAGTGCGTTGGAATAGTCAAGTCTAGAGGTAACAAGATGGGGGTTTCAGCAGCAGATGAGCTGAGGCAAGGGCGGAGACAGGCGATGTTACAGAGGTGGAAGTAGGCGGTCTTTGTTATGGCACGGCTATGTGGTCGGAAGCTCATTTCAGGGTCAAATATGACACCAAGGACAATCCAATTAAAAAAAAAATTGACTTAGATTTGAATCCATGAAAAAAATTACCTCTGGAAACAATTGTGAACAAACAGTAGTTTACACAGGGAGGATGAAGTTTTGGCTGGAATTGAAAACTTTTAAGCATCAAAGAGGACATTTGTCCCTAGAGTTTCCAGAAATATTAACCTGCAAAAGAATTTCTTCAATTTATTTACCATCTGTGAGAACAATGTAATGGAGTCACAGCATACTGTCATTTTGCAATACAGAAATCAACCATTTTATAGTCCAGTTTTCCATGAATCAGTGATAACACCCTCGCCTCTGAGCCACAAGGTTGCGGATTCAAGTCCTACTCCAGAGACTTGAGCACATAATCCAGGCTGACACACCAGTGCAGTGCTGAGGAGGTGCTGCACTGTCGGAGGGTGCCGTCTTTCGGATGAGACGTTAAACCGAGGATTGTAATTTGTTTTAACGCAGCAACTTCGCAAGGTGGGGAGGGCGAGAAGCAGACAGCAAGTTGGGGGAAAAGTTAGGGGAGGTGGCCAGATATGTGGAGAAGTAGATTTCTGATGGTACTGAGAGAAGTAGCAAGACAGAGAGGGGGAAAATTTGGTTGGTTTGCACCTCCTGTTAGCGCCTTGAGGGGGCACTGATGGGGCGCAAAGCAACTAGTGCCCGGGCGCGGCGATGTTTGCGTCGCTTGCGAAATTGACCAGACATTTTGCAGCGGCGCTAAACACTACCGCCATGATCTCCTGCGCCCGCAGATCATGACGTCAGTCGAGCGTGCAACGCCCCGGACCGGATATTGAGTGGCGCCCCCTGCCTTACCGCCTGCTGCTAGCAACGACAGGCTGAGGGGAGCGTTTTGCAGTCGGGAAGGGACTGGGGGGGCGCTATTTAAAGGCAACCGCTTCCTGCCTTTTTTTGTCAGCAACATCTTTGCACCACGCATTCTGAGAGAGAGAGAGAGACTTCTGGAGATATTCAATGCTGTGTTGAGGAGTTTTGGGTACTGAGCAGCACTTTGCAGGTTCATTTTGATTTGATCTTCCTTGCATCGATTTGGGGGCTGCACCCTGAGCTCTTTCCCTGGGCCTCTCCATTGTTCTTTCCAGCTGATTTGATGTACAGGTCTCTCCAGGCCGAGATTCAAGGCTGCAATGAGCAGGGTGTGGATGGAGAGCAAGATCGACCCTCCCCTTTAAGAACTGGCCGGCGCCAGTGTGTCTGTGTTCCATTGCTGACTGACATCACATGAGCTCTGCCAGCGCTCTGAGGTAGCGCCTCGCTCCTCGGCATTAGCGCCTTAAGACAGGTGTGAAGCACCTGATTTAACGCTCCAATCACCTCCAGGGGCGATGGAAGCCAAGTTTGCAGTTGGAGGCGATAATTAGCGCCAGGCGCTAAACTTTGCGCCCGGCCGATAATTGCGCCCCAAAAGGGGCGATACTGAATTTTTCCCCCAGAGAGTTTAGAAAAAGAATTCTGGAGTTCGGGACGGTGATAACTGGACACTGAGCACCAGTGGTGGGAAGGACTGGAAGAAGGGGGATGGGATGCACAGTAGGCCAGAGATGGAAGAGAACTGGGTCACAGGGCTGGAGGAGGTTGCAGAGATAGGATAGAGTGAGGCCAGGGCGGTTGCGGGGGGAATGTGTAATTACAGCACCATTCACCATCTCAAGACGGCTCAAAGTGATTTAGAGCCTTACTTCAAGTATTTTAAAAGTGTAATCACTGTTGCAATGTAGAGAAACATGACAATCCATTTGTGCAGAGCAAGGTTCTACAAATGACAAGGTAATTGACCAAATAATCTGGGTTTTTTTAAGTGATGTTGGTTGAGGGATAAATATTGGCCAGGACACCAAGCAGAACTCCTCTGCTCTCCTGCGATTGTGCCATGAGATCTTTGCCATCCATCTGAGAGGGGCAGACTGGACCTCAGTTTAATGTCTCATCTGAAAGATGGCACCTCCGACATTGCAGCGCTCCCTCAGTACAGTACTGAAGTGTCAGAGTAGACCAAGTCTCTAGAGTGGGGGGGGGCCTTGACCCACGGCCTGTTGACTCAGAGACGAGAGTGCTACCCACTGAGCCGTAGCTGAAATCGATGTGTTGGGAGAATGAAGAGCCAATGGAGTCTGTCTCATTTTCAAGTTTTGAAAGGAATTCCAGAAACAGCAGCTGTTTATTGAGAGTTAGAGTTCAGTTCAACACAGGGGTGGTCTCATCACATATCCAAACCCTCAGCTAGTTCCCTCATGCTGGGGTTTTAGGCCTGTACTCACCATTTTTAAACTAGATTGGGTGGAATACTTTAGTTTTGTGAAATGACTGTATTTCAGAGAGCAGACAGGGTGCAAACGTCTGTCTCTGTGATAGATTTCTGGTAAATCTACACTAAGAAAATATATGGTCAAGCGATAAGTACAGGGGAAATGGCATTTTAAAACTCCGATTATTTTTAATGGGAGAAAATAACAACCTTTCACCTTCTGCGAAGATGGAATGGAAAGATCTGAATTCACACAAAACATTTAGGAATGCTGAACTATTGATCAAATGTTTGAAGGTGGGGTTTATCGAGGCTTCTGTCAGAGGAAGAGATGTGAACAGAACTGAAAGACAACAAAGACTTGCATTTATATAGCGCCTTTCACGACCTAAGTCCCAAAGCACCTTACAGCCAATGAAGTCATTTCTGAAGTGCAGTCACTGTTGTAATGTGGGAAACGCGCCAGCCAATTTGCGCACAACAAGCTCCCACAAACAGCAATGTGATAATGGCAAGATAATCTGTTTTAGTGATGTTGGTTGAGGGATAAATATTGGCCCCAGGACACTGGGGATAACATCATTGCTCATCTTCGAAATAGTGCCGTGGGATCTTTTACACCCAGCTGAGAGAGCAGACAGGGCCTCATTTTAATGTCTCCTCCAAAAGACGGCACCTCTGACAGTGCTGCACTTTCTCAGTACTGCACTGAAGTGTCAAGCTAGATTTTGTGTTCATGACGCTGGAGTGGGACTCAAACCTGAGAGCCAAGCGTGCTCCTACTGAGCCACGGCTACCTGGACTATAAAATGACACTAGGCTGCGACTGCATTTAAGTGCTTTTGCAGATGCCAACTACCCAGCCGTCCATTGGCTGGTCTGTGTCCAACTACCCAGCCGTCCATTGGCTGGTCTGTGTCCAACTACCCAGCCATCCATTGGCTGGTCTGTGTCCAACTACCCAGCCATCCATTGGCTGGTCTGTGTCCAACTACCCAGCGGTCCATTGGCTGGTCTGTGTCCAACTACCCAGCGGTCCATTGATCAGGTGACGTAACCCAAGTCCAAATGCTTCTCACGTAGTTTGAAGCGACTAAGAGGAAGGGTGCAATTACTGTTTCAGCACTTATCAGGAAGTAGACTCATGATAAAAAAAGTTGTCATTCAGTTGGGCTGGGGGGAGAGGCGGTAACAAGCATGACAGCTTACAAGCTGTAATTATCTGTAATAGACTTTCCAAGATAGTGACAGACTAGTCTGCTATGATCTTTCCAAGTCTGCAGTGCTTAAATGGTGCATTCTTTATACAGAAGACTGGCGCTATCAGTCGCACTATCTAGACTTGACAATTCCAAAGCTCTCCTGGCCGGACTCCTGTCTTCCACCCTACATAAACTTGTGCTCATCCAAAACTCTGCTGCCCGTGTCTTAACTCGTTCCAAGTCTCATTCACCCATCACCCCTGTGCTCGCTGCCCTACATTGGCTCCCAATTCGACAATGCCTCAATTTTTAAAGTTCTCATCCTTGTTTTCAAATCCCTCTCTGGCCTTGCTCTTCCCTATTTCTGTAACCTCCTCCAGCCATGCAACCCTCCAAGATCTCTGCGCTCCTCCAATTCTGGCCTCTTGCGCATCCCTGATTTTTGTTCCACTGATTGGCAGCCGTGCCTTCAGCTGCCGAGGCCCTAAGCTCTGGAATTCCCTCCCTAAACCTCTCCACCTCTCTACCTTTCCTCCTTCCCGATACTCCTTAAAACCTACCTCTTTGACCAAACTTTTGGTCATCTGTCCTGATATCTCCTTCTGTGGCGGGGTGTCATAAATGTTTTTATTGATATGTAAGGTGAGAGTGACTGCCCTTGACATCAAGGCAGCATTTGACCGAGTGTGGCATCAAGGAGCCCTAGTAAAATTCAAGTCAATGGGAATCAAGGGGAAAACACTCCACTGGCTGGAGTCATACCTAGCACAAAGGAAGATGGATGTGGTTGTTGGAGGCCAATCATCTCAGCCCCAGGACATCGCTGCAGGGGTTCCTCAGGGCAGTGTCCTAGGCCCAACCATCTTCAGCTGCTACATCAATGACCTTTCCTCCATCACAAGTTCAGAAGTGGGGATATTCGCTGATGATTGCACAGTGTTCAGTTCCATTCACAACTCCTCAGATAATGAAGCAGTCCATGCCCGCATGCAGCAAGAACTGGACGACATTCAGGCTTGGGCTGATAAGTAGCAAGTAACATTCGCACCACACAAGTGTCAGGCAATGACTATCTCCAACAAGCGAGAGTCTGACCACTGCCCCTTGACATTCAATGGCATTACCATTGCCAAATCCCCCACCATCAACATCCTGGGGGGTCACCATTGACCAGAAGCTTAACTGGACCAGCCACATAAATACTGTGGCTACAAGAACAGGTCAGAGGCTGGGTATTCTGCGGCGAGTGCCTCACCTCCTGGCTCCCCAAAGCCTTTCCACCATCTACAAAGCACAAGTAAGGAGTGTGATGGAATACTCTCCACTTGCCTGGATGAGTGCAGCTCCAACAACACTCAAGAAGCTCGACGCCATCCAGGACAAAGCAACCCGCTTGATTGGCACCCCATCCACCACCTTAAACATTCACTCCCTCCACCACTGGCGCACCGTGGCTGCAGTGTGTACCATCTACAAGATGCACTGCAGCAACTCACCAAGGCTTCTTCGGCAGCACCTCCCAAACCCATGACCTCTACCACCTAGAAGGACAAGGGCAGCAGGCGCATGGGAGCACCACCACCTCCAAGTTCCCCTCCAAGTCACACACCATCCTGACTTGGAAATATATCGGCTGATCCTTCATCGTCGCTGGGTCAAAATCCTGGAACTCCCTCCCTAACAGCACTGTGGGAGTACCTTCACCACACGGACTGCAGCGGTTCAAGAAGGCGGCTCACCACCATCTTCTCAAGGGCAATTTGGGAATGGGCAATAAATGCTGGCATTGCCAGCGATGCCTGTGGTAAACCACTTTTATTGTTCACTATCGTTACACTATAGCTATCACTGTTATATCGTTATCACTGTTCACACTGTTGTATCACTATACGAGGTCGCCTCTTGTCACGCTGTTATACCTGGGCTGACCACTGCTGACTCCGCCCATGGCTCCACCTACCTGCCCAGGTATAAAGGTGGTCGACTGGCTGGTATTCCTCCTTGTTGGATCCGATCACCCACGAGGGTGGGCTCTGTTATTTAGCCAATAAAAGCCTATAGTTACTTTCTTAACTCGTCGCTTTTCATTGGATGAATTGATAGGTATATCAATGCCCACATCCCAGGAATGAAATTTTTAAAATCGCTTTTGAAACATTTTGCCACGTTAAATGTGTTACACAACTGTAAATTTGTTGTTGTTGTTGTAAGTGCTTCAAAAATAGTGCTAGTGAAAGGATCATGGCTGGCAACTATCTTTAACAGTATGAGCAAGTTGTGTACTTAATTCCCCCCTCAGTCATTCACTATTTGCCATGTGTCACTTCTCAGAGGTCTGGTGACGCAATCGTTGCGTGAGTCAGTGAGCTTATCCCACTATCTAATGCCCTGCTTATAAGAGAAAGCATCTTACCTGTGCTCCGTGCCTATGTCCCAAACCTAAGCTGACTGCAGAGATGAACTTTTATCTTATTCCAGTATGATTACCCGCTGAGCGAGCGGAGGAGGTATCAGCCCGATTTCCCCAATCCCACTCGCGCATTTAGAAATTGCAGGCGCATGGACACTCTTATCTCTGCGAGCATTGCTCCCCACTGGGATCACAGACTCGTCCCCTTGAGTGCCAGCCGTGGCTCAGTAGGTCAGCACTCGCACCTCTGAGCCAGAAGGTTGTGGGGTTCATGTCCAATGTTCCCTCTGAAATGTTGTTGTTGTTGTGCGCGGCCAGTTTTTTCAACGTCCTGCTACCTTGACATTTTTCTGCACGGCCGCATCGCGGTATTTGAGAGCTTGTGAGCGGCCTGCGCGGTACCTTCAAGATCGCTGCACGCCCGGGCACACGCGCGGCGTAATGGGAACATTGTTCATGCCCGCCAGGCCCAAGTGTGGAGATGGAGGAGGGGGGAATACGGGGATTTCTGGGTGGCCAGCGGTTTGGGAAGGAGCGGTGGGCGGGTGGAGGCCTGGGCAGGAGAGGCCTAGACGCCGCCTGCTCCTCCAGGCCCCACAAAGGAAAGTTTTAAAACTTACCTTATGGGGCCTCATCGGTGGTCTGACCAGGGTTTTTGCTGTCAGGATGGGCATTGCTGGCACCCAGCTGGCTTCCTGGCTAAGATGGTGTTGGGGTCCTATTGAGGGCAGTAAATGGGTGAAGCTCTTGTCTGACTCGGACGTGCGTTTCATACACCTGAAAAGATCAGGCATTTTTGAATCGCAACAGATTGGCTAATTCACTCCATTTTAACTGCCCCCCCCCCCCGCTTTGTTTCCATCGGGCGGGGGTGGGGGGAGGGAGGGAGTTAAAATTCTGCCCCAACTGATTCAGACCGCGTAGAGATGGGAAGGGCTCAATCATCCATCAGTTCCTATTATCCCGGGGTAGGGGGTGAGAGCAGAGGGGTGAGGGCTAACATTACACAGGATTATTGAGGTTCCACACTGCCTTAGCTTTCCTGACAATGCGCTGTTTCATGCGGGGCCTTGCGAATCCATTCAGTTTGGAGCCGTGTCTGTGTTTTCCTCGCTGTACAGGTGGGACTGCAGCATTGTGCTCAGCAAACTAGCTGGTGCCCAATTTCGCCATTACTCAATTAATTATTTTTAATGGGTTAATGGCCGTCTATTACTTGGAAGTAGTAAACTTCATCACAGAGGAAATGACAGGGGCTTCTGGACAACTGCCAACTGTTCAAGCACAAGAGCACAAAGACCGATGCTGATGAAGAGCTTTTGCAGATCCCCAAGGAGTCTCTACAGAGTTGTCTTAAACCAGTGCTGGTTCCAATGCATTCTCAGTAGACTCGGAATGTTGGGAAGGTTTGAATTTATTGAGAAGGGAAAGCAAGTGAATTCTCCAGAAGCAATTTTCTCTTTTAGCACAAAGAAAAACCCCATTTGGTTAGAAAACTTCCGTTATTGTCAGCAATTCCTGCAGCAGAATTGCCCGTACAGCTGACCAGCAGCATTCAATTGAGGCCTGGCAATTAAAATTTACTCGGGCTCCAACTCAAACTCCGTGCGGGATTGCTGTCCGTTTCCGCAAAGCTTCCACCGGGAGTTAAAGTCAGCGCTAGCGTTCTTTTCTAGATTCAGAAGGGTGTACCATCGACAAGATGCACTGCAGCAACTTGCCAAGGCTTCTTCAGCAGCACCTCCCAAACCCGCGACCTCCACCACCTAGAAGGACAAGGGCAGCAGGCGTATGGGAACACCATCACCTCCAAGTTCCCCTCCAAGTATATATAAGATTGTGAGGGGGCTTGATCGGGTGGATGCGGGGAGGATGTTTCCACTGATGGGTGAGACTAGAACTAGGGGGCATAATCTAAGAATAAGGGGCTGCCCTTTCAAAACTGAGATGAGGAGAAACTTCTTCACTCAGAGGGTAGTAAATCTATGGAATTTGCTACCCCAGAGAGCTGTGGAAGCTGCAACATTAAATAAATTTAAAATGGAGATAGACAGTTTCCTAGCAGATAAGGGAATTAGGGGTTACGGGGAGAGGGCAGGGAAGTGGACGTGAGTCTAGATTCGGATCAGCCATGATCCTATTGAATGGCGGAGCAGGCCCGAGGGGCCGTATGACCTACTCCTGCTCCCACTTCTTATGTTCTTATGTAAGTCACATACCATCCTGACTTGGAAGTATATCGGCCATTCCTTCATCGTCGCTGGGTCAAAATCCTGAAACTCCCTCCCTAACAGCACTGTGGGAGCACCTTCACCACACGGACTGCAGCAGTTCAAGAAGGCGGCTCACCACCACCTTCTCAGGGGCAATTAAGGATGGGCAATAAATGCTGGCCTTGCCAGCGACGCCCACATCCTGTGAATGAATAAAAATAGAGTTTTATTACAGGGAGGGGACAGGTGATATTTAGCAAAATAGCAACAGGAGTAGGCCATTTAGACCCCTGCCATTCAATTAGATCATAACTGATCTGCATCCTAACTCCATCTACCTGCTTTGGTTCCTTAATCCTTAATACTCTTCCCTAATAAAATACACCTCACTTTGCAGTTTAACATCTTTCTTTCCCCAATTTACTCCCCTCCTCTACTCTTGGCTCTAAGTCATGAAGGTCGTGGTTTCAAGCTTCACTCCAGGACTTGAGCAGAACAATCCAGGTCCGTACTCCAATTCAGTACCGAGGGAGTGCCGCATTATCAGAAATACTGTCCTTTGGACGAAGTGTCAAACTGTTCAGATGGACAGGGCACTCTTTGAAGGATAGCAGGGAGGTCACCAGTTGAACATAGGAACAGGAGTAGACCATTCAGCCCCTCAAGCCTGTTCCACCATTCATTTAGATTATTGCTGATCTGTACAGTAACTCCATTGACTCGCTTTGATTCCGTAACCCTTAATGCCTTGCCTGACAAAAATCTATCAATCTCAGTTTTGAAATTTTCAATTGAGGCCCAGCCTCAGGCGATTTCCACTACCCTTTGTGTGAAGAAGAGTGACGTAAGAAAACTACTAGGCACTTGGTCTAAGCGTTAAACAAAGCTTTAATCAACTGTTTTACAACATGGAGGTCTAGTTGTGTCCTTCACTAGTTCCTGTTAAGAATGTCCTGCGCAAGCTGGGCCCATGCCCGAGTATTTATACTCTCCCTGGACAGCGCCACCCGCAGGCCACTCAGTATTATTTCATATGTCTTTCTTTCATGAATGACTGATTCATGTCAAAGAGTTCTTGACATAATTCCTGAACGGTCTACCTCTAATTTTAGCGTTATGCCCCCTTGTTCTGCACTCTCCCACCAGAGGAAGTAGTTTCTCTCTATCTATACTATCAAATCCTTTAATCATCTTAATCACTCCTAAATCTTCTATACTCAAGGGAATACAAGCTTAGTCTATGTAACCTACCCTCATAATTTAACTCTTTTAGCCCCAGTATCCTTCTAGTGAATCTGTACTGCACCCCCTCCAATATCCTTCCTGCAGTGTGGTGCCCAGAACTGGGGTCTGACCAGAGCTTTATATAACCGTAGCATAACTTCTACCCCTTTGTATTCCACGCTTATATATAGCATTTTGAGCGTCACAGTTTTATTGAAACCACAGTACAAGAACCATCGTTTTCCAACATCTGACCATCTTTGTACACACTAATCTCTAAAACCTTCAGCTCCACTCCAAGCTAGATATTTATCCAGCTCTTCTTTGAAGGCACCACATCTACGGCTGTTCTTGGGAGTCTGTTCAACAAGTGCACTTTGAGCTGGAAGTGAACCAGTAATCAAAGGGTAACTTTGTGATGTGGTCCACTGCATCGCTGCCCACCAGCAGCTAGGCTCTCCAACATTTGGCCGCGATTTTGCCTGCGCTCAGAGGGCGGGTTTGGAGGCGGGTCAGAGGTTAAATTCGATTTGATTGACGGCGGGTTCCGAATCCGCCGTCAACCCGCCTCCAAACAACCTTCCCAAGTGTCAGGTCCCCGATTTGCGAATGGACCTAACACCTAGCGGCGGGAAGTGGATTAAAGCCTATTAACAGGTACTTGCCAATAGTTTTCAGCCTGTTTTTGGATTTTCCCGCTTCTGGGTCGGGTTTCCCGACGTCCGGACACCACGCCAGGTAAGTGTGGCGTGTTGTGAGTCTGCTGTAATGTTGCTGGAATGATGACAGCTGCAGAAGTGGTGTGAAGGATCCAATGTTGCACATGGTGAGTTTCAGAGCAAAGAAAATGTTGGGTACTGCATTTTTAAAACATTTACAGATTTCTTTAGCTTACAAGTTTTTAAATCCATGTCCAGTGCCACCTCATTGGGAGAACCTCTCTCACCAGTGCCAGATCGCTTCTGTCACCTCACCTGCAGCTGCCATCTATTCCAGCCTATAGAGGGAGTCATTGGAGAGCTTGGGTGCAAGAGTTCACCTTTGTGCAGTGATTGTCAGTGTTTGCAGCACCTCAATGCTGTCAAGCACTGAGAAATCAACTGTCAAAATAAAATTGTGCGTGGTCCCTTTAAGGAAACCGGCAGATGATGCATCATCAAATGATGTCATCAGACCCGCTTCCTGGTAATTGGCCGGCAAGCCTGCAGGGGCGGGCTTAACAAGGTCAATCAAGGTAAAATCACGTCTGTGGAGCGGATGCAGCTGGGGGTGGGACTGGAAGCTGGAAACCAGCTGTCCCGCACCCAACCCGACACCGATGACAAAATGGCAGCCAAAGTAAGGAGTCAAAACATCCTGGAATAAAGGGAGGGAGAGAGAGATAGACAGAAAAAGACAGACAATGGTAGAGGTAGAGGTAGAAGGAGAGATATAGAGATAGATAGACATTGATATTTAGAGATAGATAGATAGATAGATAGATAGATAGATATTGAGATAAAGAAATAATAGAATGAGATAACTTTATTCCATTTTCATATTTCTTACTGTACTTTTTGGGTGGCAGAATAAAAGAGTGTTCACTGCACATCTGTAAAGATGTGGGTTATGAACAACCCTTGGGACAGCTTGTGGTTAGTTAAACTTTTATAATTATTTCAGCTGTTTCAGTTAAAGACTTATGGAAAAAAAAACACAAAGCGTGCTAAAGGTCCTGTGGTATCAGACATCTTTGGCTTGTGTTGAAAATACATTTTATGAAGACTTTAGCCCAGAAATTGGTCTGTGCTAAAGCCCCAATATGGTGGTCAGGATGCGTGTGAACCTTTCAGGCCGGAAGTGCGTCCCCGCCATATTGGGTAAGGTCAAAAAATATGCATCCTTTACCCATGCCTGAAACAGGCATTATGCCCTTTGAATATGTTAATAGGTGGCCTAATGCCTGTTTACGGTTCCCTCTCCAGGATTGGTATGCCAGTGTCGGTTGCACAGGGGAACCAGGCCTAGGGATCACCTGCTAGGGCCAATTAAGAAGGTAAGTCTTACCTGAATGGGCAGCTGAGGGGAGTAGGAGTGCTCCTTCCAACCCCTGATCTCCTTTACTCCCTGTGAAGGAATAGCCATATTCAGAAAAATACACCATCCTATGAACAGAATTTTGACTTTATTAAAACATGACATACTGGGGCTGGATGTCTGGAAGCCTTAACAATCAAAAGCTATAAACAGCATACAAGCTTTTGAGATAAGATAAGTTGTTGACACTGAATCAATAGCCATATTGAAGTAGAAGGTTGGAGGTTCCAAGTAGTCTAAAGTCTTGGAAAGAACCCAATTTAAGTGTTATGAACCAATACTTCGGAAAGAAACACAGAACATTAAAGAAACACCTGCTGTCAAATCGTTTTTATGTTAAACTTAAAACACGCAGACACGAATCTGTAATACAACGAGCTGAGGTGATTAAGAATTGCATAGATCATCCTAAGTAAGGTGTTCTAAATGCAAAAGATACAAACAGAAGCCCTTTGTAAGAATGACATCAAATAGATATATCTGCTCCACATTGTTTTTGTGTTAAGTTTGAACACCTAAAGGTAGAGACACAAGTCTGCTTGCTACAGCTGAACTGACTGTAAGAATAGAAGTCAACAGAAAAATGACGAGATAATTAGCTTACATCAGCAGAAACTTCAAAGGATATACCACTGAGAAAGAACATAAAAATTGGACTTTCGAATGGGAAGATAGATTCGCTGAAAGGGGAAAAGCGATTCTCAGGCTTCAGAGGCAGGTACTGTAAACCTACAACTCTTTGAGTCTCGGGTATCAAAGGTATTTGATTTTGGTGGATATCCTGGAATAAGACTAAGAAATGTAAAAATGTAACAAAGTTAAGATTTGAGAATAAGGATCTCTGATAATAGAATTGTAAGTTTTCTGTATTTGGAATTGTTAATGTTGCGATTGAATCACCAGCTGTAAGTTACATGCTGGTTCTATAATAAATCTATATTTTTTTAGAATTGTCTCACATAGTTCTTCTGTAACAAACTCGCGAACTCAATCTCTGTATAGCCTTTGGTGTACATATAATATCCAGAAGGTTACAGTCTAGTTAAACTTATTAAAAGTGCTATCTGGAGGATGGTAACATCTTCAGGTCGTTCCTTTCCTTTAGGGAGAGATAGTCTGGACCTTTAGACCCAATTAAGCGTCTTTAGGATTCGGCTACCTTCAACTTTAGTTGAAGGTGAACGTCTGGGGAATACGCGTGATCTGGGGTAGCTCCTAACCCTCGATTTCCCCTCACCTGACCCTCAGCCCCCCCCCCCTCCCCCGGTCCCGATTGCCAATCGCCGACCTCCAACCCCAGCCCCTGGGCCCACTTACACAAGGGCCACTGTGGCCCTAGCAGGAGCCCGATCTTGCACTCCGCTGACGGGCTCAAATCCCCGCATCGGCTCCAACATAATGAGGGCTGGGGGGGCCCAATATCTGGCGAGCCTCGGGACCCACCATTCAGGCTTAGGGAATGTACATTCTGCCCCTCCCCACAGCCCCCTCCCACGCATCCCAATTACATAGAAACATAGAAGATAGGAGCAGGAGTAGGCCATTCGGCCCCTCGAGCCTGTTCCGCCATTTAATCAGATCATGGCTGATCATCCAAATTCAGTACCCCCCATATCCCTTTAGCCTTAAGAAATATATCTAACTCCTTCTTGAATATATTTAATGAATTGGCCTCAACTGCCTTGTGTGGTAGAGAATTCCACAGGTTCACCACTCTCTGGGTGAAGAAATTCCTCCTCATCTCAGTCCTAAATGGCTTACCCCTTATCTTTAGACTGTGACCCCTGGTTCTGGACTCCCCCGCCATCGGGAACATCCTTCCTGCATCTGGTCTGTCTATTCCTGTTAGAATTTTATAAGTTTCAATGAGATCCCGTCTCATTCTTCTAAACTCTAGCGAATATAAGCCTAATCGACCCAATCTCTCCTCACACGTCATTCCTGCCATCCCAGGTATCGGCCTGGTGAATCTTTGCTGCACTCCCTCCATGGCAAGAACATCCTTCCTCAGAGGTCTTGATTTTAAGACTGTTCCAACTTATATCTATTCACCAGAATTTTAATGTCACTAATTACTGAACAGGCTGCACTGTCAGTAACACATTTGTGTTCCGAATGTTTTCTGACAGAAATACTTTGCATGCAAATAAGAAATTCTAAACATTAAGGGCCTTTAAATGGAACATCAATGGCGACGTTATTACTTTTGGGACTTTGTTCACTTTTTTTCGTTCATTAATGTTTCTTAGCTGCTTGTTACTCCTTTGATCAAAGGACACTGTGATCGCTCGTTTGAGCACCCGTGGCATCTCCTCTCTTGTCACTTATTACAAGTAAATGCTGTAATCAAATACCCCAAAAGACCTGCTACCAGATGGTAGAACGAGGCGATGCTTATCTCTTATAGAGTCATAGAGGTGTACAGAACAGAAAGAGGCCCTTCGGCCCATCGTGTCTGCGCCGGCCATCAAGCCCTGTCTATTGTAATCCCATTTTCCAGCACTTGGTCCGTAGCCCTGTATGCTATGGCGTTTCAAGTGCTCATCTAAACGCTTCTTGAATGTTGTGAGGGTTCCTGCCTCTACCACCCTTTCAGGCAGTGAGTTTCAGATTCCAACCACCCTCTGGGTGAAAAAGAGTTTCCTCAAATCCCCTCTAAACCTCCTGCCCCTTACCTTGAAACTATGCCTCCTGGTTATTGACCCCTCTACTAAGGGGAAAAGTTCCTTTCTATCTATCTATCTATGTCCCTCATAATTTTGTACACCTCAATCAGGTCCCCCCTCAGCCTTCTCTGCTCTAAGGAAAACAACCCCAGCCTGTCCAGTCTCTCTTCATAGCTGAAGCGCTCCAGCCCAGGTAACATCCTGGTGAATCTCCTCTGCACCCCCTCCAATGCAATCACATTCTTCCTATAGTGTGGCGACCAGAACTGCACACAGTATTCCAGCTGTGGCCTAACTAGCGCTTTGTACAGCTCCATCATAACCTCCCTGCTCTTATATTCTATGCCTCGGCTAATGTTCTATTGCCAACAGTCAGAAGTGTCCGAGACAGTTGTTGTGTCAGCCATGGCTCAGTGGGTAGCACTCTCACCAGTGGGGCAGTATGGTTGTCGGTTCAAAGCCCCCACTCCAAAGACTCGAGCATAAAACCTAAGTTGATATTTTACTGTAGTACTGAGGGAGTGCTGCACTGTCAGAGGGGTTGGCTTTTCGATGAAATGTACAACCGAGGCCCCGTCTGCCCGCTCAGGTGGATGCAAAAGATCCCACGGCACTATTTCAAAAAAGAGCTGGGGAGTTATCCCTGGTGACCTGACCAATATTTATCCCTCAACCAACATCACTATAAAACATTATCCGGTCATTATCACATTGCTGTTTGTGGGAGCTTGCTGTGCGCAAATTGGCTGCCGCATTTCCCACATTACAGCAGTGACTCCACTTCAAAAAGTACTTCATTGGCTGTAAGGCGATTTGGGACGTCCTGAGGTCGTGAAAGGTGCTATTGAAATGCAAGTCTTTTCTTTTTTGTGATTGCATACAAGCACCGCACTCAGTCCTGCTCCCCCCTACTTTATTCATTGTTTTCCATTAAGGAAGGATGAAAGTCTTAATGATCCCAATTCAATGCCCTCTGCTCCCTCGTCCATTCTTCAACCAATTGAACTGCCTGGGGCTCGGTTCCTAGTAGAAAATCCAATTTTGTAGATGCGGTGTGAAGGAAATAAAAGGCAACATTTAAATGCTTCATGGAACGAGATTGTCCCTGTGCTACTGGAACCAAGAACATGGCAGCTGTCAAGAGCGACTGTCCTGGAGTAAATACTGGAAATGTAAACATAGATAAACTTTTACGGAATACTGCTCAACTATCTTTCAAATCAGATCGTACCGGGTCTGTGCAAGGAGGAAGATTGATGGACTCAGTGATTTTATGCTCTTACGCTCTATGGGGGGAAAATTCAGTTGTTTGCACCTCCCGTTAGTGTCCTAAGAGGGCACTAATGGGGCGCAAAGCAACTAACGCCCGGGCACGGCGATGTTTGCGCCACTCGCGAAATTGACCAGACATTTTGCGGTGGCGCTAAACACTACCGCCACGATCTCCTGTGCCTACAGATCGTGACGTCAGTCGAGCGTGTAATGCCCCGGTAGCGCCCCAGACCAGATATTGAGTGGCGCCCCCTGCCTTACCACCTGCCGTTAGCAACGACAGGTTGAGGGGAGCGTTTTGCAGTCGGGAAGGGATTGGGGGAGCGCTATTTAAAGGCGACCGCTTCCTGCCTTTTTTTGTCGGCGACATTTATGCACCACGCATTCTGAGAGAGAGAGAGAGACTTCTGGAGAGATTCAACGCTGTGTGAAGGAGTTTTGGGTGCTGAGCAGCACTTTGCAGGTTCATTTTGATTTGACCTTCCTTGCATCGATTTAGAATAGGCTATGCGGGCTGCACTCTGAGCTCTTTCCCTGGACCTCTCCATTGTTCTTTCCAGCAGATTTGATGTACAGGTCTCTCCAGGCCGAGATTCAAGGCTGCAATGAGCAGGGTGTGGATGGAGAGCAAGATTGACCCTCCCCTTTAAGAACTGGCTGGCGCCAGTGTGTCTGTGTTCCATTGCTGACTGACATCACATGAGCTTCGCCAGTGCTCTGAGGTAGCGCCTCGCTCCTCGGCATTAGCGCCTTAAGAGAGGTGTGTAGCAACTGATTTAGCGCTCAAGTCACCTCCAGGGGCGATAAAAGCCAAGTTTGCAGTCGGAGACGATAATTAGTGCCAGGCGCTAAACTTTGCACTCGGCCGATAATCGCGTCACAAACTGGGCGATAACGATTTTCTCCCCCTATATGTCTTTACACTTGTTTTTGAAAATTGCTGAGGTGTTTCAGTACTTCAATGGTATAACTTTATTGCTGGAGAAAAACCATCTGGGCTTTGTTTGACAGTTCACGTCCAGCTCCCTTTCCAACCTGACACACTTTGGTGACACATGGGGTGCGATTTTGCCAGCCCCTGGGAGGAGGGTATGGAGGCGGGACTGCTGGGAAAATGGCAGAATCTGGGGGCAGGTGCCCAACCCGCCTCTGTGCCATCTTGCCAGGCGGCGGGAAGCCGGGTCCCGTCTCCTTGGAGGCAGGAAGGGAGTACAGCCACTTAACTGCCTGTTAACGGGCAGATAAGAGGAGTATCCCCATTTTGCTGGGCTTCCCGAAGGCGCCAGAACCCGCCAGGGTCACCGAGGCGAGTAGTGGGTCTGCGGGGGGCAAAAGTGTGCTGTGGAGGTGAGTGATGGGTGCAAGTGTGGAGAGGTGAGTATCTGAGGTAAGTGGAAAGTGTTAGAAGAAGTGTACTTACCTTTGTTTCTTCCTGCAGGCTTCAGTCGGTGGGTATGCAGAGAGTCTCGCACCTCCGCGGTAGAAATGTCGGATGGCCATTGCATTCTCCAATGCAACAACCATCTCATTTCTGCTAAAGAAAGAGGTTTGATGAGGTCTTGAATTCAAGAACTCATCAAAGTAGAGCAAATGTCAGTGTTTGACGGCTTCACAGAGCTGTCAAACGATGACAATTCATCTGTCAAAATTTTTTGACAGATGAAACGTCATACGTTGACGTTCTCTGCAACCAGCTTTCCCTTAATTGGCCTGCTGAACCCGCTGGGTGGGCTTAACAAGGTCAATCAAGGGAAAATAGCGTGGGTTGGCCACAAGTCGATGGAGGCGGGACTGAAACCCGATAAGTGGGAGTCCCGCCTCCAAAAGCTCCCCATTGAGAAAATCCAGCCCATCGAGTAGAACTGGATATAGTATTCTAAATCCAGTTTAACCAGTAATTCATAACAGGACTAATCCAACCTCATTGTACTTACACTCTGTACTTTGCTTTATGCGTTTGAAGGTTTTGTGGTCTGTTTTTAATAAGTCCACTGTCAATCCTAAACCTGTATCTTATTTAATCTTCTTCAAACTTGGATGCCTTATTGAGAATCACATCTTTGTACCAGTATGGATTGCCTTACGCAGTTTCTGTTGAATGATCCCATCTGCTAAAGCCTCCACTTTGAGTGAACTGTTGTCAATAAAGTCAAGCATCGGTAGGACTGATCAGGGAGAAAGCACACTTGGTGAGGGATAGTAGCCTCTCTCCTTCTTTGGCTTGGAGTAACCACAGATTTCCAGCGTAATATACTTATATGAGACCTGTGGGAATAAGCAAAAAAATCTAGGCTGACACTCCAGGGCAGTACTGAGGGAGTGCTGCACTGTCGGAGGTGCTGCCTTTCAGGTGATATGTTAAACCGAGGCCCCGTCTGCTCGCTCAGGTGGATGTAAAAGATCCCGTGGCACTACTTCAAAGAGCAGCGGAGTTATCCCTGGTGTCCTGGGCCAATATTTAATCCCTCAATCAACATGACTTGAAAAACAGATTATCTGGCCATTATCTCATTGCTGTTTGTGGGAGCTTGCTGTGCGCAAATTGGCTGCCGCGTTTCCCACAGTGTGTGCTGCGGGGAGGATGCCGAGAAACTCCAGTATGATTTGGACAGGTTGGGTGATTGGGCGGAAGCATGGCGGATGCAGTATGACGTGGATAGGTGCGGGGTTATCCACTTTGGTGTCAAAAACAGGAAGGCAGATTATTATCTAAATGGCAGTAGATTGGGAGAAGGGGAATTGCAACGAGACCTGGGCGTCCTTGTGCACCAGTCGCTGAAAGTAAGCATGCAGGTGCAGCAGGCGGTTAAGAAGGCAAATGGTATGTTGGCCTTCGTAGCGAGAGGGTTTGAGTACAGGAACAAGGATGTCTTGCTGCAGTTGTACAGGGCCTTGGTGAGACCACACCTTGAGTATTGTGTGCAGTTTTGGTCGCCTTATCTGAGGAAGGATGTTCTTGCCATGGAAGGAGTGCAGCGAAGATTCACCAGACTGATACCTGGGATGGCAGGAATAACGTATGAGGAGAGATTGGGTCGATTGGGCTTGTACTCGCTGGAGTTTAGAAGAATGAGAGGGGATCTCATCGAAACTTATAAAATTATAACAGGACTAGACAGACTAGATGCTGGAAGGATGTTCCCGATGGTTGGGGAGTCCTGAACCAGGGGTCACAGTCTAAGGATAAGGGGTAAGCCATTTAGGACAGAGATGAGGAGGAATTTCTTCACCCAGAGAGTGGTGAACCTGTGGAATTCTCTGCCAAAGAAGGCAGTAGAGGCCAATTCATTAAATATATTCAAGAAGGAGTTGGATATATTTCTTAAGGCTAAAGGGATCAGGGGATATGGAGAGAAGGCAGGAACAGGGTACTGAATTTGGATGATCAGCCATGATCTCATTGAATGGCGGAGCAGGCTCGAGGGGCCGAATGACCCACTCCTGCTCCTATCTTCTATGTTTCTATTACAACAGTACTTTTTTTGAAGTCTTGACAAAGGGTTTCGACCCAAAACGTTGACCCTATTTCTCTCTCCACGGATGTTGCCTGGCCTGCTGAGTTTTTCCAGCATTTTCTGTTGTTATTTCAAAAAAGTACTTCATTGGCTGTAAAGCGCTTTGGGACGTCCGGTGGTCGCGGAAGGCGCTATATAAATGCAAGTCTTTCTTTTTCTTTCATAGCGGAGTGACAAGAGGGGACTGAGAGACTTGAATAAATGTACCTTGATTACTTTCAGGAATATGGGCCAATTCAGTAAAACGTACTTCTTTAAAAGGTAAACGCAGCTCCTTTAAGAACATTTATATTTTATGACATGAGCTCAGATTCGGTTAGGCGCACAAAATGGAGTCTGTGTGCTTTAAATACTTTTGGGGTGGCATGGTTGAAAACAGATTGGAAACCTAGCTCCGCCGTTACTTAAAAAAAATATATTTTAGCTTACCCCCCAATAATCAATCACTGAAATCTCGGCGATCGTTTTTTTTTAACAGAATGCTACAATGTCTACTACTGTATCTTGTAGCACGCTGACACTCTCACTCGCAGAGTACAATTCATCATTCACCGTGCAGCTGGGTATGTTGGCCCAGTGCACAGCCAGACATGTGAAATACTGCAAGTGCAGATGTTCCACCTTGCACAGACTGAGCTTTTAATTCCTCAGTCCATGTAACGCCCCCTTTTGCGCGAGCATTTTAAAAAAACTTGAGTTATTTATGAGGGGCCTGTGCCAAGAATGGGGCCTGGTAAATATTAAGGTGAGTAAATTCCTTGCAGTGAAAATGTGTGTGGGATAAAGCTGCTCTATGGTTTTTTTGAACCGTCAGTGTTTCTTCGAGGGGGAAAAAAAATGCCATGCGCCGCAGACAGGAAAAGACCAAAGTGTTTTTTTTAAAGGGGCAGGGCCCAGTTGAGATGTCCTGAGCCTAAAGCCGATTCTCCGACATCAAAACAAAAAGCAAAATGCTCAACAGTTCCTTTTACTTTGGTAACGCATGTCTCCCCGTCTCTGCATTTTTCTCAAGCTTCTGTGCCGAGGGGCTCAATCCCAACCAACGCCTCGCTTGAGGGTATCAGCCGTGGCTCAGTGGGTAGCACTCTCGCCTCTGAGTCAGAAGGCTGTGGGTTTAAGTCCCACTCCTTGAGCACAAGAATCTAGGCTGACACTCCAGTGCAGTGCTGAGGGAGTGCTGCACTGTCGGAGGTGCCGTCTTTCGGATGAGACGTTAAACCGAGGCCCATCTGCTCTCTCAGGTGGATGTAAAAGATCCCACGGCACTATTTCGAAGAAGAGCAGGGGAGTTATCCCCGGTGTCTTGGCCAATACTTATCCCTCAATCAGCATCACTAAAACAGATTGTCTGGTCACTATCACGTTGCTGTTTGTGGGAGCTTGCTGTGTGCAAATTGGCTGCTACGTTTCCTTAGTTACAACAGTGACTACACTTCAAAAAGTACTTCATTGGCTGTAAAGAGCTTTGGGACATCCTGAGGTCATGAAAGGTGCTTTATAAATGCAAGTCTTTCTTTTTTACTCCAGGAATGAATTATTCTCCTTAGAGCAGAGAAGGTTAAAGGGAGAGATTTAAGGGAGGTGTTCAAAGTTGCAAGTGGTTTGCACTGGCAGGAAGGGATGAAGAGAATTTTTATGCAGCGAGTTATGAAGATCTGGAATGCACTGCACGAAAGGGCGGTGGAAGCAGATTCAGTCATAACTTTCAAAAGGGAATTGGATAAATACTTCAAAAGGAAACCATTTTCAGCACCATGGGGTTAATTGGATCTCTCTAGCAAACAGCCGGCACAGGCACGATGGGCCGAATGGCCTCCTTCTGTGCTGTATTATTCTACGGTTCTATGCTCCAACACACTGCATTGTAGAATTGGATTTGGCCAAATGGGCAAGAGGGAAGTGTTAGAATTTAGAGCGGGGGCGGTGGCGGGGGTGGGCGGTAGAAATGATCTCTCGTTGTAAATAATCGGTGTTGCTTTTAATACTGAAAACTCAGTTTGATGTACTGCTGCCACGGAGATTAATTTTGCCATTGCAGACAATGACAACCGGGAAGTTTCATTCAAGTGACGTGTGATGTTGCAATTAAGTAATGGGCCAGAATTTGCCGTGCCAAGGCGTCTGCCGTCAGTTAGATCTGCCCCTGCGCCCTTCAGCGGAAAACAGTTTAGAAATCAAAGTTGCTGGAAGTGCGAGCTGATCACGGCGCAGCTGAGGGCTACAGGGCATCTGGGGCCTGAGTCAACAGGGTATCTGCCTAACCAATGAGATCGAAGGACTGGGAACCAAACACAGGAAGAACTGAGAAAGAGGGTGAATTAAAGAGGGCGAATTTGATGTCAAATCAGGTACAGAAAGAGAGATAAAGAGAGGACAAGATGACAAAAGCTCATCGACCTGAAACGTTAACTCGGTTTCTCTCTCTCCACTGACCTGCTGAGTGTGTTTCCAGCATTTTCTGTTTTTATTTATTAGAGAGGAAAAGAAAGATTGGATTAAGAAAGAGAGAAATAAAGAGACAGAAAGAAAAAGTAAGAAAAAAAAGTGTTAAAACTTAAAATATGACATTTTTAAAAATCTCCCCGAAAAATTCAAAACCTGAAGGAATGAGGCTCCACACTTATAATAGTCAATTTTCAGTGTCAGAGAGGTTGATTGGCAGTCATTAACACCTACCATATTGTTAAAAGGTACTGACGCCTGTAATGACAAGACTTAGCTTTCCGTGGCGAGTTTAACGGGCAATTAATAGACAAATGCAGCAAGTCCCTAAAACAAGCAGGGAGGCGAAAGGCGCGGCGCCGTTTTCGCGAAGCTAACGGCGGAGCGGCACAACTCGGACAGCAACCTTTGGATATCTGCGGTTCAGACCGCGCATCCGCCCCTCGCCTGAGGTTGCTGTGCTATTTACCCAGAGGTAACGGCGAACGCCATTAGCCTTACCGTTAGTCTTGACAGCAAATTCTGGCCCAAAAAACCTTTATAAGATTACTGCAAAAATTGTTCAAATTTAATCTGTGGCGGATTACGGGGAATTTGTGTGTAAGATAAAGTCATCATTTATCCACGTTTAAGCATAATTATAGTGAAATTAAAAGGCAAATGCACATGAAATAGAGGATAATGGGTATCTCAAACCGAAGTCCAAAGGATGGTGATCCAAGTGACCCATGAGAGCAAAATAGAGCAGTTTATGTATGTTTGAATCTCTAATTTGGATTTAGTGCCTTTATGCAGGGATCTATCAGCCTTTGTAGTGGAGCCTGAGCAGGAGCCTGAGCAGTGAATTTTTGTCCCAAATTGGTCTCCTCCCTCTGCTCGGCAGTCTGCCTGGTCCATGTGGAGGGTTTCTGATAATGATTAGAGTTAAAAAACAGACGCTGCCCCAGCCAAGGTGGGTCACAGGCCTGCTCCCAGTCTCTGCTGGGTTTGCTCGTCTCCGCCAAGACCACAGTAGGGATGCAACAATTAGACTTTGCACATTTGGACCAAAAAAAATGTAGGGCAGGGCAGGGCAAATCAGTTCCCACTCCTGCTGGAAAGAGCATGCGCCTTGACATCGGGTGTGAATAGGTATTGGGCTCATTTGTGATGGCCCCTATGGTCAAACAGCCTGCGGTCTCTCGCCGCCTCGGTTCACGCATGGAAAAATGGCCTACCCGAGTGCAGTATTTTTTTTATTCGTTTATAGGATGTGGGAGTCGCTGGCAAGGCCCACATTTATTGCCCATCCCTAATTGCCCTTGAGAAGGTGGTGGTGAGCTGCCTTCTTGAACCGCTGCAGTCCCGTGTGGTGAAGGTACTCCCACAGCACTGTTAGGGAGGGAGTTCCAGGATTTTGACCCAGTGGCGATGAAGGAACTGCGATATATTTCCAAGTCAGGATGGTGTGTAACTTGGAGGGGAACTTGGAGGTGGTGCTGTTCTCATGCGCCTGCTGCCCTTGTCCATCTAGGTGGAAGAGGTCGCGGATTTGGGAGGTGCTGCCGAAGAAGCCTTGGCGAGTTGCTGCAGTGCATCTTGTAGGTGGTACACACTGCAGCCACGGTACGCCGGTGGTGGAGGGAGTGAATGTTTAAGGTGGTGGATGGGGTGCCAATCAAGCAGGCTGCTTTGTCCTGGATGGAGTCGAGCTTCTTGAGTGTTGTTGGAGCTGCACTCATCCAGGCAAGTGGAGAGTATTCCATCACACTCCTGACTTGTGCCTTGATGATGTTGGAAAGGCTTTGGGGAGTCAGGAGGTGAGACACTCGCCGCAGAATACCCAGCCTCTGACCTGCTCTTGTTGCCACAGTATTTATGTGGTTGGTCCAGTTAAGTTTCTGGTCAATGGTGACCCCGAGGATGTTGATGGTGGGGGATTCGGCGATGGTAATGCCGTTGAATGTCAAGGGGAGGTGGTTAGACTCTCGCTTGTTGGAGATAGTCATTGCCTGGTACTTCTGTGGCGCGAATGTTACCTGCCACTTATCAGCCCAAGCCTGAACGTCGTCCAGGTCTTGTTGCATGTGGGCATGGGCTGCTTCATTATCTGAGGAGTTGTGAATGGCGCTGAACACTGTGCAGTCATCAGCGAACATCCCCATTTCTGACCTTATGTTGGAGGGAAGTATCAACAACAACTTTCATTTATATAGCACCTTTAACGTAGTAAAACTTCCCAAGGCGCTTCACAGGAGCAAATATCAAACAAAATTTGACACCGAGCCACATAAGGAGAGATTAGGGGCAGGTGACCAAAAGCTTGGTCAAAGAGGTAGGATTTAAGGAGCGTTTTAATGGAGGAAAGAGAATTAGAGAGGTGGAGAAATTTAGGGAGGGAATTCCAGAGCTTAGGGCCCAGGGGGCTGAAAGCACGGCCTCCAATGGTGGAGTGATTAAAATCAGGGATGCGCAAGCGACCAGAATTGGAGGAGCGCAGAGATCTCGGAGGTTTGTAGGAGGTTAGAGATAGGGAGGGATGAGGCCTCGGAGGGATTTGAAAACCAGGATGAGGATATCAGAGGGCTTCCGACTCCTGTGGAACCGTACCCCCAGCAGGAGTCTTCAGGGGGGTATGTTTTCCATCTTCATCGCATGGGCAGTAACCTGGCAGATCAGATCACCCGCCCGTCATAGAGCCAACCAACGGCATGAACATCAGATGGGTTCTCTAACAGGCGGCCGATCCGCTCCACCAGATTACCGATCACATGGCAATCCACAGTTTCTTCAGGGGAGGAGGCGAGAAGATCGGGGGTGGTGGGGGGGCGGGGAGGGGAAAAAGCTTAAAGGGCTTTTCCGCGGTGTAAAGTACATGTAGGATCATAAGGTCTTTATGTATCACTAAACAGGACCTCGGATACAGTCAGGTTATTTTTAATAGTGGGTTGGAGAATATTTTGCTGCGTCATTAGATTTATTTATTAAGTACCTAGGCATGCTGAAGTTCAAACCTTGCCTGGGTTCAACCTAATTAGGCTGAATCCCTGCTAAGAACAAGATGTGTTAAAGCGCTACCTTGCCTTAAAGCCCTAGTGTTAAGGAATTTCTTACTTGCATGCAAGAAATTCCTATTGATAAATGCTGCAGATGGAAGGGTCTTGTTGTTTACGGAGAAAACTGGTTTGAACAACTATTGCAGACCTATGAATGTCCGAGGCTTGATCCCTAATCTGTGCTGAGTTACCTGATCTCAGGGAAGGTAGTCTTCAGTTGATCCCGGAGTTCTTTTTTTTATTCATTCACGGAATGTAAGGCCTACATTTATTGCCCATCGCTAATTGCCCTTGAGAAGGTGGTGGTGAGCTGTCTTCTTGAACCGCTGCTGTCCGTGGGGTGAAGGTACTCCCACAGTGCTGTTAGGGAGGGTGTTCCAGGATTTTGACCCAGCGACGATGAAGGATTGGCCGATGTACTTCCAAGTCAGGATGGTGTGTGACTTGGAGGTGATGGTGTTCCCATGCGCCTGCTGCCCTTGTCCTTCTAGGTGGTAGAGGTCATGGGTTTGGGAGGTGCTGCCGAAGAAGCCTTGGCGTGTTGCTGCAGTGCATCTTGTAGATGGTACACACTGCAGCCACGGTGCGCCGATGAACAAGAGAGAGTAAAAAAAGATCAGCCAGGATTCTCACTCCTGTTTGCTATCCAATGATCCCTGCCAGGAAGCCCGCTTATGCTCACAAATGTTTTTGAGAGGACCACAGAATCATAGAATGATACAGCACAGAAGGAGGCCATTTGGCCCATCATGCCTGTGCCTTTGAAAGAGCTTTCCATTCATCCCACTCCCCTGCTCTTTCCCCATAGCCCTGCAAATAGTTCCTTTTCAAGTATTTATCCAATTCCCTTTTGAAAGTTACTATTGAATCTGCTCCCACCGCCCTTTCAGGCAGCGCGTTCCAGATCACAACAACTCGCTGCGTAATTTTTTTTTCCTCATGGCACCTCTGGTTCGTTTGCTAATTACCTTAAATCTGTGGCCTCTGGTTAGTGGCCCTTCTGCCGCTGGAAACAGTTTCTCCTTATTAACTCTATCAAAACCCTTCATGATTTTGAACAACTCTAACAAATCTCTCCTTAACCTTCTCCGCTCTAAGGAGAACAACTCCAGTTTCTCTCGTCTCTCCACGTAACTGGTGCCGTTCTAGTAAATCTCCCCGGCACCCTCTCGAAGGCCTAGACATCCTTAGGATTGAATAGCCTGGGGACACTTTGCCCAGGGTCACAAAATAATGGCGACTTGGCCAAGATAGTGGACACTGGCTACCAACCATTGAACTGAACCCCAGAATAATTCAGTTCCTTCAGGTGAGAAGACTGGAGGTGGGGTGGGGGGGAACTAATAGTAAGCAATGGTACAGCAGTCTTCTTCTTCTTAGGCAGTCCCTCGGAACCGAGGATGACTTGCTTCCACATTAAAAATGAGTTCGCAGGTGACTGATGAGTCCAATGCGGGACCTACAGTCTCTGTCACAGGTGGGGCAGATGATGGTTGAAGGGGCGGGTGGGTGGGGTGCTTGGGTTGACGTGTGCTCCTTGCGCTGCCTGCGCTTGGCTTCCGCTTGCTCCCGGCGAAGAGACTCAAGCTGTTCGGCGCCTTCCCGGATGCTTCTCCTCCACTTTGTGCGGTCTTGGGCCAGGGATTCCCAGGTGTCGGTGGGGATGTTACACTTTTTCAAGGAGGCTTTGAGGGTGTCCTTGAAGCATTTCCTCTGCCCACCTGGGGCTCTCTTGCCGTGCCAGAGCTCCGAGTAGAGCGCTTGTTTCGGGAGCCTCGTATCGGGCATGCGGACAATGTGACCCGTCCATTGGAGCTGATCGAGCGTGGTCAGAGCTTCGATGCTGGGAATGTTGACCTGAGCGAGAACACTGATGTTGGGTGTGCCTATCCTGCCAATGGATTTGCAGGATCTTGCGGAGGCAGCGTTGGTGGTACCTCTCCAGTGCTTTGAGGTGCCTGCTGTACATGGCACTGGACCTGTAATTCAGAGGTTGTGAGTTCAGTCTCCCACCATGGTAAGTTATCAAATTGAATTAAATACATCTGGTAATTCATACATCATGCCGGTGTTTCTGCTCCAGATGAGTCTCCTCTCATCCTTCTTCATCTCACCCTATCAACATAACTTTCTATTCAATTCTCATGTTTATCTAGCTTACCCTTAAATACACCTGTGTTATTCACCTCGACCACTCCTTGTGGTAGTGAGTTTCACAATTCGTGGGCTGGCATCAGATAAAATAACCATGGAAGCTGCCAGATTGTTCTAACATCTTCACTAATCCCACCACTCCTACCTGTCCGGTCCGCACTACCTGATTGACTCTTCAATGAGCTCTGCAGTGACTGTTATATAGGCAAGCGCAGCAGCCGTTTTTTCACACAGAATCCATTTTGATGGTATTGTTTGAGGGAGAAATGTTGGCCGTGACTCCAAAGGAGCCCCTTTCAAACAGCGCCATGGGATCTTCAATACCCGCCTGAACAAACAGGGCAGGGCTGCAGTTCAACATCTCATTCAAAGGACGGCGTCGGCAGATAATGCAGCGTTCCCTCGGCGCTGCATTGGAGCGCTGGTGCAGATAATGCGCTTGTGTTCTTGAAGTGGAGCTTGAACCCACAACCTTCACAACTCAAAGGTGAGAGTTCGACACGCCGAGCCAAGCTGATACTACAGGTGTGTGGCCTTGTGACAAGGGGGGAGGGGAAGGTGACAAAAGTTGTTGGGGGGGGAGTGGGGGGAAATGTAAATAAAAAAAGAATTCAATGAAATAATTAGCTAAAGGGCATTAACACTGTGACACGTTATACAAAGACCCGAGGAGGTCATGAAAGGTGCCTTGAAAAATGCCTGCCGGAATTCCAACGTTGGAGCGCTCAGCTTTCATTTAGAGAAAAAGAAAGCTTTACAAAAAAAAAGTATAGATTGCTACGAAAGGGAAACAAAATAAATATGGTACTTTTTTCTCACTCTCTGGTGACAGAAACACAAACAGTGTCTAAATGAAAAGAGGGAAACAAAAGTCCTTCTTCTTCAACACCTGCATGGTGAACAAAAGGGCTCTGACAAGACTTTCATCAACACGGGATAATAGAAGCTCTGGCAGTGAGCTTCAGGCAGCTGCTCTTCCCTGTTCTAAGGAAGAATTTGTTGGTTGGGGAGGGTCGGGGTGTGTGTAGAAACAAGAGACTGCCTAACGTGAATGACCCCCACCCCCCAAAAAATAAGCAGGCGACACCCAACAGATGAGCAAAGATGGCTACCTGGGTTTAAAAAAAAAAAAAATTTATTCATTCGTGGGATGTGGGCTTCACTGGCAAGGGCAGCATTTACTGCCCAGCCCTAATTGCCCTTGCGACAACTAATTGGCTTGCTAGGCCATTTCAGAGGGGCAGTTGAGAGTCAACCACATGGCTGCGGATTCTGGAGTCACATTGTAAGTCCAAGCCTGTGGGTCACTAGTCCAGTAGCATAACCACAACTCTATTGTACCCCAAATGAGGGCTCGTCCATTAGTTGAACCGGGGACCTCTCGCATATTTCAGCCAATAAAGGTAAGAGCAGCAACTTTCCTTCCCTAAAGGACACTAGTGAGCCAGATGGGTTTTTTACGACCACGGTCACCATTACTGACACTAGCTTTTTATTCCATATTTATTTAATTAACTGAATTTAAATTCCCCAGCTCCCCCGCCAGCTGTGGTGGGATTATGAACTCCTGTCTCTTGGATCATTAGTCGAGGCCTCTGGGTTACTAGTACCAGTAACATCACCCCTATGCTACCCGTACCCGATAATCAGTAGCAGTGAGTTGCTGCCGCCTTCCCCATAGATTTTGACTATTGCCTCCTCAACAGGCTGTTCATGTGCGGCTCGTTGGTCGAGGGGTATGATTCTCGCTTTGGGGTTATTGGCTGAAATATGCGAGAGGTCCCCATTATATTATTGCTGTTTGTGGGAGCTTGCTGTGCGCAAATTGGCTGCCGCGTTTCCCACATTACAACAGTGACTACACTCCAAAAGTACTTCATTGGCTGCAAATGCTTTGAGACATCCAGTGGTCGTGAAAGGCGCTACATAAATGCAAGTCTTTCTTTCTTTAATAAAAATCTGGTGTCAGTAAAAGTGAGCTTGAAGCTGTCGGAGTGCCTCCCCCCCACCCCCCCGACACCCCCAGCAATTCAATGCTCTCCTGGTGTCCATCACGGCTTGCGATACCCTACCCGGCCCCCCTCCCCCAAGCCCCCCCCGCGACCTTCTCCACTCCTCCCCCGATCTCTCTGGAACCTCCTATCGATGACCCCCCACCCCAACCCCTGATCTCTCTAGGCCCCTCCAACGATGTACTACCCCCCCGCAAGCCCTTGACCCCCAATCTCTCCTTCCCTCCTCTACGCTCCCTGGCTGCAGCCTGGTGCCAAAGGCCTACCCGCCCAACAGCCAGCCTCTCAATCTGCAGCCAGGAAATGGATTCCAAAATAATTTCCAAATTTAACAGCAGGACCTGAGGGAAACCTGTACAACTGCTAAATGCCCCCTCCCTCCCCCGCCCAAAACCCCGCTCCTTCCCATAAATATCGGGGCCTCTGCATGGAATACTTTGTAATATTGGGACATTTACATAGTTGGGGCTAGTAAGAGGAAGAGAATAAAAAGGATCGTATGTTACTTAGAGCAGGCTGTGTCTGGAATTTATAGAAATGAATAACAGAGATTTAAAGCATTTCTTTCCCTCTAAGCTTCTAACTGCCTCCATTCCAAAAATGTGAAAATTTTCTAAACAGTTTGTAAATCTTCGGAATCCTTTTCCAGTTTGTAGATAAGGTTTTAAAGAGGTCCTTTGTTATTTTCATGGAGGAGTTGAAGTTTTTATGTGTTCTCCGTAAGATGTTTTACCGAATGTGTGACTCACTCTGTGGCGGGATTATTGAGCTTCATGGTCTCCAGGTTGCTTTCCTGGGCTCGATCTGACACTTGGTTTTAGCAATGGCTGATTGGGCAGTATTACATGCTACTTACTGTCTGCATTTATACATTCTACGTATGCACTGCGTGAATGCAAACATGCCTATATGTAGAATGTATGTACGGCCACCCCCCCGAAGCATCCACGCATGTTGTATACATGCAGCCGTACCCAGAATCATAGGAATTTAAGCACAGAACGAGGCCATTTGGCCCATCGTACCTGTGCCATGCTAGCCCCAAACAGATCTACCCCTCCAATCCCATTTCTCTGCTCTTTCCTCATACCCTTTAACTTTTTTAAAAAGTATTTATCCAATTCTCTTTAAATCAACATGATTAGCTTGGTATCAATAGCCATTTGCATATTCCATATTCTAATAAAATGTTGCCCTTTATGCTTCTCGTACTAACCCTTAAATTTATGCCCGCTTTGTTACAGATTCACCATTCAGTTAAAATAACCTTACCGTTTACCCCCCTCAATCCATTTCAAAACTTTGAACACTTCTGTCAGATCTCCTTAACCTTATTTATTCCAAAGATACAACCTTAATTTATCAAGTCTTTCGTTATAACTCTATCCCCTTATCTCTGGTCCATTCTTAGTGAATCTATGATGCACCTTTTCCATGCCTCAAATACCCTTTCTGTAAAAAGGATTCCGAAACTGCAGACCGTGCGTGCTCCATCTGTGGCCTAACTAATGTCTAATACAGATTCATCATCACCGCCCTGCTTTTGTATACAACGCCCTGATATTTTTCTTTCTTGTTCCTGGGATGTGGGCGTCGCTGGCAAGGCCAGCATTTATTGTCCATCCCTAATTGCCCTTGAGAAGGTGGTGGTGAGCCGCCTTCTTAAACCGCTGTCGTCCTTGAAAAGAAAGAAAGACTTGCATTTATGTAGCGCCTTTCACGACCAATGGATGTCTAAAATGCTTTCCAGCCCATGAAGTACTTTTTGAAGTGTGGCCACTGTTGTAGTGTAGGAAAAGCGCCAGCCAATTTGCGCACAGCAAGCTCCCACAAACAGCAATGTGATAACAGCACTATAAGGTCCAGAAATCATTTTTCACTTCTTGTACCTTCTTTACCCCCACAATCCTCTTTAAAGTTCTTTGGGGGAAAAATTGGGTTGCTTTGCGCCTCCCGTTCGCGCCCTAAGAGGGCTCTAACGAGGCGCAAAGCAACTAGCGCCCGGGCGCAGCGTCGCCCACGCCTCCCGCGAAATTCAGCGGGAGGTTAGTGGCGGCGCTAACCGGTAGCTTCCTGCGGCGCTGCGCCGCCGGTGATGACATCATCGCCGTGCGCAGCGCCCCGGCCACGATCTTCGGGATCGCCCCCCCCCCCGACTTACCGCCGGACGCTATGTCCGACGGGGTCAGGGGGGCCTGCCTGCAGCCGGGGAGGCGCAATTAAAAGGCGAGGTGTGGGGCGGCCATTTTTGTTGCTGGCTGCCTGCCAGCACCTGCCTGCGCTCCCGTCCCCGGCTTCCTGAACTGCCCCCCCCACCCCCGGCGGAGTGCCGGCTGCGCTCCAAGAGCCCGGCACTTCTCTTGAGTGCCGGACTCTTTTGCCAGCACTCCCGATCCCCCGGGGCCCAGCTGGACCCCGGGTCGCGCTGCGCAAGGCCCCTCCCCTTTAAGAAGGGGAGGAAGGCCTGCAATACCGCGGCCCGTAGCGCCGCGATATTGACTTGCAGCACCCAAAGAGGGATGCCGCTTCCCTCTTGGGGCGCAACCACTCAATTTCCGGCGCGGGGGCGCTGATTTTTCCGGGGCGCTAAAAGTAGCGTCCTGGCGAAGTTAGTGCCCCAAATGGGGCGCTACTCAATTTTTAGCCCTTTGTATCTCCACGTCAAGATTGCCCAGTTCCCGAACCATTGGGAGTTTTACCATTTAGGGTATATTTCCAATCTCTCTTCTTTTTACCTCTTTTGCATCATTTCACATTTCCCTGCATTGACATACGCCGATGTTGTATGTCTTCCATACTTAGAGAGCACGTGCTGACTTTGCCTGTAGCCAATGTGGGGGTTTTATTTTTGGATAACTTTCCTGCCTTTTTCCCCACTGTAGTTACGACAGTGGAAATAGCCAGAGAGAAGCGTAGAAAATTGTTCTGCTATTTTCCAGAATAATAAATGGATACAATAAATGCCTCATCGATTCACTAGTGCCACAGACCCCCGAGGTAAGAGATTGCTGTCCATCACAGAGCTAGCCACTACCCCCCCCTTTGACAGAGTGAGACAAAAGAGAAAGGAATAACCTAAGGAATGTTTAGAGGGAGTCTCTGACACAAGAATAGAACTTCCAATCGATAAAGTTTATATAGGAGCGTTTAAAAGTGCAGACAGGGATATTGTACGAGGGTCTGAAGCAGTCGAACCTGGGCATCTAAGAAATAACAACAGAAAACGCTGGAAAAACTCAGCAGGCAAGAAAAAAGAAAGACTTGCATTCATATAGAGCCACCGGACATGCCACCGGACATCCCAAAGCGCCTTACAGCCAATGAAGTATTTTTTGAAGTGTAGTCACTGTTGTAATGTAGGAAACGCGGCAGCCAATTTGCGCACAGCAAGCTCCCACAAACAGCAATGTGATAATGACCAGATAATCTGTTTTAGTGATGTTGATTGAGGGATAAATATTGCCCAGGACACTGGGGATAACTCCCCTGCTCTTCTTCGAAATAGTGCCACGGGATCTTTTACATCCACCTCAGTGAGCAGACGGGACCTCGGTTTAACGTCTCATCCGAAAGATGGCACCTCCGACAGTGCAGCACTCCACTGGATTGTCAGCCTAGATTTTTGCACTCAAGTCTCCTTGAAGTGTAGTCACTGTTGTAATGTAGGAAACACGGTGGCATAGTGGTTAGCACTGTTGCCTCACAGCGCCAGGGACCCGGGTTCGAATCCGGCCTCGGGCGACTGTCTGTGTGGAGTTTGTACATTCTCCCCGTGTTTGCGTGGGTTTACTCCGGGTGCTCCGGTTTCCTCCCACAGTCCAAAGATGTGCAGGTTAGGTTGATTGGCTATGATAAATTGACCCTTAGTGTTAGGGGGATTAAATACATGGGGTTACGGGGATAGGGTGGGATATGTGTTGGTGTAGGGGTTACGGGGATCGGGTGGGATATGTGTCGGTGCAGGCTCGATGGGCCGAAATGGCCTCTATCTGCACTGTGGGGTTTGTGTGATTTCTGTGAAGTGGGACTTGAACCCACAACCGACTGAGCCACAGCTACCCTACAATCCATTCTAAAGCTGAAAGTATAATGTTGTGCAGTTCTGGTCGTCAGTAAATCAGGTTAAAAGCATGACAACCCTCGGCCTAGTTACATCACAGACCCATTCGTCGAGATCAAATTCGGAAATGCACAGCAGGTCGCTCAGAATCTGGAAGAGGAAAGGCCTTTTGATATTGCTGTCTGAGGGCTTCCTGCACCGCTGGTTCTCAAAGAACTGGGCTCACTCAGCGGCTGCAGTGCCAATGTAAAGAAAGAACGACTTTTGCCCTCTTTCGGATGAGACGCTAATCCAAGGCCCCGTCTGCTCTCTCAGGTGGACGTAAAAGATCCCACGGCCACTATTCGAAGAAGAGCAGGGCAGTTCTCCCCGGTGTCCTGGGGCCAATATTCATCCCTCAACCAACATAACAAAAAACAGATGATTTGATCATTTATCACATTGCTGTTTGTGGGAGCTTGCTGTGTGCAAATTGGCTGCCGCGTTTCCTACATTACAACAGTGACTACACTTCAAAAAGTACTTCATTGGCTGGAAATAGCTTTGGGACCTCCTGAGGTCGCGAAAAGCGCTCTCGAAATACAAGTCTTTCTCATTTCTTTCTTTAACAATGCACTGGGATCGTGTGACATACTCTCCATCAGTCACATTCGTAATCTATAGGTTTAACCTAAACAGTGGGAGCAATAAATACAGCGAGGGCAGAAGTTAAAAGATCCCCCCCTCACCTGATGATCTCTTTGTAGTTTTGTTAGTAATAATAACAACAACAACTTGTATTTATGTAGCGCCTTTAACATAGTAAAACATCCCAAAGTGCTTCACAGGAGTATTTTAAGACAAAAACAAAACTGACACCGAGCCACATAAGGAGAAATTAGGGCAGGTGACCAAAAGCTTGGTCAAAGTGGTAGGATTTAAGGAGCGTCTTAAAGGACGAAAGAAAGGTAGCGAGGCGGAGAGGTTTAGGGAGGGAATTCCAGAGCTTAGGACCCAGGCACCAGAAGGCACGGCCACCAATGGTTGAGCGATTATAATCAGGGATGCTCAAGAGGGCAGAATTAGAGGAGCGCAGATATCTCAGGGGGGTTGTTGGGCTGAAGGAGATTACAGAGATAGGGAGGGACGAGGCCATGGAGGGATTTGAAAACAAGGATGAAAATTTTGAAATCGAAGCGTTGCTTAACTGGGAGCCAATGTAGGTCAACGAGCACAGGGGAGATGGGCGAACGGGACTTGGTGCGAGTTAGGACACGGGCAGCCGAGTTTTGGATGACCTCAAGTTTACGTAGGGTAGAATGTGGGTGGCCAGCCAGGGGTGCGTTGGAATAGTCAAGTCTAGAGGTAACAAAAGCATGGATACGGTTTTCAGCAGCGGATAAGCTGTGGCAAGGGCGGAGATGGGTGGGAGATGGGCGATGTTACGGAAGTGGAAGTAGGCGGTCTAAGTTATGCTGCGGATATGTGGTCGGAAGCTCATTTCAGGGTCAAATATGACACCAAGGTTGCGAACCGTGTGGTTCAGCCTCAGACAGATGTTAGGGAGAGGGATGGAGTCAGTGGCCAGGGAACGGAGTTTGTGGCGGGAACCGAAAACAATGGCTTCGGTCTTCCCAGTAGTTAACTGGCGAAAATTTCTGCTCATCCAGAACTGGATGTCGGACAAGCAGTCTGACAATTTAGAGACCGTGGAGGTCTCTATAGGTTTCTATGAAAGACACATACAGACAGACAGTACAAGTTGGATTCGGATGGAATACCAACATCAACTAAATCAGGAACACTCAGCGACTAGTTAAGATATGCATATTTCTTTTTTTTTACCAATTTGCTTATGTTAGCAGATTTGCGCATTCAGCAAATCTGACAAGTAATTTACTTTGTGTCAAAATACAGTAGAACCTGTTTAACATCCCAACCATGCTGCACTGATGTGCTCCCTGCTAGCCAGCACTACCCTGAATGAGCTCCATTGAGGAGCTGGGCCATCAGCTCTGCCAACCTGCACAGCACAAAAAAAGAAAATTCATCAGGAAGGCTATTTTAAAGAAAAACAAGTTTGTGGTCAAATAAAAAATCCACAAGGTTTACAGGCAACCAAGACACACTCTGGGACTATAATATTAGGTCAACAACCTGTTATTTTATGGTTTAAAAACACGAACAGTGGCATAGTTTTTATGAGAAAAAATACCCAGGTCTTAATAAACTGTGCACAGTTTTGGTCTCCTTATCTAAGGAAGGATATACTTGCCTTGGAGGCTGTTCAGAGGCGGTTCACTAGATTGATTCCTGGGATGAGAGAGCTGTCCTATGATGAGAGAATGGGCCGATACTCTCTGAAGTTTAGAAGAATGAGAGGTGATCTCATTGAAACATACAAGATTCTGAGGGGGATTGACAGGGTAGATGCTGAGAGGCTGTTTCCCCCTGGCTGGAGAGTCTAGAACTCGGGGGCAGAGTCTCAGGATAAGGGGTCGGCCATTTAGGACTGAGATGAGGAGGAATTTCTTCACTCAGAGGATTGTGAATCTTTGGAATTCTCTGGACTCATGGGGAATCAAGGGATATGGAGGGAAATTGGAGTTGAGGTCGATGATCAGCCATGATCTTATTGAATGGCGGAGCAGGCTCGAGGGGCCGTGTGGCCGACTCCTGCTCCTAATTCTTATGTTCTTATAATCAAGATAGAAACCCGAAAATGTATCACTTCTGATGCCCTGTCTTTCGGATGTAGGTAGGGTTCCCAACCCTCCACGATTGTCCTGAAGTTTCCAGGAATTGAAAAGATTAATCTCCTGGATACAGGAACTCCAGGAGAAAAAAATCATAGGAGCATTAAAAATAATAATTTCTTTGAGCACTTTTGTTTATTAGTTATAAAAATATTTTGGTCAAGGGGGAGAAAAAGGCTTTTTTTTAAATTCGCTCCTGGGATCTGGGTGTCGCTGGCAAGGCCAGCATTTATTGCCCATCCCTAATTGCCCTTGAGAAGGTGGTGGTGAGCCGCCTTCTTGAACCGCTGCGGTCCGTGTGGTGAAGGTGCTCCCACAGTGCTGTTAGGGAGGGAGTTCCAGGATTTTGACCCAGTGACGATGAAGAAACGGCCGATATACCTCTAAGTCAGGATGGTAAGTGACTTGGAGGGGAACTTGGAGGTGGTGGTGTTCCCATGCGCCTGCTGCCCTTGTCCTGCTAGGTGGAAGAGGTCACGGGTTTGGGAGGTGCTGCCGAAGAAGCCTTGGTGAGTTGCTGCAGTGCATCTTGTAGATGGTGCACACTGCAGCCACGGTACGCCGGTGGTGGAGGGAGTGAATGTTTAAGGCAGTGGATGGGACAAGATAGGATGGTTGGATACATCCAACCAGAGTTGGCACCCCAATTTGGGAGTAAAGGGATTGTCTGGTTTAGTACTAACCTATACCAAGTCATAGCTGGAAGGGCTAAGGTTTGATTCCTGGTCTATGCTGCGTTAGCGATGTTAAACCGAGGCCCCCTCTGTTCTCTCAGGTGGACGTACAAGATTCTACGGCACTAATTAGAAGAAGAGCAGGGGAGTTATCCCCGGCGTCCTGGGGCCAATATTTATCCCTCAACCAACATCACTGAAACAGATTATCTGGTCATTATCACATTGCTGTTTGTGGGAGCTTGCTGAGCGTAAATTGGCTGCCGTGTTTCCTACATTACAACAGTGACTCCACTTTTAAAAAGTACTTCATTGGCTGTAAAGCATTTTGGGACATACTGTGGCCGTGAAAGGCGCTATAGAAATGCAAGTCTTTCTTTCACTGGGTACCCACAAGAACCTAGCCCAATGCCCTTTCCCCAGACAAGGAATTGTATTCCTTTTGCACCACTGCCCAGCTGCCCGCCCCACCCCGGTTAAGGGTTGCCAACTCGGGTTGGACGTAGTCCTGGAGGTTTCATCACATGACCTCCTGCCTTCAACTGCCCCGCCCCCACGCTCCCGCCATTGGCCACCCGACGCGTCCACCCTCACAGCGCCCCGCCTTCCCACACCGGTTGGAAATCCGATTGGCTGATTCTTGACTGTCAGCCAAAACAACCTTGTTTTCCCCATCTTCAATATTTTGATAGCTAAAAATAAAGTTATTTTTAACGCCCGCTGTGATTTTTTTTCTCCCGGAGTTTCTCGCAGCCAGTGTCCTGAAGATTAATCTTCCGTTCCTGGAGACTCCAGGGCATTCCTGGAGGGTTGGCAAGTGGCAACCCTGTTGTGCCCTTACAAGTGAATACGTTCATCATCAGAAGGCGCGTCTCAACCGACATCTGCGATTGTCTTGATTAGCGAGTAAGGTGTCCCGGGAATGAGTCGAGTCACTTGTCAGGAATTTTGCTGCATTTTACGCAGCGACGGGAACGAAGGAGGGCAAAGGTCACGCTCTGCACGTTTCCCGCACAGCTGCCAGTGAGAACCTGACAGCTCAAAGTGGGAGAGTAAGATGGGGCTAACAGGTGTCAAGATGTTGCTGTTTGTCAATCAGCGGCATTGTTCCTTGTACTTGGTGCTTGCAGAGGAATCTGTGGCGGTTTTTTTGTTCCCCTCTCTTCGATACAGAAACAAAAATGATTGAATAAAGTGCGTGAGGGAAGAACCGAAGAACAAAAGCAACGTACAAGACCATTATAGTCCAGATGCAAATTTGAACAAATGCCACACACTGCTGCTCCGTCTCACGTGTTCTCCAATCGGTTTCCCTGCCAGATATCTATTCAGCTCCCTCTTGAAACTGCTCACCTGCTCACCGATGCTCAGTTTGGGTTCCACCAGGACCACTCGGCTCCAGACCTCATTACAGCCTTGGTCCAAACATGTACAAAAGAGCTGAATTCTAGAGGTGAGGTGAGAGTGACTGCCCTTGACATCAAGGCAGCATTTGACCAAGTGTGGCATCAAGGAGCCCTAGTAAAATTGAAGTCAATGGGAATCAGGGGGAAAACTCTCCATTAGCTGGAGTCATACCTAGCATAAAGGAAGATGGTTGTAGTTGTTGGAGGTCAATCATCTCAGCCCAGGACGTTGCTGCAGGAGTTCCTCAGGGCAGTGTCCAAGGCCCAACCATCTTCAGCTGCTTAATCAATGACCCTCCCTCCATCATAAGGTCAGAAGTGGTGATGTTCGCTGATGATTGCACAGTATTCAGTTCCATTCACAACTCCTCAGATAATGAAGCAGTCCATGCCTGAATGCAGCAAGACCTGCATGACATTCAGGCTTGGGCTGATAAATAGCAAGTAACATTCACGCCACAGAAGTGCCAGGCAATGACCATCTCCAACAAGAGAGAGTCTAACCACCTCCCCTTGACATTCAACTAAATTACCATCGCCGAATCCCCCACCATCAACATCCTGGGGGTCACCATTGACCAGAAACTTGACTGTGCCCACCACATAAATACTGTGGCAACAAGAGCTGGTCAGAGGCTGGGTATTCTGCAGCGAGTGTATCACCTCCTGACTCCCCAAAGCCTTTCCACCATCTACATGGCACAAGTAAGGAGTGTGATGGAATACTCTCCACTTGCCTGGATGAGTGCAGCTACAACAACACTCAAGAAGCTCAACTCCATCCAAGACAAAGCAGCCCGCTTGATTGGCACCCCATCCACCACCTTAAACATTCACTCCCTCCACCACCGGCGCACCGTGGCTGCAGTGTGTACCATCTACAAGATGCACCGCAGCAACTCGCCAAGGCTTCTTTGGCAGCACCTCCCAAACCCGCGACCTCTACCACCTAGAAGGACAAGGGCAGCAGGCGCATGGGATCACCACCACCTCCAAGTTCCCCTCCAAGTTACACACCATCCTGACTTAGAAATATATCGGCCGATCCTTCATCGTTGCTGGGTCAAAATTCTGCAACTAATCGCACTGTGGGAGTACCTTCACCACACGGACTGCAGCGGTTCAAGAAGACGGCTCACCAACACCTTCCCAAGGGGCAACTAGGGATGGGCAATAAATGCTGGCCTTGCCAGCGACGCCCACATCCCAGGAACGAAGAAAAAAATGTTGTCCTTTACTGTGCGTTCTACAATGCAAAGATGCCCACGTTGATGTCTGGTGACCAGGACTCTACACAGTATTTTAAGAGAGGTTGCATACTTTTTGCAAGCACATTATCATTCCTGGGGATTTATGCTCCATCTCTCTGGCTATACACCTTAACATCTTGAGAAATAAAATGAAAAGTACAGCAGGCTTACAAAGTGGAAATGTGAGGTTGAATGAATATATTATAGTTTTACTTGGCAACCTTTGGGGATCAGGAAGTTTTTATTCAATATTTTCACTCTGAAGATTAAATAGGTGGGGAAAAGTCAGATATATTACACAGTAGAGTCCATGATCCAGTATATTGCATGTGGTAGAGTCCATGATCAGGTATATTGCATGTGGTAAAGTCCATGATCAGGTATATTGCACATGGCACCTCAAAGCACTGGAGAGGTTGCCTTATCTGAGGAAGGATGTTCTTGCCATGGAGGGAGTGCAGCGAAGATTCACCAGACTGATACCTAGGATGGCAGGAATGGCGCATGAGGAGAGATTGGGTCGATGGGGCTTGTATTTGCTAGAGTTTAGAAGAATGAGAGGGAATCTCATTGAAACTTATCAAATTCTAACAGGACTAGACAGACTAGATGCAGGAAGGATGTTCCCGATGGCGGGGGAGTCCAGAACCAGGGGTCACAGTCTAAGGATAAGGGGTAAGCCATTTAGGACTGAGATGAGGACAAATTTCTTCACCCAGAGAGTGGTGAACCTATGGAATTCTCTACCACAGAAGGCCGTTGAGGCCAATTCATTAAATATATTCAAGAAGGAGTTAGATATATTTCTTAAGGCTAAAGGAATCAAGGGATATGGGGAGAAAGCAGGGACAGGGTACTGAATTTGGATGATCAGCCATGATCTCATTAAATGACGGAACAGGCTCGAGGGGCCGAATGGCCTACTCCTGCTCCTATCTTCTATGCTTCTATGTACCACCAAGGCTGCCTCCGCAAGATCCTGCAAATCCATTGGCAGGATAGGCGCACCAACGTCAGTGTTCTCGCTCAGGCCAACATCCCCAGCATCGAAGCTCCGACACGGCAAGAGAGCCCCAGGTGGGCAGAGGAAATGCTTCAAGGGCACCCTCAAAGCCTCCTTGAAAAAGTGCAACATCCCCACCGACACCTGGGAATCCCTGGCCCAAGACCGCACAAAGTGGAGGAGAAGCATCCGGGAAGGCGCCGAACACCTCGAGTCTCTTCGCCGGGAGCAAACGGAAACCAAGCACAAACAGCGGAAGGAGCGCACGTCAACCCGTCCGCTACTTCAACCACCGTCTGCCCCACCTGCGACAGAGACTGTAGGTCCCGCATTGGACTCATCAGCCACCTAAGAACTCATTTTTAGTGCGGAAGCAAGTCATCCTCGGTTCTAAGGGACTGCCTAAGAAGAAAAGGTATTGCATGTGGTAGAGTCCATGATCAGGTATATTGCACATGATAGAGCCCATGATCAGGCAACATACACATGAAAATGAAGGTCTGGAAATGACCATCTGGTCCATCACGCCTGCTCCACACTCATGATGCTTGGAGCCACATGACTAGACCCTTCCTCGCCCCCCTCAGGTATGTAATCTCCTGAGAGACAGAGAAATACAGAAAAACCCAGAGCCAATAAAGGAAAAAAATCTGGAGATTTCCTCTCCGACCCCCTCATGCGATCGAAACTAGGAGATCACACTGACCATGCGTACATTAACTGTAAATCCTCACTTTCCGTACGTTACGATCCCCGCCCCAGCAAAAACAGATCCATCTCACCTTGAAGGCACACAGAGAGTCAGCACACACCGCACATGTTGGCAACATATTCCAGAGGCTCACTACTCTCTGGGAAAAGGAGAACCGCCCAACATATAGCCTATTCCTGCCTTCATGTATTTTAAATAAATGTACCCTGGTCCTCGCCAATATGTCCAACTGAAACAATCTGTCACCAGGCACAGAATCTCGCCCACTATTTTCTATACCTCAATCAGGTCTTCTCGGTCTACGCTGCTCTAATGTAAATAAACCCCAGCTCTTTTGTAGACTATGAGTAACTAAGGTTCTTTAAGCTAGGGATCATTCTTCTAGCCTGGACCTTTTCCAAGGCCATTATGTCACCTACCATGTGAGGGACCAAGATGGGGCTCAGTACTCCTGATGCAGTCTAACCAAGGCCCTGTATAATGAGAGTGATGTCCTTTAATTTCTGGTGCCCTCCCCGAATTCCATTTATTGGCACTCTCTAATTTTCCCATCGACAGGTGCCCTCCCTAATTTCACCACTTATTGGCACCCTTCCATAATTCTCCCATTTACTGGTGCCATTCCCTAATTTCCCCATTTACTGGAGCCCTACCCCAATTCCCCAATTACTGATGCACCTTGAGCGGGGAAATCGGCCGCTGTGGCAATCCCGCTGGGGATAAGTAGGTCTGCAGATGGTCTGAAGACAGAAGAGGCCCTTCAGGTTAGTCTAAAACTTTCCTATGTGGGAACAGGTGGAGCAGGAGTTCTCCTCTGGGCTCCACAAGGAAGATCACGGCTGGCCCTGCCCCGGACTCCCCCGCCCCACCCCGCCCGCACCACCGTGAGACCTACCCGAAACCCCCTCCTCGCCACCTACCTGGAAGCTAGTGGGCGCCCAAGGGGTGCCTGATATTTGCCTTCCAGTAGCAACTTTGCGTCCTCGTCACGCCCGTTCTGGGTGGTAGGTAGACCGGCAGCATTTAAATGAGGTCCAGCGATTAAAATCGCCGTAGCCTCCTGTTGGAAACCCGCTCCAAGTTAAAATCCGCCCCAGTTTGGCATCTGTGTATGTCAGAAGATGCTGTGAATCTGCTTCTATCGGTTCATAGTCACATATTTATAATATACACTTAGCAAGTTTCACAGGCAGGCTCCAGATGAACACATAGCAAGCTGATCCAAGCAGAGAATTCCAGTCGACCATTACCACATTCCATCCCCGCTGACTGTATAGAATTCCTAATCCAAGCAAAATATTGAAATACTCATTCCAGATTCAAGGCTACTGGGGCCTATTTTGGGATCAGCAGACCTTACCGCCCACGGAAAGAAGCCAAGGTCTTCACTCCATCCGTTCTCCGGGCGGCCCAGTAAGATCGGAATTTGTTATGCTTAAAATGAAGTGCCACTGGAACAAGCTCAGGTGTCTTTACATTTGAATTGAGGTGTACTGTCAGTGGCAAGAATCACCGTAAACACCCAACCCTGCAACTTTCTCGGGTTTATTGACACGGTTATGGTATGGCGAACGTTCCTTTCTTTTTCCTCTTCAGCTGTGAATATGCCGGCCCCCATGCTGTTGCTGCTGCTGCCTATATCCTCACTGTGTGGCAAGGCTAGTGGTTATGTTACTGAAAGAAAAAGAAAGAAAGACTTGCATTTATATAGCGCCTTTCACAACCACCGGACGTCCCAAAGCGCTTTACAGCCAATTAAGTACTTTTGGAATGGAGTCACTGTTGTAATGTGGGAAACGCGGCAGCCAATTTGCACACAGCAAGCTCTCACAAACAGCAATGTGAAAATGACCAGATAATCTGTTTTTGTTATGTTGGTTGAGGGAGAAATATTGGCCCCAGGACACCGGGGAGAACTCCCCTGCTCTTCTTCGAAATAGTGGCCGTGGGATCCTTTACATCCACCTGAGAGGGCAGACGGGGGCCTCGGTTTAACGTCTCATCCGAATGACGGCACCTCCGACAGTGCAGCACTCCCTCAGCACCGCACTGGGGGTGCCAGCCTAGATTTTTGTGCTCAAGTCCCTGGAGTGGGATTTGCTAGGAATGCAGAGGTCCTTGAACTAAAAACACACACTGAGATCAGGATCGGAGTTCAAATTGCCCCCACCACGGCAGTTTGGGGGGAAAAAACTGGAAATAAAAACCTGGCCATCAGTAAAAGTGAATGGGGGAGAAATTCGGTTGTTAGCGCCACCGTTTAATGCCTAAAGAGGCCGAGAAGTGGGGCGCTAGCCAATTTCCGGGTGGGCGCAAGGCGCCTAGCGCCTCGCCCCATATTGAGCATGCATTTAGCGCCAGCGCTAAATCTTAGCGCCCGCTCATGGGCGCAGGCTGATTATGACATCATTTGAGTGTGCAACGCATTTTGGGCGCCCCAGACCGGAAATTCAGTGGCGCCCCCCTCCGTAGCGCCTGGCGCTAATAGTGACAACTTACCTGGGCCTTAACAAGTCGCTCTCGGGCTGGAGGAGCGTTATTTAAAGGGGACTGGTGTGGTTTAAAAGTGGCAGCCATTTTTGGAGCACAACTTCCTCGAGAGCTACAAAGAGTTGCTGAGCTGCACACTGAGAGCCATTTGACCACTGAGCCAGCGCAGGCAGATGATCTTCAGCCTTCTGACCATCACCTTGCTGTTGGTGAGCCTTGACAATGGGGAACCTTCCTGTGGGCACTTATTATGGGGGCTGCATTGGAGGGGAACGACCTGCTGCTGAATCATCTGGAAAGGGCACTGAGATGCTGGGAGAGGGGGGCGGGCATGGCCAGATGGAGGAGGGCCAACAGACGTCACCACAGCAGACCTTACAGGGTTTTCCGACAGCAGTTTTCCTACATGAACATGCCGGAGGAGCAGTGTGTCAGAAGGCTGTGATTTGGAAAGGAGGTGGTGACTGAGCTGTGCCAGCTGCTTCAGCCAGATCTGCAGCCTCAGATAAGGTGTAGGACATCTCTGTTGGTGGCTGAGAAGATGCCTGATGCGCTATCAATTACTCATAAAAGACTGAGAGTTAAGAGAGTAACTAAAGGCTTTTATTAGCAAAGAACAGAGCATGCCTCTCGTGGTTGACTGGGTTCCAAGAAGCCAGGAGGCTGCAGGTCAATCACCTTTATACCTGGGCCTGTGTGGGTGGAGCCAGCCGAGACATGTTGAGGCATGCATAGGTACAACAGTGTGTAATAACAACAACAACAACAACAACAGTGGTTTACCACAATGCCTGCTGGCCTGAACTTCTACGCGAGTGGCTCTTCTCAGGCTGCGCGTCAGAGGCTGATCAGAAGTAGCTTCTAGGCCCCTCTCACAGAATGCTTGCTGCCATTCCAAGAACAGGAATGGAACCGGTCTGATACCCCCAAGCCTGTGAAGGGCAAGATGCATGTAAATAGCAGGCATGGCCATTGTAAATGAAGAAAGTGTTTCATTACACTAAATGTGGTTCCTTCAAACATGAGAAAGTTATGGCAACAGAAAGCAAAACTAATACACTGACACATAACTGCCTCTCACACCCGGGAGACTGTCCAAAACATAAATCACATTCTGACCATCTTCCTTGGCCTTGATTCCACTGCGCCAACCAAAGCATCCAATGCCCCATCAGTGAGGCGTTCCGCCCTCTGCCTCACCCTTTCCATGTCTTGCTAGGCTGGTGCGCCACAGGTAGGCTCCCATCGCTTTGAAAGCCTACAAGGCAGTGAGTGTGTCTGGTGATGCCAATTGACCTGCCCCTTTAAGAGCTGGCCGGCGCCAGTGTGTCTGAGGGAAAGTGATTATTGACAGCACCCTCGCTGCGCCCCGCCGCCGCAAAATTGGGTTGCGCCGCCTGGTTAGCGCCTTAAGAGTAGCGTGCAGCGTCTGATTTAGCACCGCAATCACCTTTAGGGGCGCTGCAACCCAATATCGCGCTAGGTGGTGCTAAATTGCGCCTGGCGCTAAACTTTGCGCATCGCCAGGACTAGCGCCCCAAACGCAGCCATACCGAATTTCTAGGCCAATATGTCGGATTGTCGTAAAAACCCAACTGGTTCACGAATGTTTTTTTAAAGGAAGGAAACTTGCCGCCATTGCCTGGTCTGGGCCTATACGTGACTCCAGACCCACACCAACACGGTTGACTCTAAACTGCCCTCTGAAGAGGCTGAGGAAGCCACTCGGCTGTATGTAACCATTGGGCAGCTAGGGAATAGGCAATTAATGCCGGCAAGGCCCACATCCAACGAACTTTAAAAAACAAAGATCAAGCTTCATTGCACCGTCTCCTTCTGTAGCTCTAAACTTCTAACCTTCCTCCCTTACTTAAGAGGTTTTTAAAACCCTAGCGTGGTGTCAATCAATCAATCATTCCTTCCTGGTTTATCCTGTCTAGTCTGTAACTCCTTTCAATCGTGTTGGGGGCGTGCACATTGTGGCTTGCCCTTTCACCCAGACTTTTCAGTGGAAAAGTAAAGGTAAATATGGGCTTTTATGGGGCGAGAAGAGCAGAAAAGAAAATATTAAACTGTGTCGCTGACACTTAGGTAACTCTGGTAATTCGTTATCCTGTACATATTCATTAATTGGCTGCATTTGCTATTGGTGTGTGTCAAGAGGCCAAGGTTAAAAGAAAAGGGGGGACTTTCATTTGGTTTTGTTCTTGTACAGCAGCATCAACTTGCGCCTTGATGTAGTAAAACATTCCAAGGCGCTTCACAGGAGCGTAACAAAACCCTGGTCAGGCCTGGTGTGTCAGCTGTGGCTCAGTGGGTAGCACTCTCGCCTCTTAGTCAGAAGGTTGTGGGTTCAAGTCCCACTCCAGGGACTTGAGCACATAAAGCTAGGCTTTCACTGCCAGTGCAGTGCTGAGGGAGTGCTGCACTGTCTGAGGTGCTGTCTTTTAGATGAGACGTTAAACCAAGGCCCCGTCTGCTCTCTCAGGTGGACGTAAAAGATCCCGCGGCCACTATTTCGAAGAAGAGCAGGGGAGTTATCCCCGGTGTCCTGGCCAATACTTATCCCTCAATCAACATAACAAAAACAGATGATCTGGTCATTATTACATTGCTGTTTGTGGGAGCTTGCTGTGTGCAAATTGGCTGCCGCGTTTCCCACATTACAACAGTGACTGCACTTCAAAAAGTACTTCATTGGCTGTAAAGCACTTTGGGACGTCTGGTGGGCATGAAAGGCGCTATAGAAATGCGAGTCTTTCTTTCTCAGTTAGTCCAGTTTTGGCCTCCTCACATGGTGGGTGATATTGAGGTTTTGGAAAGGGTGCAGAGGGAGGGCCACTAGATTAATTCCCCAGTTTGAAGCATCTTAGGTACCCAGATGGGCTCAAAGAGCCAGGACTTTGGAGAAGTGTAGACTATGGGGTGATTTGGTTGAGGTTTATAAGATGACCAAAGAAATAAATTGTGTTTGTGTGGGACAGTTTTGTTTCAACTAAATAGCTTGGGGAGGCGCGGGATCGGGCCTTGCTGTGATGCCCTCCGTTGTTATGTAGCCAACTTAAGCTCGCTGTCAGGGTCACACGTGAGGAATGGGCACTTGGGATGGGTGCTAGTGGGCTGCCAGACCCCCGTGGAACTACACCCCAGCGAAACAAGGCTGGGGCCGCTAGAGCAGGTGGGTGGTTGAAAATTGGAGACAAAATATGAATGTCAGCAATGCTCCTGGATTAGTCTGAAAAGCACTGTTACTGTCAATAAAACACACTCAATAACTGGTTCAACGTCTCCGCCTCTTCCGATGTGGCAGCTGTGTAATAAATATGTGTTGAAACAATGACCTGATTAAAGCCCCAGGTTTAATTCGTGGTCTGTGCTGAGTTAGCTGTGTGTGGGGGGGAGTGGCGGGGGGTGGGAGCGGGGTGGGGGGGAGCGGGGGAGGGGGGATTGGGTGCTGCACTTCACCTGTCTGAGGAAATTTTAAAAAGAAAACAAGCTCCCGGCAACTAGCTAGTGACCCCTGCTGGAAGGTGCCTGTGTGCGGATGCTGCTTTCGGACCAGCCAGCGTGCTGCCTCTGTTGCCGAATAGCTGGTCAATACTCAGAAACATAGAAACATAGAAGATAGGAGCAGGACTAGGCCATTCAGCCCCTCGAGCCTGCTCCGCCATTTAATGAGATCATGGCTGATCATCCAAATTCAGTACCCTGTCCCTGCCTTCTCTCCATATCCCTTGATCCCGTTAGCCTTAAGAAATATATCTAACTCCTTCTTGAATATATTTAATGAATTGGCCTCTACTGCCTTCTGTGGTAGAGAATTCCACAAGTTCACCACTCTCTGGGTGAAGAAATTCCTCCTCATCTCTGTCCTAAATGGCTTACCCCTTATCCTTAGACTGTGACTCCTGGTTCAGGACTCCCCGACCATTGGGAACATCCTTCCTGCATCTAGTCTGTCCAGTCCTGTCAGAATTTTATAAGTTTCAATGAGATACCCTCTCATTCTTCTAAACTCCAGCGAGTATAAGCCCAATCGACCCAATCTCTCTTCATACGTCATTCCTGCCATCCCAGGTATCAGCCTGGTGAATCTTTGCTGAACTCCCTCTGGGCACAGACGTGAAGAGAGGCCGCTTGGGGCAAGGCACCAGAGAAGTCCCAGTGCCGATGGAGCCATGGCAACCGGATGAGAAAACCCTAGCAACCAGGTGAAGGAAGGAAACCTGGGACCGGAAACAGAAATTTGCAAGCACATCGAACAGTGGTGGCGCCTACAAGGAATTGTTGATTCATTGAGTGTTTGTGAATGGAAATATAAACAGGCTTTGATGCTTCACAGATACTTCATAGATTCTATGCAGGTACAGTCCCCCCCCCCCGATAGGAACATTGGAACTGGAGTAGGCCATTCAGCCTGTTCTGCCATTCAATGAGATCATGGCTGATCTGTATCTTAACTGCATCTCCCCACCTTGGTTCCGTAACCCTTAATACCCTTACCTAATCAAAGTTGTTTGTTTTTAAATCCCTCCATGGCCTCGCCCCTCCCTGTCTCTGTAACCTCCTCCAGCCCTACAACCACCCCCCCCCCACCGAGATATCTGCGCTCCTCCAATTCTGGCCTCTTGAGCATCCCCGATTTTAATCGCTCCACCATTGGCGGCCGTGCCTTCAGCTGCCAAGGCCCTAAACTCTGGAATTCCCTCCCTAAACCTCTCCGTCTCTTTACTTTGGTAGGAAGAATAGAAAAGAAAAATATTATTTAAATGGATAAAGACTTGGGGGTCCTCGTACATGAAACACAAAAAGTTAGCATGCAGGTGTAGCAAGTAATTAGGAAGGCAAATGGAATGTTGGCCTTTATTGCAAGGGGGTTGGAGTATAAAAGTAGGGAAGTCTTGCTACAACTGTACAGGGCGCTAGTGAGACCACACCTGGAGTACTGTGTACAGTTTTGGTCGCCTTATTTAAGGACGGATATACTTGCATTGGAGGCAGTTCAGAGAAGGTTCACGAGGTTGATTCCTGGGATGAAGGGGTTGTCTTATGAGGAAAGGTTGAGCAGGTTGGGCCTATACTCATTGGAGTTTAGAAGAATGAGAGGGGATCTTATTGAAACATATAAGATTCTGAGGGGGTTGGACAGGGTAGATGCTGAGAGGATGTTTCCCCTCATCAGGGAATCTAGAACTCGGGGGCACAGTCTCAGAATAAGGGGGTCACCCATTTAAGACAGAGATGAGGAGGAATTTCTTCTCTCAGAGGGTCGTGAATCTTTGGAATTCTTTACCCCAGAGAGCTGTGGAAGCTGAGTCATTGAATATATTCAAGGCTGAGATCGACAGATTTTTGAGCAACAGGGGAGTCGAGGGTTATGGGGAGCGGGCAGGGAAGTGGAGTTGAGGCCAAAATCAGATCAGCCATGATCTCATTAAATGGCGGAGCAGGCTCGAAGGGCCGAATGGCCTGTTCCTGCTCCTATTTCTTATGTTCTATCTCTCTTTCCTCCTTTAAGACGCTCCTTAAAACCTATCTCTTTGTCCAAGCTTTTGGTTACCTGCCCTAATTTCTCCTTATGTGGCTCGGCGTCAAATTTTGTTTGATAATCGCACCTGTGACGTGCCTTGGGACATTTTACTACGTTAAAGGCGCTATAGAAATACAAGTTGTCGTTTATTGCACCAAAAAAATGGAATTATCCAATAATTTGAATTAAGTGATGTAAATAACAAAGTGTGAATTTACTGTTGGCTCCTCAATTCAAATGATGTGAAAATTCAGGGGTTTTTTTAAGAACTAAATTGCCACTTTGCTGTTTTATTTATATTGCCTTATTGGATAATATTTTTTCGTGCAAAAATAATGACCGAATTATCAGCAGTAGTCCGAGGTGTGAAAAGAAGTGAACTATTGGATAACTTGAATTAAGCTCCTCTGAATGAAGAGTAGCGAGTGAACAGATAGAACGGCGAGGGGATAGGGAGGCGCCATCTTGTGTACATTTGGTATTGGCTGCGTATATGCTTCACTAGCGCGGCTGCGAGCCCACATTGTGTGTTTTTTTCCTTCTGAACATTAGATTGATCATCATTTTTCTGTCACTAGAAGATTGAGTTTGGCGCAGCGGGCGTTACACGAGAAACGGGAATGTGGAGGGAGCACAGCGTTAGGAATCGGCATCACTAGTCACAAGGCTCTGTTCTTCGTTACAATATCTTGTTGATGGTGTTCCTGTTAATTAAAAGATCCTCATTTTCAGATTTTACCTTTGAAAATATTTACCGGGGTTTATTCTGCACTTTTTCCAAAATAAAAATTAAAGGTTTGTTGAAGATTGGGGGAAAAAAAACAATCTTACGCAACGACAACTTGCATTTATATAGCGCCTTTAATGCAGTAAAACATCCCAAGGCGCTTCACAGGAGCGATTATCAAACAAAACTTGACACCGAGCCACATAAGGAGATATCAGGACTGGTGACCAAAAGCTTGGTCAAAGAGGCTGGTTTTAAGGAGCGTCTTAAAGGAGGAGAGAGAGGCGGAGAGGTTGACAGTTGTGAGCAGCATTCACTCTCATCCATTCTTTCGATGTGCGGGTGTGTAAAAGGGGTAATAGTATTGCGCTGGGACTCCTTAACAATTAGAATGCAGAGAAGGATGGTGAAAGCTTGAGGTTTTGGGAAACCAAAGGTAGCATTCGCAGTTCAAATCCAGGCAAAAGAAATGGGCGGGAAAATAAGGTTTAATCAGATGATAGTGGATTGTCCCTCAAAAAGGGAGTCTTGCATTTCTATAGCGCTTTTCATGATATCAGGACGTCCCAAAGCGCTTTACAGCCAATTAAATACTTCTGAAGTGCAGTCACTGTTTTAATGTGGGGAAACGCAACAGCCAATTTGCGCACAGCAAGCTCCCACAGACAGCAATTAAATAAATGACCAGACAATCTGTTTTTTATTCATGTCGGATGAGGGATAAATATTGGCCAGGAGAACTACCCTGCTCTTCTTCCAAATGATGCCTTGGGATCTTTAACACCCACCCGAGAGGGAAGGCGGGGCCTCGGTTTAACGTCTCATCTGAAAGACGGCACCTCCGACAGTGCAGCGCTCCCTCAGCACTGCACTGGGAGTGTCAGCCTAGAGTCGGTAGTCAAGCCTTGGAGTGAGACTTGAACCCACAACCTGCTAACTCAGAGGCCAGAGTGCTGCCCACTGAGCCACGGCTGACACCCTGGCCTAGAAATTCAGTAAGGCGCTGCAAGCTTTGCGCCCAGTTACCGCCTAAAGAGGGCTTCTGCGCCAGTATAGGAGGTTGCGCTGATATTGAGATCGGCGGTAATGGCGGCGGTAGCCGGTAGCGCTGCGCCGGCACCGATGACGTCATCGGTGTGCGCAGTGCCCCGTTTCCGCCCCGATGCCGGCCCGACGCCCATATTCAGTTGCCGCCGCCTCCTCCGTGGCGGCCGCTACTAACATCCGGAGACCAGGGCCTTACTGCAGCCTTAGTGGGGCGCATAAAGATGGAGGTGCGGCCGGCCGCTTTTTCGGCGGCCGCCTGCCCGCACCTCCTTCCCCGGCCTCCTCCACCCCCCACCCCGCGACATTGCCGGCTGCTTTCCGCGAGCCCGGCACTTCTCCGTGGTGCCGGGCTCATTTGCCGGCACAATCCAGCGGCGATCTCCCCGTTGCAGGCACCTCCACCTTAAGAGAAGGAGGAGGCCTGCAGTACCGCAGCCTGCCGCACCGCATTGGGTGGCGCAGCGGCACTTAGAGCGCTGAAATTCAGTTTCAGCGCCCCAAGCGGGGGCGGGCACACCCTGGAATAGTGCCCGGTTCCGACTTGGGGCGCAAAAAGTGAATATTTGACGGTCGCACATGGCTCCGCGCCCAGCGCTAACTTTTGGCCGTTAGCCAGCTGGCGGGGCCATAGTGAATTTCTAGGCCCCTGTGTTTAAAAATCGGGGATAAAAAAATAAACAATTGCCCCAAAGGGGTGAAAAGCAGTAATTTTTCAGTAAATCCTAAAACACTGAGCCCTACTAATAATAAAGCATTGAACGATAAAGGCAAAACCAATTAGGTCCATTTGGGTGATATACAGCTTTATATTCAGCCACAAGCTTACAAACCCCATCTTGCAGATTGACTGGCTCTGATCTGATCCAATTGGTTTCTTAATTGAAATATCAACACTTCAAGGAACATTCTCATATTCAAACTGATTTATCATTACGTAGACAGTGGTGTCTGTCTATGCAGAAGTTATCATAAGGGACTGGGAGGCAAGGGACCTCCATTTCCATCCTGAACGTGATGGGTTTTGCAGTGCAGAACCTGTCTGGATTATTGAGTTAGGCCATAAAACATTTGACGCCTGGGGATTTGCTCTTTTCCTTTGCTATCTCCTCTGCGCAGAAGTGTTTTCCCAATGCAGTCAATTCCTGTTCAATCAAAACCAACAACACTGCTCTCCAAAATGATGCGTTTAACAGAGACACGCACTGGAGGAAGCTGCAGTCTCCAGTTGACTGGCATCTGCTTTCCGCAGCCAACCTCGTTCCCCCACCGCGCCCCCCCCTCCTTTCACTACAAAAGAGATAAAAGTAATGTTACCTCATAAAATACTTCCACATTTTCTACCCTTAAAGGGATGGTTTTATCTCCAGGGGAGAGGGGTGGAGGTTTATGGCAGGAACAGTTACTAGACATTCTGCTGGGAAAAAAACACCTCTGCTGCTATATTGGCCACCATGGAAGGGTGATGCTGTCCTGGCCCTCCAAGTTCCTCAAGCTATAAAGAAAGACTTGCATTTCTATAGCGCCTTTCACAACCTTAGGGCGTCCCAAAGCGCTTTACAGCCAATGAAGTACTTTTGAAGTGTAATCACTGTTGTAATGTAGGAAACGCGACAGCCAATTTGCGCACAGCAAGCTCCCACAAACAGCAATGAGATAATGACCAGATCATCTGTTTTTTAGTATGTTGATTTTTTAAGGATAAATATTGGCCCAGGACACGGGAGATAACTCCCCTGCTCTTCTTCAAAATAGTTGCATGGGATCTTTTACATCCACCTGAGAGAGCAGACGGGGCCTCGGTTTAACGTCTCATCTGAAAGGCGGCACCTCCGACAGTGCAGCGCTCCCTCAGCACTGCACTGGGAGTGTCAGCCTAGCTTTTTGTGCTCCAGTCTCTGGAGTGGGACTATGAAAACACAACCTTCTGACTCAGGGGCGAGAGAGTGCTGCCCACTGAGCCACAGCTGACACTCGATCAATACTGATTGTGAACAAGCTGGTGGAGAGGGGCGGGAGGGCTGGATGAAGAGGGCTTTGGCCGTAGTGTGCATGTGAACAATTGGCGTCATTGTGTCCGGGGCAGCTTGCACCTCTCCCCAACGAGGTGTTACCCACGCGTGCAGACGAGGGAGGTCCCAGGTTTGTTTGCCAGTCCATGCTGAGTCAGTTGGCCTCAACCAAGGCAGCAACAGGCGCACTACAATTGGCCTCAGGACCCCTGGGTTCGGGAAGGGGGAAGCATCAACAGGTTCCTGCTCCTGGTTCATCCCAACACTTGTAACTGCATTCCCATATTAAGAATGACTGACCTCACAGCTGAGATTTCATTGACAAAGCAATCATTCTTACCAGGAAGAGGATGAAGGTCTAAGTGTTTAATATAAAACATGAATGACTCACACAGAAATAAATAACTTACAGTTGGCAATACAGATGCAACCCCTTTCATTTTAGGGTCAGCTATTTTATATGTATTACATCTTACTATTAACAATCCATTATATTACAGTGCAGTCTCCAAAAGGTTTGGAATGGACAAGCTAATGAAATATTTCCTGATCGCTGACCAAGTGTGTGAATGGAAAATCTGATATGTATGCAATCTCATTCCTCCTCCTCCTGATTTCAATTCTCCTTGGTCGTTAGCTTCTGATTTGTCACTTTCTCTTTTCATTTTACATTTTCCTCTGAGGTTTTCCGGAGAGTTGCACGGCTGACCTGCATCAGCTCTCGTCTCTGTGTTGTAGGCTGTGGGTTTGAACCCCTTACGAGGGCCTGGGCACATCTCCTGGTGCGGTGCTCAGGGAGTGCTCGATTACCAGAGGTTTCTGTACTCTGGAGGAAACAAGAAACCCTGGTCCCATCTGCCTGTTGTGGTAGATGTTAAAAGATCCCACTTTCACCAGAGTGACACCTGGGGCTTAGAGGGGTTAAACGACAACAACAACTTGTATTTATATAGCGCCTTCAACATAGTAAAACGTTCCAAGGTGCCTCACAGGAGCAATTATCACACAAAATTTAACACTGAGCCACATAAGGAGAAATTAGGGCAGGTGACCAAAAGCTTGGTCAAAGAGGTAGGTTTTAAGGAACGTCTTAAAGGAGGAAAGAGAGGTAGCGAGGCGGAGAGGTTTAGGCAGGGAATTCCAGAGCTTAGGGCCTAGGCAACAGAAGGCACGGCCACCAATGGTTGAGCAATTATAATCAGGGATACTCGAGGGCAGAATTAGAGGAACGCAGATATCTCGGGGGGTTGTGGGGCTGAAGGAGATTACAGAGATGGGGAGGGGCGAGCCCATGGAGGGATTTGAAAACAAGGATGAGAATTTTGAAATTGAGGCGCTGCTTAACTAGGAGCCAATGTAGGTCAGCGAGCACAGGGGAGATGGGTGAACGAGACTTGGTGTGAGTTAGGACACGGACAGCTGAGTTTTGGATGACCTCAAGTTTACATAGGGTGGAATGTGGGAGGCTAGCCAGGAGTGTGTTGGAATAGTCAAGTCTAGAGGTAACAAAGGCATGGATGAGGGTTTCAGCAGCGGATGAGCTGAGGCAAGGGCAGAGACGGGCAATGTTACGGAGGTGGAAGTAGGCGGTCTTTGTTATGCTGCAGATATGTGGTCGGAAGCTCATTTCAGGGTCAAGTATGACACCAAGGTTGCGAACAGTGTGGTTCAGCCTCAGACAGATGTTAAAACACGAGAACAGGTTGCATAAACTTGGCTTGTAGTCCCTTGAGTTTAGAAGATTGAGGGGGTGATCCGATTGAGGTGTTCAACAATTTTAAAGGATTTGATAGGGTAGATATTTCCTCTGGTGGTGAAATCAAGAAGAAAAGGACCTAATCTTAAAATTGAGCCAGGCCATTCTGGAGCGAAATCAGGATACACTTTTTCACACAAAGGGCAGTAGAAATCTGAAACTCTCTCCCCCAAAAAGGCTGGGGATGCTGGGACAATTGGAGCTTTCAAGACTGAGTTCGATATATTTTTGTTAGGTAAGGGTATCAAGGGATAGGGAGCAAAGGCGGGTAAATGGAGTTGAGGTGCAGGTCAGCCGTGATCTAACTGAATGGTGGAGCAGGCGCGAGGGGCTGAATGGCCTCCTCATGCTCCTATGTTCCAAGCACCAATCAAAGAAGTGCGGGGGGTTCTCTCCGTGCCCTGGCTAACATCACCTCCACCAACCAAGAACGTTAAAACGGACTGACAGGCTAATCACCTCACTGCTGTTTGTGGGATCTTGCTGTGCTCAAAATGACTGCCGCAATTGTCTGCATAACAACAATGATTGCGCATCAAAGTAATTCATTTCATTCAAAGCAAAATGCTCTGAGATGTTTTTAAGCACTGTGCTCAGACTCTGTCAACAAAACTCTTTCTTAACTTCCTTCGCCCCACCATTGGCGGCCGTGCCTTCAGCTGTCTCGGCCCTAAGCTCTAGAATTCCTTCCCCAAACTCTTCGCCTCACCGCCTCTCTCTCTCTCTCTCTCTCTTCCTCTAAGGCGCTGTTTAAAACCCACCTCTTTGACCGAGCGTTTGGTCACCTGTCCTAATGTGGCTCACCACCACTTTCTCACGGGGCAATTAGGGAATGGGCAATAAACACCGGCCTTGCCAGCGACGCCCACATTCCATAAACGAATAATTTTTTTTTTTTAAATTCTCCCTCTCTGGCTCAAGTGTCCGATTTGTTGTCCGATTACGCTCCTGCGCAGCGCCTTGGGAAGTTTTGCCACGCGAAAGGTGCTATACAAATGCAGGTTGTTGTTGTCCTTGAAATGAGGACAGTGCGGATCAAACCTAAAGTCAGTTAGCCAGCAACTGAAGGGGTTAAGATACTTGCAGTTGGAAACCCGGGGACATCGATTGCAATGGCACATTTGTCTGGAGATGTTTTTTTGGTCTGTTGAAATCATGGGGCCTACTCTGGCTATGGTCCAGTGCTCCCATCTGGTCAGCACCTCTCTGTTGTCTTTACAGAGATCTGCGTGCTTCCTGAAGGTCCGTGTTCCTGCAGCCAGGGGAGCAGACTGGGAATCTGGCAGGATTCCTACAGGCGTTTTTTTTTCCCCTTCTTTCTCTGGGAGGCCCCCGCTGGGCAGACTGAAGGTAACCCTGTCTGAAATACATACATTGTTGCACAGCCAGTGTGCAACACAATAACCGCAGTGATTCGTGCCGGGGTAAGATGGTAAGTATTTTCGACATTCTCCGCATAGTGGCGTTACATCCACAACGCAGTTACAAATAGCTGAATACAGTCAAGCCCCTCATGGAGTGAGTCGCCTGTTAAATTTGGCTTCAGGTAACCTGCCTGGGAGGATTGCGTGAAATCCTTTAAAGCAAATTCAGGTCCCAGACAACTTATTAAAAAAAAAATTCCTGAGGAGCTCCCCCCGCGCACCCCCCCAGTCAGTGGCTGGATTAGCTGTGTAAAAAACAGACCAGGAGAGTGGCAGGTTTTGGTCCCCGCTCTTTGTGCTGTCGGTTCCAGAGGTTCTAAGCTTGACATCAGCCACCCGGGGCCAGGGAGGAGATACATGAGGATTCTCACCTCAAGGTCGATCTCCGGCCGTCCCAGGTGGAAAATACAGCTGGGACCAATTCGGAGTGAGGAGAGGTTTGGGCTCAGTCGTTATGTTACCACCTCCCCCACACTGGTCAAAAAGCCTGCCGACGCTCACTGCCTGTGGGGTCAGGCGTGAAGACAAGATGCTTGGCAACATGCTAGAGGGTCCCCAGTGCCTGTGCAACTGTATCCCAGCTAAGAAGCTTCAGGGCAAGAGAGGACAAATGGCAAGAAAACTATAGACTCTGGATGATAACAGTTGCCCCTTTTAATAGCCAGAGAAACGTGGTGCAAGAGATTTTTGAAATTACAGGCAATTGGGCCACAGAACTTCTCTCAGTGAAACTGCGTCATCTGTATTAATACTTTCTGACCAAGTGTAATGTCCGCTGGATGTTATTACAGCTGGGCTGTCGGAGAGCAAATAAGACAACTTATTTTTCACCTAATTTATTAATAGTATTCCAATAATTTCATAATATTAGGTTCAAATGTTTGCTGTGTTTCACCTCATGAGGTCCCAGGTGTCTCGAGGTTATACACGGATGGAAAGAACCAGTAAAAAAAAAACTAAACTGTTCAACTCAGAAGGACTCAGTACTTACCATGAAAACCAGGCATAATTCCCACCTTTGTTCAAAGATCTTCTTGGAGTGTGGCTTGTGTTTCAGCGTAGACGACGCAACCTTTAATGGCGGGTTGTCCCAACTATGGCTCAGGAGCCAAGTGCAGGTCATGGGCCCTGGGAAACCAACCCACAAAGACGAGGTGACATGAATCAGTCATTCATGAAAGAAAGACTTATGAAATAATACTGAGCGGCCTGCAGGTGGCGCTGTCCAGGGAGAGTATAAATACTCCGGCACGGGCCCAGCTTGTGCAGGACATTCTTAACAGGAACTAGTGAAGGACACAACTAGACCTCCATGTTGTAAAACAGTTGATTAAAGCTTTGTTTAACGCTTAGACCAAGTGCCTAGTAGTTTTCTTACATCCATTGCCACTTGGTCGTTGGGTGGAGGTGATTGGCTGAAACAATAACAACCACAACAACAACTTGCATTTGCATGGCACCTTTAATGTAGTAAAACATCCCAAAGTGTTTCACAGGAGCGATTATCAAGCAAAATTTGACACCGAGCCACATAAGGAGATATTAGGGCAGGTGACCAAAAGCTTGGTCAAAGAGGTAGGTTTTTAAAGAGCGTTTTAAAGGAAGAAAGAGGGGCTTACGGATGAATTTCCAGAGATTAGGGCCTTGGCAGCTGAAGCCACGGCCGCCAATGGTGAGGCGATTAAAATCGGGGGAGCGCAGAGATCTCGGAGGGTTGTAGGGCTGGAGGAGGTTACAGAGACAGGGAGGAGCGAGGCCATGAAACCCAGTCAAATGTTACGAGAGTCTAAGGAGAACATGTCCAATCGTGACAAACAATCCTCAATGAATGCATTGTTGACTACACTATTACTATTGCAACAACAACAGCAGCAACTAGTGTTTACAGTTACTCCCTTCTCACTGAAGAACAATCTCAGTGTATTTTACAAAGTGGGTAGGAGGACACTGCAGGAAGAGATAAGGGAAAAAGTCAAGAGGGCAGGATGGAAAGTGCGGTCACGTCGATAGGCTTTTTGAAGGAAGGGAGGGCGCTAGCGGGGCAGAGCGAGCCAGAGGGAGAGCGGGTGGCGCAGGGACTGAAGATTCGGGCTGATGGCGGAATGGTGAGATGGGCAATAGTCTGGAGTGGAACTGAGGAAGATCACTCAAGAGGAGACGCAGCAAAATGACAAGAGGGATTTGAGAACCAGCACTAGGAATTTGCAAGTCAGTACATTAAAGGACGTTGAGCCAAGTGAAGTTGGAAAGGAGGGGGCACGGGCAAAAGGGATGTGGGACTTTGTGTGGCTTTGCTTTGGGCCAGAACGCTGTATATTCAGATACTGTGTTGAAAAGCGGAATCCTGACATAACAGATGGGGTAGGTCTGGAATAAATAAACTTCACCACGTGGAGATAGAGGCATAACACAGTCAGGGTACAAACACACACACACACATTGATGGCTGGCACCATGTTACAAAGCAGTAATTCAAGTGAATAGCTCTGCTGACATGACTAACATTTAAACTCACTGCCAAACATTCGTTATTCTTTATAATATAACAGTCTGGAGTTTATTTTACAAATAAATCTTTCCTTTTTTTTGTTAACTCTTAGGTAGCCACCTCCCGCGCAGCAGAGTCAGTGCTACGCAAGCAGAACACGCAGGCGCACGGGAACACCATCACCTCCAAGTCCCTCTCCATCCCGACTCGGACATTTATCGCCGTCCCTTCATCGCCGCCGTGTCAGAAAGTCCTCGAACTTCCCTACCCAACAGCGCTGTGGGAACACCTTCACCACACGGACGGCAGCAGTTCAAAGAAGGCGGCTCGCCGCCACCTTCTCAAGGGCAACTAGACACGGGCAATAGTTCTGACGAAGGGTGACAGACCTGAAACGTTAACTCTGTTTTTCTCTCTCCACGGATGCTGCCTGACCTGCTGAGTGTTTCCAGCATTTTCTGTTATTTCAGATTTCCAGCATCCGCAGTATTTTGCTATTGTACTGGCAATCAAAGCTAGCCTTGCTCACATCCCAAGCATGAATTAAACAAATATATATATGCACACACACACTACAGATCCCAGAATATTGTGCTTAGCATCATGATGCATCCCCAAATGCGGTTTTTGTTCAAAAATGTAAATGTCATCCAGCAGCCCCAATAGCTCAGTGAGTGGGTACAATGGGCAGTATGGTGCCAGTAGGCCAACCAGATTGGGCACAGATTCCATCCCTCCCTGTAGATCACTGAGGTAAAGGGTTCAAATACCAGTGGCCACAAATTAAAAATCAGGAAGTTTAAAATAAAAATGGAAGTTGAGCAAAACTTTCCGTGGAAGGTCTTTGAAAAGTGGAGCTCCAACAATTCACCTGATCAAGGCTGTCAATCAGGCTTCTATTGGCTCGCCTCGACATCTCTTCTTTTCCAAAAAGACAAGAAGCAGGGAAGTGCCCGAACTCTACTCAACTACAGCAAAAAAGGGGCTGAGGTGAGGAAAGGAGCGGCGTCGGGAAGATCAGAGCCGCTTGGAAACACTCTGCGTCGATGCTCCAAAACATTGGGGTGAAATTAGACGTGGGTTTGGCCTCAAAACAGGCGGAATCGCATTGGCCGACCATTATACAACACGCCCGGTATTCCGATCTATTGAAGTCAACGGGGACTGAATATCAGGCGGAGCGTATATCAGGCGACCAATGCCATACCGCCTGACTTGCATACCTGCCAGTTTCCAAATTCACCCCCCGTTAGAGGTTTGCACCTCCTGAAACCCTTGGTTAATTATTATTTCCATAAGTGTCCCAACATATCAGAAAGTTCCAAGTTGGTAGAACTCAGAGATCCTCTCCTCCAAAGAGCCAAGAATTCCCACAAGCCATTGTGTTATTTTCTGCAGCTGCTTCACATTGCACAGGAAGTACACTTTAACCTTTCTCTGCTGACAACACCAACTTGTATTTATATAGCGCCTCTAACTTAGTAAAATGTCCCAAAAGCTTGGTCAAAGAGGTAGGTTTTAAGGATCGTCTTAAAGGAGGAAAGAGAGGTAGCGAGGCAAAGAGGTTTGGGCAGGGAATTCCGGAGCTTAGGGCCTTGGCAACAGAGGGCATGGCCACCAATGGTTGAGCGATTATAATCAGGAATCCTCAAGAGGGCAGAATTAGAGGAGCGCAGATATCTCGCGGCGGGGGGGGGGGCGGTTGTGGGGCTGAAGTAGATTACAGAGATAGGGAGAGGCGAGGACATGGAGAGATTTGAAAACAAGGATGAGAATTTTGAAATCGTGGCGTTGCTTAACCGGGAGCAAGCACAGGGATGAAGGGTGAACGGGACTTGGTGCGAGTTAGCACACGGGCAGCCGAATTTTGTATCACCTCAGGTTTACGTAGGGTAGAATGTGGGAGGCCAGCCTGGAGTGCGTTGGAATAGTCAAGTCTAGAGGTAACAAAGGCATGGATGAGGGATTCAGCAGCGGACGAGCTGAGGCAAGGGCGGAGACGGGCAATGTTACGGAGGTGGAAATAGGTGGTGACGTAAGAAAACTACTAGGCACTTGGTCTAAGCGTTAAACAAAGCTTTAATCAACTGTTTTACAACATGGAGGTCTAGTTGTGTCCTTCACTAGTTCCTGTTAAGAATGTCCTGCGCAAGCTGGGCCCGTGCCCGAGTATTTATACTCTCCCTGGACAGCGTCACCCGCAGGCTGCTCAGTATTATTTCATAAGTCTTTCTTCCATGAATGACTGATTCATGTCAGGCGGTCTTAGTTATGCTGCGGATGTGTGGTCGGAAGCTCATTTCAGGGTCAAATATGATACCAAGGTTGCGAACAGTGTGGTTCAGCCTCAGACAGATGTTGTTAGGGAGAGGGATGAAGTCAAGGATTGGGTCAGGGATGGAGACGCACGAAAAATGGCTTGGAGTCAGAATGCTGTAAACGCAACACCACTACGCCATTCACAGTGCACAATGGCGGACTTCTGTTTCAGGACGAAGCCAAAACAAAGGCCGGCACATTATAATCTGCCAATGTGAGAGAGTAAATCTCCCTCTCAAACTCTGGACCCAGACAAACGTCAAGGTAAAACAGTGCCCGTAATCTCGCACAGAATGGCTCTTACGGGGGGGGAATGGAGAGACCACGTCGGTGTTGAAGGCATCACTTTTCTGAAGCTGAGAAGATTGAGGTGAGGCTGTGAGAGGGGGGGGGGGCGGTGGCAACGGATTTAACTTATCAAAGAGGGGCTGTGCAACAGAACCAAACCCCCGGCACGATGAGGCATTCAGAAAAACAAACAGAAAGGCTAACATTCATATAGCAGCTGTCGGCATCCCTCAGAAATACCTCGATGAATTATATCTGAGAGGCAGTGGTTGTTATTATGTAGGCAAACATGGCAAACAGTGACGAAGTGCTGATTAGTTTATCGCTTTCTGGTGGTGTTGGTTGGGGGAGGAATGTTGGCCAGGCTGAAGATTAAGGGCTGATCTAATTGAGGTGTTTAAAATGATTAAAGGATTTGATAGGGTAGATAGAGAAACTATTTCCTCTGGAGGAGGGAGTCCAGAACAAGAGGGCATAACCTTCAAATTAGAAATAACAACAGAAAATACTGGAAAAACTCAGCAGGTCAGGCAGCATCCGTGGAGAGAGAAACAGAGTTAACGTTTCAGGTCTGGGACCCTTCGTCAGAACTGGAAAAAAGCAGGAAATGGAAAGCAGGTTTAGGGGCTGGGAAAAGGGGGAGGGGATGAAAGAACAAAAGGGAAGGTCAGTGATAGGATAGAAAGCAGGAGAGATTAAGAGACATTGAGAGATATTCAAGGCGAGCGGAGGTGGTAATGGGACAGGTTAAGGAACAAAGGATGGCTCTAGATGGGGTGTGAATGGTGCTGGCAGAATGAAGGACAGCTGCCATGTGGGAGGGAAGAAAAAAAAAGGGGTCAAACAAAAATTGTGGATAAAAAAAAGAAGAAAATATGTATTTGTGATAGGGGCCGAGGTTATGATCTGAAATTGTTGAACTCGATGTTGAGTCCAGAGGGCTGTAAAGTGCCTCATCGAAAGATGAGGTGCTGTTCCTCAAGCTTACGCTGAGCTTCCAGCGTGAGCAAGAGGCCAAGGACGGTGAGGTCTGAGTGGGAGTGAAGCGGTGAATTAAAGTGACAGGCGACCGGAAGCTCGGGGTCCCCCTGACGGACTGAAAGGAGGTGTTCCGCAAAGCGGTCACCCAATCTGCGTTTGGTCTCCCTCAAATTAGAGCTAGGCCGTTCAGGGGTGATGTCAGGAAGCACTTCTTCACACAAAGGGCAGTGGAAATCTGGAACTCTCTCCCCCAAAAAGCTGTCAAGGCTGGGGGGGTCAATTGAAAATTTCAAAATAGATTTTAGTTAGTCAAGAGTATTAAGGGTTTCAGAACCAGGATGGGTAGGTGGAGTTAAGATACAGATCAGCCATGATCTAACTGAATGGCAGAACAGGCTCGAGGAGCTGAATGGCCTCCTCCCATTCCTGTGCCAACCGGAGATCTCCCTTCAAAATAGAGCCTTGTCCATCTGAACAGGCAGACGGGACCTCATTGTGACAATTTGTCCAAAGGTCAGTATTTCTGACAATGCGGCACTCCCTCAGTACTGCGCTGGAGTACGAACCTGAACTGTCTGCTCAAGTTCTGGAGTGAAGACGTGACCTTCATGACTTGGAGCCAAGAGTAGAGGAGGGGAGAAAATTGTGGAAAGAAAGATGTTAAACTGCAAAGTGAGGTGGATTTTTTTTTTTTAAATGAGGGCTGCAGAATCATAGTAAAACCGCTTTTATATTTGGAGAAAAAACACTTCATACTTCTGGTGAGTCAGCCTCACCTGGCATCTGCCCTCATGTAGCTCTGAGTCCCAAAACACCGGCTCAAGTATTTCCAGGGCGTTTTAATGGCCTGCCTGTTGAGGAGCCAACACAGAACTGTTCACGGGAAGAACAAATCAAATATAGCATTGCGTTGGTGTAGTGAGTGGAAAGGAGCTAAAAAAAAAATATTAAAAACCAACGGCGATATCTCCCTCGGTGGCTCAGTGAGTAAAGGCACCGCCCTGTTGTGATGCTAAGACCCATCCCGACTCAGGAGGGACCAAGGTTCAATCCCTGGTCTGTTTTGAGTTAGCTGGTTTCAGTTGCACTGACCACAATACCCTTGGGCTGGGCCTTTGGGGGACTGCTGTTGGAAAGTGCACATTGTGTAGATGTCAAGAGCAAACTTGGTTCCAATGTTCTCCATGGTCCAATACGCTGTAAGTAACAGCCTAAGCTCATAGATAAAGAATGACCACTCGGGCGAGGCATCTACGTTGGCCATTTCTTTGCTGTCTAAAAATAGCCAGGAGCTGAGCGGTGTGTGAACCACGGCTGCATTCTAATCCATTTTCCTGCTGCTCCAGATGAAAATTAATAACGTGTAACCGTAATAACGTAAGTCTCCACATAATGAAACACAAAGGAAGGTGAAAAAGGGACTTTTATATATATACACATTTGCAATAATATATTAAACTTCCCATTTCCTGCCCATCCCATTTCCTGTGTCACACTTCTCTGTCACACTTAATTATAGGCAAATTTATTCTATGCAAATATCTTGCAGCTAATTGGCTCAAATGCAAATTTTTTCCAATAATCTTTAAAAAAAAAAGAGAAAGAAACCAGGTCATTTCAGTTACACAGAAAAACTCCCCACTAACCACAGGGGTCACAACGTCTGTAACCTAGAACTTACAATCATTTTTTTTTAAATCGACTAAAGTTTTTTATCTTGGATTTCCATCTACATGTTGCCCCTCGGCGACATCATCCGAAAACATAACGTCAGATTCCACATGTACACTGACGACACCCAGCTCGAGCTCACCATCACCTCTCTCGACCCCTCCATTGTCAGACTGCTTGTCCGACATCCAGTACAGGATGAGCAGAAATTTCCTCCAACAAAATATTGGGAAGACCAAAGCCATTGGGGTCGATTTTCCTGAAGCTGTCGGGAAGAAGGCAGGACTACAACTTTCGGGTTTTAGACCTGCCTACTTCGCCGTCCAGCCAATCCGCGTGATTTTCCCTTGATTGACCTTGTTGAGCCCGCCCAGCGGGCTCAGCAGGCCAAGTAAGGGCCACCCGGCAACAGGTGACGTCATAGATTGCAATTTCATCTGTTACGAGTTCTTGACAGATGAAATATCAGTGTTTCACAGCTGTTTGAAGCTGTGAAACACTGACAGTCTGAGTTCTACCATGAGTCATTCTGCACAGACTCAGTTAGAACTCTTACCGGCACTCAAAGCTGAAGGCTGTCACTTTTCACAGATCGCAGCCGTTCAGCTTTAAGTGCCGGCTGAGTGATGGGCTCCCGATGCCTACAGGAAGAAAGGCTGTGAAGGTAAGTACAGGTAAGTAAAAGTTCTTTACACACTTTAGACACACCAAACACACTTACCTTTACACTCATGCACCCATCACTCACCTGAGCACCGACATCGCGACCCCTCCAACTCCTTCAACCCAACGGCCCGCCTGCTCTAACCTGGCGTGGTTTGGAGCTGTCGGGAATCCCACACGAAACCCCTCAAAATAGGGATTAGGCTAAAAACTGCGGGTCCCAGTGCGGGGCGGGTACCCGCCGCCCCTGAAACTTGTGTGGGGCGGGGTTTTGGGCGGGATGGTGTCGGACCCCCAAATTCGGGATTTCCCCCCCCCCCACATGCCTGAAACCCCGCCTGACAGCTCCAGGAAAATTGTCTTCGGTCCCTGTCACACCGTTCCCTGGCCATTGACTCCATCTCTCTCCCTGGTAACTGTTGGAGGCTGAACCAGAACGTTTGCAACCTTGGTGTCATATTTGACCCCGAGATGAGCTTCGACCACATATCCGCTCCTTCACCAAGACCGCCTATTTTCATCTCCGTAACATCGCCCAACTCCTCCCTTGCCTCAGCTCATCCACTACTGAAACCCTCATCCATGCCTTTGCTACCTCTAGACTTGACTATTCTAACGCACTCCTGGCTGGCCTCCCACATTCCATCCTACATAAACTTGAGGTCATCCAAAACTCGGCTGCCCATGTCCTAACTCGCACCAAGTCCCGTTCACCCATCCCTCCTATGCTCGCTGACCTACACTGGCTCCCAGTCGGGCAACACCTCGATTTTAAAATTATCATCCTTGTTTTCAAATCTCTCCATGGTCTCACCCCTCCCTATCTCTGTAACCTCCTCCAGCCCCACAACCCTCCGAGATCTCGGTGCTCCTCCAATTCTGGCTTCTTGCGCATCTCCGATTTTACTCGCTCCACCATTGGCGGCTGTGCCTTCAGCCGCCTAGGCCCTAAACTCAGGAATTCCCTCCCTAAACCTCTCCGCCCCACTTTCCTCCTTTAAGACGCTCCTGAGAACCTACCTCAGCTGTCCTGATATCTCCTTATGTGGCTCGCTGTCAAATTTTGTTTGATAATCGCTCCTGCGGAGTGCCTCGGGACATTTTACTACATTAAAGTCACTGGTCGCGAAATTGGGATCGGTAGCACCCGTTGTTTGGGCGCTACGGGTGATGAAAATGGCATCCGATGCGCGCACTCACACTTCTGCGAATCGCGCCAGACGCCATCTTGGTAAAGGGCAAACGAGCGGCGTCCTTTACCCACGTCTGAAGCATGCGTTGGACCATTTGTAAATAAGGGACCCAACGCTTGCTTCTGGTCCCTGTTGTAACTTTGTTTTGCCCCGAGGCAGCCTGCATCAGTACTGATTGCGTCTGGGAAAACCAACGCTAAACGCCACTTAAGTAAAAAAAAGGTAAGTACTTATCATAATTGCTGCCGTTACCGGTCTCAAGATCGCCGACCTCACTTCTGGCCCCCCCCATTCTCACCCCCTTAACGCCACTCCCGACCCCCCAATACTACTCCAGAGGACTGAGATCTTCCCACCCGATTTCCCCCACTGAAGCCCGATCATGGGCTCCGAGGCCCACCCCTTCCTCCTCCGGACCCCCGCAATCCAACCCAATCACTTACCTGGAAATTGGAGCACTAATCTGTGAGGGCTCCTACTGCAGCACCATCTAAAAAAGAAGACTTACATTTATATAGCGCCTTTCACGACCACCATACGTCCCAAAGCGCTTCACAGCCAATGAAATACTTTTTGAAGTGTAGTCACTGTTGTAATGTAGGAAACCATGTAGGAATCTACATTATGATGTGGCCCGAGGCCCGAAATCCTGGGCTCCTCGGACCTTTCCATTGCAGGATTAACACTGTGTGGGTAAGGCACCCAAAAATAGACGCGTCCGAATTTCTAGGCCAATATATAAATGCAAGTTGTTGTTATTGTTGTTGTATAAGGCAATTACACTCTGACTGACCTCAACCTGCAAGGTTTCCTCACTAAGCAATTGGGGGTAGAAATTCGTCGGCTCCTGGTTTTGGGCACAAAGGCAATGATATAACCGCGATGTGCGCCGAACCGGGAGGCCCGAGACCAGCCTGAAATTGGGCCTCAGTCCTTATCAATGTTAAATGAGTGAGCTGCCAGCACCTGTCGCAGTGGGAGGGGGGCGGGTGTTGTGTGGGGCGAGCGGGGAAGAGAGGAACAGCAACAGGGGACAGGAGGGGGGGCGATCGGAGTCGGGTGAGGGAGCACTCCTGCTCCTCTTGGCTCCGTGGCAACATTTAAAATCTATACCTGTTGTTGGCGGTCATTGCTTAGGCCGCAGCAGTCACCGAAGAATCCTGGGCAGAGCAGGCCCGGCTCCTGCTTCGCTCGTCGGAGACCAATTTCAGGTCGGGGTCCTTGAAGAGGCGTTAGGCTCCTCATTAGCATATGTAAAGCACCTAATGCCTGTTTTAGGAGGCTGCCTGGGACGCCCGACAAATTTAGCAGTGGCCTGAACACACAAGCAGATTGGTGTGGGCCTTTTAATTGCTAAATTTGCCATCGTTGTGTCCATTTTGCGCCTGATTTTGCATACCAAGTTATTTCCCTCATAAACCCTGTTACACCTGAGGCTCTGATTACGTAACAACAATTAGACTGTAGTCTTAAAGGGTTACAACTCCACCTGTCCAACAAAATAATACATTAAGGATGACACAGGATAACCGTCCTGTTCTTATAAAACAATATATTAAAAAAAAAAAATTGTATTCGTTTATGGGATCTGGGTGTCGCTGGCAAGTCCAGCATTTATTGCCCATCCCTAGTTGCCCTTGAGAAGGTGGTGGTGAGCCGCCTTCTTGAACCGCTGCAGTCCGTGTGGTGATGGTACTCCCACAGTGCTGTTAGGTAGGGAGTTCCAGGATTTTGACCCAGCGACGATGAAGGATCAGCGATATACTTCTAAGTCAGGTTGGTGTGTGACTTGGAGGGGAACTTGGAGGTGGTGGTGTTCCCATGCGTCTGCTGCCCTTGTCCTTCTAGGTGGAAGAGGTCGTGGGTTTGGGAGGTGCTGCCGAAGAAGCCTTGGCGAGTTGCTGTAGTGCATCTTGTAGATGGTACACACTGCAGCCACGGTACGCCGGTGGTGGAGGGACTGAGGGGGAAAAATTCGGTATCGCCCCATTTGGGGCGCCGTTATCGGCCGTGCGCAAAGTTCAGCGCCTTGCGCTAATTATCGCCTCCGACAGCAAACTTGGCTTTTATCGCCCCTGGAGGTGATTGGAGCGCTAAATCAGGCGCTTCACACCTGTCTTAAGGGCAAATCAAAATGAACCTGCAAAGTGCTGCTCAGTACTCAAAACTCCTTCACACAGCGTTGAATCTCTCCAGAAGTCTCTCTCTCTCTCTCTCAGAATGCGTGGTGCAAAAATGTCACCGACAAAAAAAGGCAGGAAGCGGTCGCCTTTAAATAGCGCTCCCCTAATCCCTTTCTGACAGCACAACACTCCCCTCAACCTGTCGTTGCTAGCGGCAGGCGGTAAGGCAGGGGGCGCCACTCAATATCCGGTCCGGGGCGTTGCGCACTCGACCGACGTCACAATCTGCTGGCGCAGGAGATCGTGGCGGTAGTGTTTAGCGCCGCCACAAAATGTCTAGTTAATTTTGCGAGCGGCACAAACATCGCCGCGCCTGGGCACTAGTTGCTTTGCGCCCCAATTGGCGCCCTCTTAAGGCGCTAACGGGAGGCGCAAACAACTGAATTTTTCCCCCTGAATGTTTAAGGTGGTGGATGGGGTGCCAATCAAGTGGGCTGCTTTGTCCTGGATGGTGTCGAGCTTCTTGAGTGTTGTTGGAGCTGCACTCATCCAGGCAAGTGGAGAGTATTCCATCACACTCCTGACTTGTGCCTTGTAGATGGTGGAAAGGCTTTAGGGAGTCAGGGGGTGAGACACTCGCCCCAGAATACCGAGCATCTGACCTGCTCTTGTTGCCACAGTATTTATGTGGCTGGTCCAGCTAAGTTTCTGGTTAATGGTGACCCCCAGGTACTTGGGGAATAAAATCCGAATGTGGGTATAATCTAGGCCAACAGCTGGATTTTTAGCATTGCTAGAGGTGCCATCTTTCAGATGAGATTTAAAACTATTGGGGGAGAAATTGAGTTGCGCCCCCCCTTTGGGGCGCTAACTTCGTTTAGTGCCCTGGAAAAATTAGCCCCCCCCGCGACCGAAATTCACCGGTAGGGCCCCAAGAGGGACGTGGGGCGTTACTGTAAGTGCCTCTTGGAGCGCTGCGAGGGAATATTGCGGCGCTATGTGCCACGCACTGTGGCATGTCACACCACGGTATTGCAGGCCTTCCTCCCCTTCTTAAAGGGGAGGGGACTTACGCAGCGCGACCCGGGGCCCAGCTGGGCCACCGGGGATCAGGAGTGTCGGCAAAAGAGCCCGGCACTAAAGAGAAGTGCCGGGCTCACGGAGACATAGCGTCTGGCGGTAAGTCAGGGGGCGCTACCGTAGATCGCGGCCGGGGCGCGAGTGGGGCGCTGCGCACGTCGATGACGTCATCGCCGATGGCACAGCGCCGCAGGGCACTAATGGTTACCGCCGCCGCTAACCTCCCGCTGAATTTCGCTGGAGGCATTGGTGGCGCCGCGCCCGGGCGCGAGTTGCTTTGCGCCCCATTAGCACCCACTTAGGGCGCTAACGGCAGTCACAAAGCAACCGAATTTTTTCCCCATTATGTTTAATAATTCATGAGAAAAAGGTGGCGTGCCAGAAGACTGGCAGATGGCTAACTTTATACCTTTATTCAAGAAGGGGGAGAGAACATGACCAGGGAATTATAGACCAGTCAGCTTAACATCGGTGGTAGGAAAAATAATGGAATCCCTACTAAAGGAGAAAATAGAAGAACATCTAGAAACCAAAAATATAATACTGAATAGTCAGCATGGATTTCACACACACAGAACACACAGAAACCCCACAGTGCAGATAGAGGCCATTTCGGCCCATCGAGCCTGCACCGAAAAAGGGAAAGTCTTGCTTGACCAACCTTATTGAATTTTTTGAAGAGGTAACAGAGAGAGTAGACAAGGGTAATGCAGTAGATGTAATTTATCTAGATTTTCAAAAGGCCTTCGATAAGGTACCCCATAATAGACTAATGAATAAGGTCAGAGAATGCGGAGTCAGGGGACAAGTAGCAGAACGGATTGCTGGCTGGCTTCAGGACAGAAAGCAGAGAGTGGGAGTAAAGGGTAGCTATTCACAGTGGCAGAAGGTGGGTAGTGGTGTTCCACAAGGATCAGTGCTGGGACCACTGCTGTTCACAATTTAGATTAACGATTTAGACTTTGGAATCAAAAACACAATTTCTAAATTTGCGGATGACACCAAGTTAGGGGGATAGTCAATACTGAGGAGGACTGCAACAAATCACAGGAGTACATTAATAAACTTGCAGAATGGGCATATAATTGGCAAATGAAGTTCAACACAGATAAATGTGAGGTATTACATTTTGGTAGGAAGAATAGGGAGGTCACATATCACTTGGAGGGTGAGAGTCTAGGTGGGGTAGAGGAACAAAGGGATCTCAGAGTACAAATACACAAATCACTAAAAGTTGCGACACAGGTTAGCAAGGCCATAAAAAAAGCAAACCAAGCACTTGGGTTTATTTCTAAAGGGATAGAATTGAAAAGTAGGGAAGTTATGCTAAACCTGTATTGAACCTTGGTTAGACCACACTTAAGAGTACTGTGTACAGTTCTGGTCGCCATATTATAAAAAGGATCTAGAGGCACTGGAGAAGGTGCAGAGAAGATTTACAAGGGTGATACCAGAAATGTGAGGGTATACATATCAGGAAAGGATGAACAGGCTGGGTCTCTTTTCTCTTGAAAAAAGAAGGCTGAGGGGTGACCTAATAGAAGACTTTAAAATTCTGAAAGGTTTTGATAGAGTGGATACAGAGAGAATGTTTCCAATTGTGGGGAAGAGCATAACTAGAGGCCATCAATATAAGATAGTCACCAAGAAATCCAATCAGGAATTCAAGAGAAACTTCTTTACCCAAAGAGTGGTGAGAATGTGGAACTCGATCCCACAGGGAGTGGTTGAAGCGAATAGTATAGATGCATTTAAGGGGAGGCTGGACAAGCATATGAGGGAGAAGGGAATAGAGGGTTATGCTGATAGATTTAGATGAGGAAAGACTGGAGGAGGCTCGAGTGGAGCATAAACGCCGGCATGGACTGGTTGGGTCGAATGGCCTGTTTCTGTGCCGTATATCCCATGTAATCCGATGTAATGTAAAAACTACCTGTCCCCCTAGTTCAGGTAGATGGTGATGGTCCTTTGGGACCATTCAAAAAAAGAGCAGTGAGTTCTAAGGGGGTCCTGGCCAACATTCCTGCCTCAACCAACTCCATCTATGAAACAAGTTAACTAGTCATTGTGCTGCAGAATGGCTGTCCAATATACCTACATAGCAATCATGACTGGACTTTGAGAGCAATTGATTGTTTGAAGCACTTGGAGATGTGCTAAGTGTTTTTTTTAGCCCTTTGAAGGCAGGCGACAATTTTTAATACCTGATACTGCAAGCTCAGTAATTTGCATATCAGGGAGTATTAGGGTTGCCAACTTTGGTCGCAGGTATTCCTGGAAGTGGCATCACATGACCTCCTGCCTTCAACTGCCCCGCTTCCACCATTGAAAAGAAAAGATAGAAAGACTTGCATTTATATAGCGCCTTTCACGACCACCAGACGTCCCAAAGTGCTTTACAGCCAATGAAGTACTTTTTGAAGTGTAGTCACTGTTGTAATGTAGGAAACATGGCAGCCAACTTGCACACCGCAAACTCCCACAAACAGCGATGTGACAATGACCAGATAATCTGTTTTAGTGATGTTGATTGAGGGATAAATATTGGCCCAGGACACCGGGGAGAACTCCCCTGCTCTTCTTCGAAATAGTGCCATGGGATCTTTTACGTCCACCTGAGAGGGCAGACGGGGCCTCGGTTTAATGTCTCATCCAAAAGACGGCACCTCCGACAGTGCAGCACTGCACCGGAGGGTCAGCCTAGATTTTTGTGCTCAAGTCTCTGGAGTTGCATCACATGATCTCCTGCCTTCAACTGCCCCGCTCCCACCTTTGGTCGCCCTACATATCCACCTTCCAACACCGATTGGATGGTTCTTGACTGTCAGTTGCAACAACCTTTATTTCCCATCTTCAATATTTTTATAAGAGTTGTTTTAACGCCCCCTCCTGTGCGTTTTCTCCCGGGATGTTGCTCGCCGCAGTGTCCTGGGGATTAATCTTCAATTCCTGGTGACTCCAGGCCAATCCTGGAGGGTTGGCAGCCCAAGGTGATTCCAGTAAGCAGTAGTTGTACAGGAAACTCTTGTTTAAACGGCACCTAAATATCAGAAATTCTCTATTAACCGGCAAAATTCATACTACGAAAACAACACCTCAATAACCGGAAATGTTGCCGAGTCCAAGTCCGAGTCTCCCGCGGTGGCCGAGTTAGTCAGTGGGGGTAGTTCTCCAAACGGCCACTACTCGGCTCCTTGGCGCTGTCGGAAGTCCGAACACCTCAATAACAGGAGTCTGACTCTCCCGCGCTGCCGGTAATCTCTTTCGATACGCCAATTACTGTATACTGCACATTTCTTGATTTTTAAATTTTTGTTTGTTAAAGATAGCCTCGGTAGATAACCCTCTCTGTCATCCGGAATTTTTAATCAACCGACACCATCCCGGTCCCGTCGGTGCCGGATACCAAAGAGTTTCCTGTACTGAGGGTGAACTCTCCCATTCACCGGGCCCTTTACCTATTAGTTAATACCAATTTTTTTTTGTTCTACTGCAGCTGACAGACACTGCTGTGAACTCTTGACCCCTGGTTTTTTTTCTCCCCTTTGCCTGCGCACCAAAGCTTCTGTTACGCTGGTGAGGGTTGTGACTGGGTCTCAACAGGCACTGAGATGCAGCGAGTCAAACACAGGCCAGGAGGGGTCAACTATGTTCAGCTCGCATGCCTTACGTTGGGGTTAACTCTTTCAGCACTGAACTGCTTCTCAAGCTCTGAATTAGAAAAATGAACAGGACTCATACGCCTTCCTGAAGAATTCAACAAAGCGCCATCAATTTGCGCACTGCAAGGTCCCACAGACAGCAATGAGATAATGACCAGATCATCTTTTTTTCAGTGATGTTGGTTTAAGGATAAGTATCTGCCAGGACACTGGGGATAACTCCCCTGCTCTTCTTCAAAATGTCCACCTGAGAGGGCAGGCTGGACCTTGGTTTAATGTCTCGTCCGAAAGGCGGCACCTCCAACAGTGCAGCACTCCCTCAGTACTGTACTGGGAGCGTCAGCCTAGCTTTTGTGCTCAAGTCTCTGGAGTGGGGGCTTGAACCCTCAACCGTCTGACCCAGAAGTGTGAGTGCTACCCACTGAGCTATGATTGATACCTGGGGGGGGGGCGGGGGGGGCCTTAACGATATTCAGTCTCTCTCCTTATTCAGAGCTCCAGTTTGTGGACAGATGGTGGAGTGAGTTGGTTAAAGCCCGCCGCCAAAGCTGCTCTCAGTAGGGCGCTCGGGGGATCACAAGAGTGGCCAGTGGTCTCTCAATCCTTCCGTCTTCTCCCTGCTCCCCCATGGGGTAGCTGCTCCCCTCTGCTCAGCAGCACTGCGCAAAATAGATCAACTACTTAGCAAAAAAAAACGTTTTATTTTGGAACCAGTGGCCCCTAAATGCTGTATCCTACTCGATATCGTACCCCAGCGAAAGAGCTCCCCCTGCATCATTACACCTGGACCTCATCATGTCCCGCAATTGAGTCTCTGGGGAAAGAAAGGGTTAAATCATTCCCTTCAACTCCCTTGGCAGAATTGCGGTATGAATATCAGCTCGAAACTGGCCGCTCTGCAAATGTGGTACTTTAATGGGAAAAACAGACAACGTATGAAAAAGGAAATGAACTGGACCTTGTGCTTCCATCCTGTGCTTTGAAGTCTGATTAAATGCAAAATGCTGCATTTCCATTTTTCATTTGATCCAAGTTAGCATTAAGTGCACCCAGAGTAGGTCATTCAGTGACCCACTTTCTTTCAGTAATTTTAGCCCTGGACTTTATTAAGTAGAGATGCTTTTTTTTTGTTTAAAGATGTTTGCTCAGAATTAGCTTCTTTGTATTTTGTTTTCACAAGTGGGAAGAATTGTTCCTCTCCAGAAGAGGCTGATTGATGCTGGGATATGGTTCTGCCAGGTGTCCGGCCTACAGTACATTTCCCAAGTGGGCACATTTTGTCGGAGAGGCACGCTGGGAGCCAGCAAGTATTTTGACCATCGGAAACACCACTGGCCATGGACATTCGGAGCAGACTTTTCTCTTCATTGGCTGGACATAACAACAACAACAACATCTTGGCTTTATAGAGCGCCTTTAACGTGGTACAAATTCCCACGGTGCTTCACAGCGTGATCAGACAAGAATCGACACTGAGCCAAAGAAAGGAGCTACTAGGACAGGCGACCAAGAGCTTGGTCAAAGAAGTAGGTTTTCAGGAGCATCTTAAAGGGAGAAAAAGGGTGGAGAGGTTTAGGGAGGGAATTCCAGAGCTTAGGGTCTTAGGCAGCCGAAGGCATGGCCACCAATGGCGGAGCGATGAAAATCGGCGATGGGCAAGAGGTCAGAATTGGAGGAGCGCAGAGATCTCGGGGGGGGGGTTGTAGGACTGGAGGAGGTTACAGAGATAGGGGGGTAATTGGAGGATTTGAACGTGAAGATGAGAATTTTAAACCTGAGGTGTTGCTGGACCGGGAGCCAATGTAGCTCAGCGAGATGGGTGAACGGGACTTGATGCGAGTTAGGACACGGGGCAGCGAGCACGGGGGTGATGGGTGAACGGGACTTGATGCGAGTTAGGACACGGGGCAGCGAGCACAGGGGTGATGGGTGAACGGGACTTGATGCGAGTTAGGACACGGGGCAGCGAGCACGGGGGTGATGGGTGAACGGGACTTGATGCGAGTTAGGACACGGGGCAGCAGAGTTTTGGATGAGCTCAAGTTTATGGAGGGTGGAAGATGGAAGATAAGAGCTTGGCGGGGGTGGAATTACTTATTAACGGATGGGAAATCGTGCACGACTTGTGCGCTAATTTGCAGTAAGCGCTTCTTCCCCACTAAGTTCTAATAACAGAACTTGCTCCTTATTTCTATAACGTGCGGATGCTGGATGAGGATAGGATCAGGCTCTGCAGCGGAGACTTGCATGGCCAAATAGTCGGCTGATACTTGCTGCCTAAGTGATACATGGCAAGGAAACGAGAGGGAAACAAGCAAGGATATGTAGACAGCATACATCATAGGCTGGGACTCTTTTCTCCAGAAAAGAGAAGGATGAGAAGTGACCTGATAAGCGGTCTTTAAAATTACAAAGGGGTTCGATGGGATAGATGTAGAGAAGACGGGCTGGATTTTGTCAATGGGGAGCTTTTGGAGGCGGGACTCCCACTTGTTGGGTTTTAGTCCCGCCTCCATCAACTTGTGGCCAACCCACGCTACTTTCCCTTGATTGACCTTGTTAAGCCCGCCCAGCGGGCTCAGCAGGCCAATTAAGGGAAAGCCAGTTACAGGAGACGTCAGCGAGTGCCGTTTCATCTGTCAAGAGCTTTTCACAGATGAAATGTCAGCGTTTGATGGCTCTGTGAAGCTGTCAATCACTGACAATCTGACTTCTAAGTTGTGTCTTTACTCAAGACTCAATTAGAAAGCCTTCCTGACCAGAAAGCAGAAGGCTGCAGCTTTTGACAGTTCAGCGGCCATTCTGCTTTCTGTGCCGGTGAGCTGAGGGACTCCCGAGACCTGAAGGGAGGAAGCCCGCAGGAAGAAGTGAAGGTAAGTAAAACTTATTAAAACACTTTACACACACCTCACACACTTGCCTCTGCACACACGCACCCATTACTCACCTGCACACCGGACATCTCGGCCCCTCCGACCCCCGCAGACCGACGGCCCCGCCTCGCTGACCCTGGTGAGGTTCGGAGCCGTCGGGAAGCCCACACTTCAGGGCTCAAAATGGGGATTAGCCAAAAAACTGTCTGTTAACTACCTGTTAACAGGCAGTTAATTGGCATTAATCCCCTTCCCGCCTCGAGGAGGAGGGACCTGGCGTGGGTCGGCTACCCGCCTCCTGGCAAGATGGCACGGAGGCGGGTTGGGCACCCGCCCCCAAATTCTGCCATTTTCCCGGCAGTCCCGCCTCCATACCCGCCTCCCCAGGGCTGGCAAAATCCAGCCCGATGTTTCCACTTGTGGGGGAGTCCAAAACTAGGGGCTATAAAGATAGTCACTAATAAGTCCAGTAAGGAATTCAGGGGAAACCTCTTTACCCAGAGAGTGGTGCGAATGTGGAACGCGCCACCACAGGAAGTAGTTGAGGTGAATAGTATAGAAGCATTTAAGGGGAAGCTAGATAAACACATGAGGGAGAAAGGAATAGAAGGAATACGCTGACAGGGTTAGTTGAATAAGGGTGGGAGGAGACTGGTGTGGCGCATAAACACTGGCACAGGCCAGTTGGGCCGAATGGCCTGATTCTGTGCCGTACGTTCAATGTAATTCTATGTAATCGTTTCAGAGAATATTTCTGAGGGACTAACCCAAAGCAAAGCGCATCCAGCAAACAAGGCTGCTTGCTGAGGCTGAATCAGTTGTGTTTTTTTGGAATGAAATGGAATTGCCGCCACTTATGGGCCAAGTGCTCCTTAACAATGAGGCAGAGCAAGGATGCAGTGACCCCAGCTTCACCCCGGTGTTATTGTCTACAAACATAATGAGTTATAACCATGAAAAATAGCCTCGCAGGATCTGCGACGAGGCTGTAAATGATTTGTAACACATCGGGTAGTCTCCTCATTCCGCCACTGCGACGTTCTTTCCGCCGGGTTTTTTCACTTCAGCTCATTAAAGCCTGCGAAAATCAACCCTTCGCCATCACTTATACCCTGATAACATGAAAAGGTCGCGACCCCCCCCTCGTACGCGAGCCAAGTTTATGCCATAAATCGTTACGGGTTTTTTTTTGAGGTGCGTTGCGCCAAGGCGAGGGGTTTGGTCGGAAGCAATTGGTAACGAGGTATGACTTGATTCGGACCAAACTCCGTTTGGATCAGGCAAACCCATTCTACCCCACTGGACACAATTCTCAGCGCAAACCTAACACTTCCTCTATTTGATCGAAACTCGGCTGCAGCGCATAAAATGTATACTTCACAGCATCAACTGCTCCTGCTGGCCCTCTGTTCAGGCAGGTCCGGCACTGTTCTCGGGCTGTGGAATCAGAGTAGCAGAGAAAGAGGCCATTCGGTCCATCGTGCCTCTTTGCTCGAGCTCTCCAATTAGTCCCACTCCCCCCTGCTCTTTCCCCCACAGCCCTGCACATTTTATCACTTCAAATATTTATCCCATTGCCTTTTGAATGATACAATTGAATCTGCTTCCATAGAAACATAGAAGATAGGAGCAGGAGTAGGCCATTCGGCCCCTCGAGCCTGTTCCGCCATTCAATGAGATCATGGCTGACCATCCAAATTCCGTACCCTGTTCCTGCCTTCTCCCCATATCCCTTGATCCCTTTAGCCTTAAGAAATATATCCAACTCCTTCATGAATATATTTAATGAATTGGCCTCCACTGCCTTCTGTGGTAGAGAATTCCACAGGTTCACCACTCTCTGGGTGAAGAAATTCCTCCTCATCTCTGTCCTAAATGGCTTACCGCTTATCCTTAGACTATGACCCCTGGTTCTGGACTCCCCGGCCATCGGGAACATCCTTCCTGCATCTAGTCTGTCCAGGCCTGACAGAATTTTATAGGTTTCGATGAGATCCCCACTCATTCTTCTAAACTCTAGCGAGTATAAGCCCAATCGACCCAATCTCTCCTCGTACGTCATTCCTGCCATCCCAGGTATTAGCCTGGTGAATCTTCGCTGCACTCCTTCCATGGCAAGAACATCCTTCCTCAGATAAGGCGACCAAAACTGCACACAATACTCAAGGTGCGGTCTCACCAAGGCCCTCTCGGGTAGTGAATTTATATTTATATAACCATTATAAATCCCTACGTCCACATCCATAAGAGAAATTGCCAATGGAAATTTGTCAGGCAGTGCGTTCCGGATCATAAGAACTCGCTGCATAAAAAAAATTCTTCTCATCTCCCCCCCCCCCAACCCCCGGTTCTTTGCCAATTATATGCAAAGTGAGGATTCTTCCCATTCCGAGTTATACTTGAGGATTTTTAATTCTGAATCTTGTGTCCTATACACCACTCACAATCCCAGTTAAGTATTCCGGTTACATCTACGTCGGTCAGCATGTTAAAGTCCTACATTGTGTCTCCTGACTCCCCTGTCCACCCTCCCCCTAGAGTTTGGGCTCTACGATCCTTGGCTCAGTTGGTGGAGCTTGTGCCTCTGACTCATAAACTTGTGGGTTCAATCTTGCCCTTCAGGCTTCACGCACAAAATCTATGCTGGCGCTGCAGACTAATTATTCATTTCATTGCTGTCTCCCTGTTTCTAGCCCCGGCATACAAACCGCTCATCAAAAGAGTGAGAACATCAGTGAGATCAGTGAAAGTATGGCCAGAGGGGGCAGTCTCGGAGCTTCAGGATTGCTTCGAACGCACTGATTGGGGCATGTTTGCCCATAATGACATCGAGGAATACGCATCCACAGTGCTATTCTACATTAACAGCTGCGTCGAGGTCGTCACGACCCATAAAAATATCAGGACATACCCCAACCAGAAACCCTGGATGAACGGAGAGGTCCGCTCACTGTTGAAAGCACGTGACGCAGCATTTAAATCTGGCGATGCGGCGGCTTACAGTGCAGCTAGGACCAACCTAAAAAAGGGTATCAGGACTGCCAAAAGGAAACAGACACTGCGGATAGAGGATCATTTCCACAACAACTCGGACCCCCGGCACATGTGGCAAGGCATCCAGTCCATCACTGACTACAAGGGCAAAAACACCAGCCCCCCGGTTAGCGATGCCTCCCTTCCGGAGCAGCTTAACAACTTCTACGCTCGCTTCGACAGGGACAACAGAGAGCCGGCTACCAAAGCCTTGCCACCCCCGGAAGACCAGGTGCTCACTCTGTCGACCTCCGACGTAAGGGGTGTTCTACGCGGAGTGAACACACGAAAGGCTGCTGGACCGGATAGCATCCCTGGACGGGTACTCAAGGAATGTGCTGATCAGCTGGCTGATGTCTTCACCGCCATCTTCAATCTGTCATTGGCCCAGGCAGTAGTCCCTACATGCTTCAAGACCGCTACCATTATTCCTGTGCCAAAACAAACGGCTGTGATGTGCCTGAACGACTATCGACCTGTCGCACTCACACCCATCATAATGAAGTGTTTCGAGAGACTGGTCCTGGCTCACATCAAAGCCAGTGTTCCCGCCTCTCTTGACCAACACCAGTTTGCCTATCGTGCAAACAGATCAACGGAGGATGCAATCACAACTGCTCTACACTCTGCACTGAATCACTTAGATGGTAAAGAGACCTACATCAGAATGCTGTTCATAGACTACAGCTCAGCATTCAACACTATCGTTCCCAACAAGTTGGCCACCAAACTCCAAACTCTTGGCCTGAACACTTCCCTCTGCAACTGGACCCTGGACTTCCTAACAAACAGACCCCAGTCTGTCAAATTAGGTAACCACACCTTCCCCCCCTTACCCTGAACACGGGGGCCCCACAAGGATGTGTGCTGAGCCCCCTCCTCTACTCCTTCTTCACCCACGACTGTGTGGCTGTTCATGGTTCCAACACCATCACCAAGTTTGCAGATGATACCACGGTAGTAGGCCAGATCACCAACAACGATGAGTCAGCCTACAGGGAGGAGGTCCAGCATCTCGTGAAGTGGTGCGCCGATAACAACCTGGCCCTTAACATCAAGAAAACCAAAGAAATCATTGTGGGCTTCAGGAAGTCTAAAGGCAGAAGTCACACCCCCATCCACATCAATGGGGCTGTGGTGGAAAGGGTGGACAGCTTTAAGTTCCTCGGAGTCCACATCACGGAAGACCTCTCCTGGTCCCTCAATACCTCCTCTCTGGTGAAGAAGGTCCAGCAGTGCCTATATTTCCTAAGGAGGCTGAAGGGATGTAACCTGTCACCCCTGATCCTCTCTAACTTTTACCGCTGCACAATAGAGAGCACCCTGACGAACTGTATCACAGTATGGTATGGCAGCTGTAGCTACTATGACCAGAAAGCCCTGCAGCGGGTAGTCAAAACTGCCCAACGCATTACCGGCACCCGGCTACCGACCATAGAGCACATATACCAGAAATGCTGTTTACGGAGGTCACGGTCCATCATCAAAGACCCTACCCACCCCAGCCACAGTCTGTTCGCCCTCCTGCCATCTGGGAGACACTACAGATGCATTCGCACCCGTACGACCAGATTTAGGAACAGCTTCTTTCCCAGGGCTGTCATTCTACTGAACTCCACAAATAAACTCTAAAGCCTGCACATCTGCCAATGCACTTTATTATGGTTATGTTTATGTTAATGTATTACAAGCCAAATGTATGTTGAATGTTTAAATGTCTTAATCTAAATGTACACTCTCGGGAGCCGCAAGCCTACATTTCGTTGTATTGCACTTGTGCACTAACAATGACAATAAAAGTTGATCTGATTTGATTTGTCTGTGGGATGTTGCTGTGTACAAAATGGCTGCTGCACACGTGCCTCCTCTTGAAGGCAATTCACTGTGGGCCGGATATTCCGATCCCTACGGGTGGGTACGCGCTGTGTACCCACCCGTACGGACATCGGAAATGCTGGTTTCAGGCACGCACAGCGCATGCGCTGGAAACCGGCATTTCCGATCTGTCAAGAAAGCTCTTGACAGATCCTCCGGCTGCGCTGGAGCAGGGCCTCTGCGGGTGGATAGTTCCGCTTTTTGGAGACCCTCCACCCACAGAAAACCCTTACAATTCTTACGCCTGGTAAAAGCAGGGGCATAAGGCCTGCTTTTACCAGGATAAGAGTAGAAAAAAGTTTTTTAAAAATTCCCACTGATGTATCATTTAAAAATACTTTAAAGAAAGGTAAGTTTATTTTTAGCCCCGTTAAAAACTTTAATTATCTGTTTCAAAAATTTAAATTTTTGTTTAAAATAGTTAATTTATGTAATTTCAAGCCATTTTAAAAATGTGATTTTTTTTAAAAATATTTATTTGAAGTTTTACTATGTTTTGGGGGTGATCGCCATTCATATATTTGACAGGTCTTCCTGTCAAATGTATGAAGGGAGATTCCCTTCTCTGATTGGCTCCCCATGGCCCACGTGATCCCAAGGACGCTGCGAACTACCTGCGCCGCTGGGATACGTGGGCCCTGCACACCGGCAGTTTGGAGAGGCCCAGTAGCAGAACTGTGCACCTCCCGGGAGCCCTTAGGTAAGGACACAGATTTTTCCAGATCGCAGCCCTCCGCCTGCGGGAGGCCTGCGATCGGAAAATCTGGGCCTGTATGTGAAGTGCTTTGGGACATTTCTGGAAGATGTGATAAGAATGCAAATCTTTCTTTCCTTCTCATAATAGCTTAGAGCCCAAAACCCTGGAGTTATGCTCCTCACTACCTTGCCCTCGTAGCCCTTCTCCGTGTGTGAGCTTGATCAGTGACAGTCAGTGGGCTATCCGGCCATAAGAACTTTACAGCCGAGTCCGCTCCTGTCCTCAGCAACTTTCGCACAGCAGCATCCAGCAGGTGGACAGGAACAGGAGCAGGAGCCCTGCCTGATTCCAATCCTTGTCTTGCTACAATTGTACAGGGCCTTGGTGAGACCACACCTGGAGTACTGTGCACTGTTTTGGTCTCCTTATCTAAGGAAGGATATACTTGCCTTGGAGGCGGTGCAACGAAGGTTCACTAGATTGATTCCTGGGATGAGAGGGCTGTCCTATGCTGAGAGATTGCGTAGAATGGGCCTATACTCTCTGGAGTTTAGAAGAATGAGAGGTGATCTCATTGAAACATACAAGATGACGTAAGAAAACTACTAGGCACTTGGTCTAAGCGTTAAACAAAGCTTTAATCAACTGTTTTACAACATGGAGGTCTAGTTGTGTCCTTCACTAGTTCCTGTTAAGAATGTCCTGCGCAAGCTGGGCCCGTGCCCGAGTATTTATACTCTTCCTGGACAGCGCCACCCGCAGGCCGCTCAGTGTTATTTCATAAGTTTTTCTTCCATGAATGACTGATTCATGTCACAAGATTCTGAGGGGGATTGACAGGGTAGATGCTGAGAGGTTGTTTCCCCCTGGCTGGAGTGTCTAGAACTAGGGGGCACAGTCTCAGGATAAGGGGTAGGCTATTTAAGACTGAGATGAGGAGGAATTTCTTCACTCAGAGGGCTGTGAATCTTTAGAATTCTCTGCCCCAGAGGGCTGTGAATGCTGAGTCTTTGAGTATATTCAAGACAGAGGCCGATAGATTTTTGGACTCTAGGGGGAATTGAGGGATATGGAGATCAGGCGGGAAAGTGGAGTCGAGGTCGATGATCAGCCATGATCTTATTGAATGGCGGAGCAGGATCGAGGGGCCGTATGGCCAACTCCTGCCCTTATTTCTTAAATCCTCTTCCCTAGGTTACCCCAACTAGGCACAGACCGGGGATAGCACCTGAAACCTTTCCGGTCTGTACGGCTCAGTACCGCACGGGGTATCCACTGAGAAAGATAAGGACCTCAGGACGTCCCAAAGTGCTTTACAGCCAACAAAATACTTTTTCAATGTGTAGTCACTGTTGTAATGTAGGAAACGCGGCAGCCAATTTGCGCACAGCAAGCTCCCACAAACAGCAATGTGATAATGACCAGATAATCTGTTTTAGTGATGTTGTTTGAGGATAAATACTGGCCAGGACACCGGGGAGAACTCCCCTGCTCTTCTTTGAAAAAGTATTCTGCAGGTCCCGTGCAGCCAGTGAGCCAGCTTTTAAATAGAAAAACCGCACATGCGCGGAATTTTGAACTGCCCGCGCAGCCCGTTAAAGGGGTTGATTGAGGGACAAACATTGACCAGGTCACCAGAAAAATTCCCCTGCTCGTCTTCAAAAGAGTGCCATGGGATCTTTTACATCCACCTGAGAGAACAGACGGAGCCTCGGTTTAACATCTCATCTGACAAACAGCACCTCTGACAGTGCTGCACTCCCTCTGTACTGCCCCTGCAACAGTGCTGCACTCCCTCAGTACAGCCCCTTCGACAGTGCGGCGCTCCCTCAGTACTGCCCCTCCGACAGTGCTGCGCTCCCTCAGTACTGCCCCTCTGACAGTGCAGCAGTCCCTCAGTACTGACCCTCTGATAGTGCAGCACTCCCTCAGTACCGCCCCTCTGACTGTGCAGCGCTCCCTCAGCACTGCCCCTCCGACAGTGCAGCGCTCCCTCAGTACTGCCCCTCCGACAGTGCAGCACTCCCTCAGTGCTGCCCCTCCAACAGTGCAGCGCTCCCTCAGTACTGCCCCTCCGACAGTGCGGCGCTCCCTCAGTACTGCCTCTCCGACAGTGCGGCGCTCCCTCAGTACTGCCTCTCCGACAGTGCCGCTCTCCCTCAGCACTGCCCCTCCGACAGTGCAGCACTCCCTCAGTATTGCCCCTCCGACAGTGCAGCACTCCCTCAGCACTGCACTGTGAGTGTCGGCCTGGATTGTGGGCTCAAGTCACTGAACCTCGAGGAAGTTTTTAAAACCCCAAACTCTTCAGTATATAGTCAAAGGCAATCATTAAGTTGTGCTTAGGTTATGCAGATGAGCATGAATGTTTCCTCTCAGTGTGATGCGTCACAGAATGGCGTTAGTTCCCAAACACAGCAGCAAGATTTCCTCCGTGCATTAGGTATAACTTAAATCGGAAAAGCCTCCTTTCCAAACATATTTACGCCTGGTACACAGAGGAAGTAAGTTCTGTTCTCAAACAAGGACCTTCCACGCACCACTGAAAACAGAGCACGGGATAATCCGCAAAGCACACTTTCACCACATCCATCTATATAGCTGTACGTTATATATTAAGAAAGAACTTGTAATTATTACCATCTCTCAGAAACACCCCAAAGTACATCACATAGAACAACAACAACAACTTGTATTTATATAGCGCCTTTAATGTAGTAAAACGTCCCAAGGCACTTCACAGGAGTATTATAAGACAAATAAATTTGACACCGAGCTGCATAAGGATAAATTAGGGCAGGTGACCAATAGCTTGGTCAAAGCGGTAGGTTTAAAGGAGGAAAGAGAGGTGGCGAGGCGGAGAGGTTTAGGCAGGGAATTCCAGAGCTTAGGGCCTCGGCAACAGAAGGCACGGCCACCAAAGGTTGAGCGATTATAATCAGGGATGCTCAAGAGGGCCGAATTAGAGGAGTGCAGATATCTCGGGGGGGGGGGGTGGGGGGGGTTTGTGGGGCTGGAGGAGATTACAGAGATAGGGAGGGGTGAGGCCATGGAGGGATTTGAAAACAAGGATGAGAATTTTGAAAACGAGGCTCTGCTTAACGGACTAAGGTTGTTGGCTGCTGTGGTTGTGTAGGTAAAATACAGCAGCCATTTTGTGCACAGCAAGATCCCACTAAACTGCAATAGAAAGAAAGAACTTATCGCATCCCAAAGCACTTCACAACCAAATACTTACTATTTGCTCGGCTGTTCCGTCGGTGGCGGCCATTTTGCGCACTGCAAAGCTCCACAAAGGTCAATGAGATAAATAACCGGTCAACTGGCATTTGTTGAGGGAGAAATCTAGTCAAGAAAAACCTCCCTGCTCTTCTTCAAATAAATGTCATGGGCTCTTTGGGCCTCAGGATCGTGTCTCATCCTCCAGTAATCCAGCACTCCATCAGTACTGCACTGAGATGGCAGTCTACATTATGTGATCAAAGGCTTAGTTCATATAGACGTGGCTCAGTGGGTAGCACTCTCACCTCTGAGTCAGAAGGTTGTGGGTTCATAGTCCCATTCCAGAGACTTGAGCACAAAACTCTAGGCTGACACTCCAGTGCAGTGCTGAGGGAGCGCTGCACTGTCGGAGGTGCCGTCTTTTGCTTGAGCTGTTAAAACCGAGGCCCCCATCTAACCTCTCAGGTGGATGTAAAATATCCCACGGCACTATTATGAAGAAGAGCAGGGGAGTTCTCCCCGGTCCCCTGGCCAATATTTATCCCTCAAACCAACATCATTAAAAATAACAACAGAAAACGCTGGAAAAACTCAGCAGGCCAGGCAACATCCGTGGAGAGAGAAATAGAGTCAACGTTTCAGGTCGAAACCCTTCTACAGGGTTCTGTACAAGGGTTCTGCAGAAGGGTTTCGACCCGAAACGTTGACTCTATTTCTATTTCTCTCTCCACGGATGTTGTCTGGCCTGCTGAGTTTTTCCAGCATTTTCTGTTGTTATTTCGGATTTCCAGCATCCGCAGTATTTTGCTATCATTAAAAAGAAACCAGATTATCTGGTCATTATCACATTGCTGTTTGTGGGAGCTTGCTGTGCGCAAATTGGCTGCTGCGTTTCCTACATTACAACAGTGTCTACACTTCAAAAAGTATTTCACTGGCTGTAAAGCGCTTTGGGACGTCCTGAGGTTGTGAAAGACGCTATGGAAGTGCAAGGCATTTATCAAGCGGTAGCGCTGTATTTTATAAATGGTGAAAGGGTTAAGTTTGACCAGCGAATGCCCCAAATCTCTCATTTGGTAAATGCACTGCCCAGAGTTATCCTGAGCCATGCTTGGCCAAACTCGGGCAAGCAAGAGGAAATGTCAGCCAGGGCATTGTCTTGATGGACGTGCTTGCCCCATCCGTAACCTTCCCACACCCTGCCCAGCGCAGTCTGAGATGCTTTTCTACAGGGGCGTACATGAACAACCATCGCCGCTATTGTCGACGATGAAGGTGCACGTAGGGCGGAGGTCAGGTAAGTTCGTGATCGAACAAGCTCAGCTGCGGTGCCCCCGTAGTTGGACAGCCAGCTAACACTCTTGGTCTAGGCTCAGACACGAAGAACGGCCACCTGGGCGAAGTACTGGATGGGGGTCGTGGGGGAGGAGGGGGACTGCCGTAAGAGGTCAGAGACGAAAATTGGAAGGGGTAAAAAAAAAATCCGTCGTTTTAATTCATAAAAATATATTGAAAAATAAAATATCATGAGTTATTTGATCGCTTCAAAAAAAAATCCCTCCAAAATCTGCGCGGGATTCATATTTTCTTCATTGCGTAGCCAGCTCAAAGCTCTCTGGAAACTGAGTCATCTCCCATCAGCTTTTGAACGCTCAATGAACTGTAAACCCATTGCCATGAAAAAAGGGGGAGCACAGAGTGAATAATAATTCTTCACAGCCATCTGGTATTAACCCAAACACCATTGCTGTCGTAGGCTTTGGAAGGACGAGGCTGGGAGGTGGCAGGGAGGATTGTGGTGTTAATTGGCCCACTGTGGGTCTGGGCCTTTTCCTTTGTGTTGCCTTTAATTTTTTTTGTTGAAGAAACTGGCTGTTGTTCTGAGAGTTTGTTAGGACTTGCTGGGAGAGTCTTCACGGGTCAGGGATTATTCTTTGTTAATTGGGTTTCCTTTGCTGTCTAATTCGCCCCATCCCCCTCACGCTCTCTCTCGCCTGTCACAGCTACCCTGGGGAGAGGCAGTGCGAACGAAGTAGCAGCAGAGACGTACCAGTGTATTATCCAAAGCTGTGAAGGACCCCATCCCCCCCCACCGCCCCCGTCAAAAAGAAACACAACAGCGGGTTTTGTTCGGTCCTGTTTTCGAGCCGAGGAATAAAGAATCGTCCTTTCACACTGCCGAAATGTTCTGGAATGGCCTTCCGGAACTGAGGGGATGAGATCTTGACTAAAACCGTCCAACAGGGCTTTTTAAGAAACGTTTGTCGCATTTGCACCCCACACGGTACTGCACAGGCCGCTCGCACGCCGTCCCGTCGAAGATACTCCGCGTGCACGGGCTCACTGCAAATTTAATGGTGCCGCGCATTTAAATAAACAGGCCGCGCGCCCACGGTAATATTTAGAGGGAGCACTGGTGAAAATATATTTAATTTAAAGAAACCACACACCCTTCTGAAGTACTCAATCCTTCCGTTTGTGGGGGCAGTCCAAAACTAGGGGGCCATAAATATAAGATAAGCCCAATTGGGAATTCAGGAGAAACTCCTTTACCCGGAGAGTGGTGAGAATGTGGAACTCGCTACCACAGGGAGTGGTTGAGGCGAACAGCATCGATGCGTCTAAGGGGAAGCTAGATAAGTACATGAGGGAGAGAGGAATGGATATGGGGTTAAAGAAAGAAAGACTTGCAATAATATAGCGCCTTTCACGACCACCGGACGTCTCAAAGCGCTTTACAGCCAATGAAGTATTTTCACTGTTGTAATGTGGGAAACGCAGCAGCCAATTTGCACACAGCAAGCTCCCACAAACAGCAATGAGATAATCTGTTTTTTGTTATGTTGGTTGAGAGAGAAACATTGGCCAGGACACCAGGGATAACTCCCCTGCTCTTCTTCGAAATAGTGCCGTGGGATTGTTTACGTCCACCTGAGCGAGCAGATGGATGGGGCCTCGGTTTAACGTCTCATCCGAAAGACGGCACCTCCGACAATGCAGCGCTCCCTCAGCACTGCACTGGAAGTGTCAGCCTAGATTGTTGTGCTCAAGCCTCTGGAGTGGGACTTGAACCCACAACCTTCTGACTTCAGCGGTGAGAGTGCTGCCCACTGAGCCACAGCTGACACTAATGAAGGTGGTGGGAGGAGGCTGGTGTGGAGAATAAACACCGGCATAGACCAGTTGGGCCGAATGGCCTGTCTCTGTACTGTAAATTTGATGTAATTCTATGTAATAAATCGGATTAGGCTGTGAAGCAACACAGAGAAAGATAAAGAATCGCTGTGTCCATCAAACATCAACAGCTGCTTTTAAGCTGAGTTTAGTGGGGCTCTAGCACAAGGAAAATGCAATCAAAGTAAACAGTTCTTCTTGTGACTGGCCTCAGCAAATCCGCTAAGTTTACTCTGGGGCTGACACCATTTGCCCAAGACCCCTATGTCGGGAGCTAGTGGCATAAGCATCCCAACTGAACACAACACCAACTGGCATTTATATAGCGCCTTTAACATAGAAAAATGTCGCAAGGTGCTTCACAGGAGCGTTATCAAACAAAATTTGACAATGAGCCACATAAGGAGGTAATAGGACAGATGCTTGGTTTGATCACAGAGGTAGGTTTTAAGGAGTGTGTTAAAGGAGGAGAGAGGTGTGGTGGTTTAGGTCTGACTGTGATATTGGAGTCAATTTTAACTCAGGTGCGGGCAATTGAGGAGGACGGAGTGGCTGAGGGACATCGTGCTCCCACTGCCACTGGATGCCAAAGAATTGTCTTTCTGAACACGGCGCTGTAAGAATAGCTGACGTGTCCCGACGGGGAGTAAGCATTCTATTGTACTAGTTACATATGGCAAATAAAATAAAATTGAAAATTGAAAATTGAAATTGAATTGTCGGGTTCCCCGAATTTCGTGTTTCCCACACGAATCTAAATGGATGTGTGAGATTGATGCAATTTTAACTCAATTGGCCAATTGATTTCCAACGTGTGGGAAGCCTTTGCAAATGGGTTTTTCATGACTGCAAGTCCCCTCTGATGACAACGTCATTGCTGCTGCATTTAAGGTCCACAGCAAGCCTTGCTTCCTCTGCAGGCTTCCAAGCTTTCCCCTTATGATGGCACAGGAGCCTGCAGGAACAATGGCCAGCAGGAGGGCAAGAGCTGCGCCTAAATTTGATGAGGCATCACTGCAGGCATTGTTGGATGGGGCTAGGGCCCACAGCGAGGTCCTGTTCCCTTCTTCATGGAGGAAGAGGCCTCCCAGTCAGACCAAGGCTGTGTGGCTACAGGTGGCTGGGGAAGTCAACTCCTTGGGGCTCACACGGCGCACCTGGATACAGTGCAGGAAAAGATTCCATGACCTTCATCGCACTGGAAAATTATGTATGAAGTTTCCATCACCCTCAATCTGATCCCCATTGCCTTTCCTCACCAGCACTCAGCTTTAGCAATCTCTTCCTCCACATCCCACTTGACACTCACATCCATGCACCGTTAGCCATTCCCTCTCTCTCTATGCTCACATTCACCCAACTATTCGACCATGCAGCCCTCACATTCCCTCTCACTCTGATGCTTTGAACACAACTGACAACACACAGGGAGGGCCCTTGGTCTTGCAACCTCACTCCATCTTTGTCTCCTTCTAAGTATCTATGCTATGCAATCTCTACACTCACTCCTTCATTCTCACTCAAACTCCACTTGTCTCCCTCATTGCAGGAAAAGAGAGCTCACAACAGGAGAGAGCGAGCCAGGACAGGAGGAGGGCCACTATCATTAGCCCAGCTCACCCCCTGGGAGGAAGCCGTCCTGGAGATTGTCGGGGCTGATACAGATGCTGAAGTTGGGGAAGGACAAACAGGTGCATCCCCGCAAGCTGGTGACAGAATAGTTTTCCATCTCTCTTATTGACATTGCATGAGTCGCTGATAATGATTCTGAAGCTACATCATATGAACTTATGATCATCTGCAAAATGCAATGTGCATGTAACCTTTGTTATGTCCGTGTATAATCAGACACAGACTGTGGAGAACGGTACAAACGGTGTTTACTCAACGTGGCTCAGACTGCAACTGAACTGTACAGATTACTACTCAACGTTATATACAGGTGTGGTCACTGCCGGTACTACAGTATACATGAGCTGTAAAAAGTAGTTCTCCCCCTTAAAGGTACATACATTACAATTCCTCCCCTTTTAGATTAACAGTACCATAACACTCATTTAACAATTAAATATCAAACTAATTACAATTAACACTTTTAACATGCAACATTAGCTGAAAATAGTCTATTTATAAATTCAGTCTTTGGGGAGGCTTCCTGATCCTTCCTGGATAGCGCCTTTCCCGAGTGTCTTGCTCTTGGTGCGGAGGCGATTCTGGCCCCCTGTCGTCGGTTGGTTCATCAGCTTCCGATGCTACTGTTTCTGGGGTAGATGCTACCTGTACGTCGGGTTCATCACCAGGTACGTATGGGCGAGGCATGGGGTTGACTTGTTCCTGTGACTCTAGGATCTGGTCAGCATGGCGTCTCACGATGCTGTCCCCAACGTCCACTGTGTACATTAGTGGGCCCTGCCGTGTGCATATCGTTCCTGGCTGCCATTTTTCTGTTCGGTAGTCGCGGGCCAAGACTGGTTGCCCTACATTGAAGCTCCTTGTTGGCTTCTCATGGATGTGCTGGAATTGCTTACTCTCAACATCTCTTCGTACGTTTGGTCTGAGCAAATCCAGGTGAGATCTTAACCTTCGGTTAAAGAACATCATGGCTGGGGCCTGGTTGGTGACTGCATGTGTCGCATTCCGGTAGGCGAACAGTAAATTGTCCACCTTGTGCTGCAGCGGAATGTTGTCATTGTACATAGCCTTTATTGCCTTCTTAAAGGTTTGTTCGAACCTCTCAACCAATCCATTTGTGGCTGGATGATACGGGGTGGATGTGTAATGCCTTACCCCATTCTTTTTCAAGAACCTCCGGAACTCTTCGGACACAAACTGTGGTCCGTTGTCGGAGCAAATCTGTTCTGGCAAGCCATTCCTGGCAAAAATGGTCCGTAGGACTGCAATAGTTTTCTCCGTGGTGGTGGAGGACATTTTGATGACCTCAGGCCATTTCGAGTGCGCATCCACGGCTATTAAAAACATTGAGTCCATGAATGGACCAGCAAATCAATATGCACCCGTTGCCATGGAGATGAGGGCCACTCCCATGGGTGTAGAGGGGCCTGTGGTGGTGCATTTTGGACTTTCTGGCATCCTGAGCAGCTCTTGGTCAGGTCCTCGATTTGTTTATCGATTCCCGGCCACCACACATAAGCCCTGGCTAGGCTTTTCATTTTTACCCCTCCCAGATGACCCTCATGAAGCTCATTGAGCACTCTATCTAGTGAGCACCTGCTCCAGGTTGGCAAGGTGATCACTGTCATTTTCGCCCGTGACCAGGATGTCGTCCAAATAACACTGGGTCCCTGGGATCCCTTGCAGGACTTGTTCCATTGCCCTCTGCCAAATAGCCAGAGCTGATGCTACCCCGAATACCAGCTGATTGTATTGGTAGAGACCTTTATGGGTGTTGATTGTGAAGTCTTTTTCTGATGCTTCTTCTACCTCCATTTGCAGATACGCCTGGGCCAGATCAATCTTAGTGAAGCGTTTCCCTCCAGATAGTGAGGCGAAAATATCTTCAATCCGCGGAAGTGGATATTGTACGGTGTGAAGGACCGGGTTCACTGTTACCTTAAAGTCCCCACGGATGCGAACCTTCCTTGGTTCCCCAGGCGTGCTGCTCAACGACTTTTTCATCACAGGGACGATGGGTGTAGCCCACTCGCTCCAGTCTACCTTGGACAGTACACTTGAACATTCCAGACTCTCCAGCTCTGCTTCGACAGCTGGGCAGATCGCATAAGGTACCGGTCTGGCCTTAAAAAATTTTGGACTTGCGTTTTCTTCAATTTTAATTGTCGCTGTCATGCCTTTTAGTGTTCCGAGTCCTTGCTGGAACACTTCTTTCGCGTCAGTTAGGATCTTTGACAGTCACCCAGGTGTGACGTCGTCATCCTTTTTGTCAGCCACAGTCAGTGCCTGTATGGAATGCCAATCCAGTTGTATTTTCCGGATCCATTCACGTCCCAGTAATGGTGGTCCTCCATCTTGCAATACATACAGGTCTAGTTTTGGTGTTTCCTTACCGTTATATATAACGGTCACCCTTATTTTTCCTTTGGGGTAGACTTTTTGCCCCGTGTACGTCTTCAAAATAATTTTTGCGTCTCTCAAGGGTATGTGTAAGAATAGCCGCTCGTAGTCCCGTCGGTTTATGACTGTTAGGGCTGATCCTGTGTCCAATTCCATCTTTACCTGGACTCCTGCTATCTTGAGAGTGACCCAAATGGTTCAGTGATCCTCTGTTGTGATCACATTATGTAGTTTCAGACAACTCAGTTCCCTGCTTTCGGAGTCATTATCACTCTTTTGTTCATCTGAACTATTCTCCGTTATCTTATGTACCTTCTTGTACTTTCCTTTGGTCGGTTTCTTATTGCTGGTTTTCTTTCCCGACCTGCAGACTCGTGCTATGTGTCCTACTTTTCCACACTGTCTGCACACTTTGTCTTTGAACCAGCAATCATTCTGGTCGTGTGTTGTTCTGCCGCAGCGATAGCACTTCTCTGTTCCATATGACATTTTGTTTGTGCCATATTCTTGCGGTCTCTGTTGTATCTCTGCAGCGCCCCATGCTGCTGCTTCATATGATACCGCAATGCTGAAAGCCTTTTCCAACGTAAGGTCCTTTTCTGATAGAAGCCGTTTCTGGGTTCCTTCACTTTGAAGCCCACACACAAACTTGTCCCTTAAAGTATCTGCTAGTCCCGTTCCAAACTGGCAGTGTTTCGATAGCTTGCGCAGTTCCGTTAAATACTCAGCATTACTTTCATCTTTATGCTGGTTCCTTTTGTGAAACTTAAATCTTTCTGCTATCAGCAGCGGTGTGGGGTTTAAGTGGTCCTGTAGGATTGACACTATGTTTTCAAAATCCTTTTCTACTGGCTTCTCTGGGGTTACTAGGTTTCGTAGTAAGCCATACGTTTTTGCACCCATTGAATTCAACAATACCAGCGCTTTCTTGTCATCTGGCACTTCATTCGCCTTGCAGTATACTTCTATGCGTTCGACATATGTCGTCCAATCTTCGACTTCATTGTCGAACGCTGTGATACTGCCGCTCTTCGGCATTTTTGGGTGTGGTTAGACTGGCTTAAAATGGTGTCTCCCGCGCTTTCCTTTCTTCCCCGCTGCGGCTTAAAATGGCGGCTCCCGTGCTGCTGCCAACGCCGCTCTCGGCGGTCCTCGTGGCAAATGGTGACGCCCTGTGGGTTTCGTGCACTGCTCCTGCGCTGCTGCCAACGCCACTCTCTGCGGTCCTCCTGGCAATGGCAGCGCCTTGCGTTTTCCTGCGCGCCTCTCTCCCCCGTTGACGCTGCTCAGCCCTTGAACACCGGCTGCGCTCTGCTCTCTCTCGTCTCTCTCCCCCGTTGACGCCGCTCAATCCTGAACACCAGCTGCGCCCTGTGCGCTCTGCCCTCTCTCGCTCCCCCGTCAACGCTGCTCGGCCTTTTTCTGTGCCGCTCGGTCGGGCTTTAGCCCGCCGCTGTCCGGGAAGGGTCTGCGCAGTACCTGTTGCCAGCCCGTTTCGCTGGACCACCGTGACTGGAAAGCCAAGCCTGGCTCTCGACAGCCTCCCCTGCGATGCTCAAATCTCCGCTGGATGACTGGGCGGTTGCCCGTGGTCGACGCCCGTGCTTCTGGACTCGACCTTCTTTCACTGTTCTCCAGGAGCGAATCCCTGGGAGGTGATGCAGAGTTGCAGGTAGGTTCGAATCTGCCTCGTCGCCACTGTTATGTCCGTGTATAATCAGATACAGACTGCGGAGAACGGTACAAACGCTGTTTACTCAACGTGGCTCAGACTGCAACTGAACTGTACAGATTACTACTCAACGTTATATACAGGTGTGGTCACTGCCGGTACTACAGTATACATGAGCTGTAAAAAGTAGTTCTCCCCCTTAAAGGTACATACATTACAACCTTGGCATCACATCTCTAACTTTTTCCTTGACTCCCCCACAGGACCATCGAGAGCCCCCGTCCCCACTGTGCAGGAGGAAGAGCCTGAGATTCCAGACTCCTCAGAGGAATCTGCAACCTCTGAGGGCGCAGCGTCAGCAGAAATAAGCGCACCCAGCACCAGCGCAGACACTCACACCTCGGGGGGACCTTCGGGACATAGAGTAGAGTTGTCACCTGGTGTATCACAGCTCACAAGTGAGCATCAGCAGATTGTGGAGACAGGGACAGCAGTGGAGACTCCTCGTCGGAAGGCGCAGGACTCTGCCAGCTCGGCTCAGCTGCATGTCGACCCTCTGCCTCTGGGTCCATCCATAAGATCAGAGGTGATGGAACTCCATGCACAGATGCAGGAGTCTCTGGCAGGTTTTGACTCCAGGGTTGCTGCGAGCGTGGAGCGAATGGAGGAGTCCATAGCGAACATGAGCAGAGCCTTTGTGGAGTCAGTGGCGCATGAATGCATCAACACGGAAAGGATGGCTACCTACATGGAAATGATTGCTGCCTCCGTGGTAAGGCTGGCTACGGTAGAGGAGAGGAGGGCTACGGCCATGGAGGAGGTTAGTCGTCAGGGTATGGAAAACATGGTGAGTGTTCAGAATAGAATGACATCTCTTGAGGAGCGATGGGCATCTATTGAACAGAGAAACCAGACCTTCATGGAAGTCCTTCTGAGTAGGACTGCCATTGCAGATACGGGTCCCCATGGCCCCCCTGATGTGCAGCAAGGTGCTCTCAAGCCACTTGCAGGCGCGGAGGGGGAGCTGACCCATGAGAGGGAGGTTGGTGGCAGGCCTCAAGGAAGTGGGGGTTCCTCTCCAAGCGCTCACACTTCCATGCCACTGCAGAGCCCTCAGTCAGAGCCCCACCAGAGTCCACACCCAAGTGAGATAGACGTCTCAACCCCTGCACAGCCACATGAGCAGCAGACTGCTGACGAGCCCTCACAGGCTCGCCACCCCAAAGGGCGCCCGCCAAAGGTGTCGAGACAGGAGCAGCAGGAAAGTGAGCAAGGAGCCTCCACATCTGCTAAAGCCACAGGGGAACCACTACGTAGGAGCACACGTAAGAGGAAAATAAAGCACAAGTAGTCACAAGGGTAGTCACTTGGGTGAAATTTTGTGTATATTGTAAAAATGCCATCAGTTGGTTCTTGTACATAAAAATTCTAATGGCAACTGTTGCAGTTCTGGTGTGTGTCATTTCGCGAATGGGGCTTTCACATTGAGGGCTTAGGATTACTTGCAGTTGTCAGGATGCTGGTCAAATAGCTAGGAATCCGTAGGGTTTGGCCATTGTCGATGCTCAGGTAAGAAGCTGCGAGGCAAAAGAGTTTGATTTACTAGGCTAAGCAAATCTGGCCAGGATGAGTGCGTTCCTTGCATCCCGGGCAGCAATGCTGCCGTTGGTTGATGGGCCTCTGCAGGATGCTCGTTTGCGCCCTCCTCCTCCTCCTCATCATCATCATCATTATCTGAGGAGGGTATGTGAGGAGCCACTTGGTCCTCAGGAATCTGCAAGCCACGACGCTGTGCCATGTTGTGGAGTGCACAGCAAACCACGATGATTCTGGAGACACTGGCTGCTGAGTACTGTAGGGCTCCACCTGATCTATCCAGGCATCTGAAGCGCATCTTCAGCAAGCCAATGGTTTGCTCGATTATGGATCTGGTGGAAATGTGGCTGGAGTTGTAGCGCTCCTCAGCTTCGTTGGCTGGCCTCCTCAACGGCGTCATTAGCCAAGTCCTCAGGGGATAGCCCTTGTCTCCAAATAGCCATCCGTGCAGTTGGTCTGGCGGCCTGAATAGCGGAGGCACACTAGACTGACACAGTATGAAGGAGTCATGGCAACTGCCAGGGTACTTGGCACAAACATGCACAATCTCCTTCTTGTGGTCACACACCAGCTGAACGTTAAGGGAGTGGAAGCCCTTGCGGTTGACAAAAATACCTGGATTGCGATGGGGTGCCCTAAGGGCCACATGTGTGCAGTCAATGACGCCCTGCTCCATTGGAAAGTCTGCCAGATGAGCTAATCCAACCGCTTGTGCCGTCACATTTGCGCGATCCCTGGTGAAATGGATGTGATTGTGCGCGAGGGCAAAGAGGGCATCGGTTACCCGCGTGATGCAAGTGTGTGCGGCCGCCTGGGAGATGCCGCTGACGTCTGCTGCTGATCCCTGGAATGAGCCTGAGGCAAAAAAGTTGAGTGCGGTGGTGACTTTGACTGTCACGGGTAAGGAGTGTCCACCTGGTCCTCTGGGCAGCAGATCTTGCTGTATCATTGCGCAGATGTCAGTCACTACTTGTCGCAAAAGTCGGAGCCGCCTTTGGCACTGCTGCTCAGTCATGTTGAGGTAGCTGGCCCTGTGTCTGTAGACCCTGTTTGGGGGGTATCTCCTGCGCCGACGGGTTTCCATGCACTGGCCCCTTCTGGCCTGTGCTGCCTCAGGTGGGTGAGCAGCAGCCTGTCGCTCCTGCTGCTGTTGCTGCTGTTGTTTCTGGTTCTGCTGCTACCGCGCCTGGTGCTCGAGCTCCTCTAATGCCAAGAAGGGAAGGAGAAGAAAAATGGCTCCCATGCTTCTGGCATATGCCTCCGCTGAGGAAGCGTTGAGTGAGGGTGGCGAGAGGGGTTTCCCAGGAGTTCACACTGGAGATGTGTGTGAGGCTCCAACCTTCCACAGGTGTGGTTAAGCCTGGTAAAAGTTGCCCCAGGCCTGAAACAACAAAGTCCTGCCACCTGCAAATGATGACTGATCAAATCTCCTCTTTAATGGTTGACCTGCAGCTGATAGTCAGCAAGCCAATAGTGCTCACGCCAGGTTTCACAGGCGTGATGCCCACCAGGAGTGTTTTACGTGGGAAAAGGGTTAAACAGGCAAGGGCCTGTTAAAATGGCATTATAAAGGCCAATTATTGCTGATTATGGGCCTTAAAGACCAGTCCCTCCTGTTGGAGGCGGGACTGATTCAGGACCATCAGACACGCCTGGGTTAAAATGGCTCGGGGTCGGGAACCAGGCAGGGGGGGTCCCGCTCGCCAGTTTTAGCGATTTTTAACCCCCCGCACGCCTCAAAGCCCACCTCACGGCTCAGTTAAAATTGACCCATTGGCCTAGAAATTCATTAAGGCGCTGCCAGCTTTGCGCCCAGTTAACGCCTAAAGAGTGATTTTGCGCCAGAAATGAGTTTGCGCAGATATTCAGCGCAGCGGTATTGGCAGCGGCAGCCGTTAGCGCTGTGCCGGCACCGATGACGTCATCGGTGTGCGCAGTGCCCCGGTTCCGCCCCGAAACCGGCCCGATCCCCATATTTAGTTGCGGCCGCCTCCTCCGAAGCGGCCGCAAACAGCGACCAGAAAACGGGGCCGTCCTGCTGCCTTAGTGGGGCGCTTTAAAGCGGAAGGTGCGGCCGGCCGCTTTTTCGGCGGCCGCCTGCCCGCACCTCCTTCCCCGGCCTCCTCCACCCCCCCCCGCGGCATTGCCGGCTTCTTTCCGCGAGCCCGGCACTTCTCCGTGGTGCCGGGCTCATTTGCCGGCACTATCCAGCGGCGATCTCCCCGTTGCAGGCAGCTCCCCCTTAAGAGAAGGAGGAGGCCTGCAGTACCGCAGCCTGCCGCTCCGCAGCAGCTGGCGCAGCGGCGCCAAGAGCGCTGATATTCAGTGTCAGCGCCCCAAGCGGAGGCGGGCACACCCTGGTATAGCGCTCAGTTCCGAATTGGGGCGCTAACAATGAATATCTGACGATCGCTATAGGCTTCCCGCCCAGCGCTAACTTTTGGGCGCTAGCCAGCTGGCGGGGCCATAGTGAATTTCTAGGCCATTGTGTTTAGTTACCTTTAGACTTGGCTCTCTTGGCTGTCCTCCCATTTTCCACCCTCCATAAACTTGTGCTCATCCAAAACTCTGCTGCCCGTGTCCTAACTCGCACCAAGTCTCGTTCACCCATCACCCCTGTGCTCGATGATTAACATTGGCTCCCGGTCCGGCAACGCCTCGATATTAAAATGATCAGCCTTGTTTTCAAAACCCTCCCTGGCCTCGCCCCTCCCTATCTCCGTAACCTCCTCCAGCCCTGCAATCCTCCGAGACATCTGCGCTCCTCCAATTCTGGCCTCTTGAGCGTCCCCGATTTTAATCGCTTCACCACTGGCGGTCGTGCCTTCAGCTGCCTACACCCTAAGCTCTGGAATTCCCTCCCTAAATCTCTCTGCCTCTCTACCTCTCTCTCCTCCTTTAAGACGCTCCTTAAAACCTACCTCTTTGATCAAGCTTTTGGTCACCTGTCCCAATATCTCCTTATGGGGCTCGGTGTCAAATTTTATTTGGTAACGCTCCTGTGAAGCGCCTTGGGACGTTTTACGAGGTTAAAGGCGCTGTATTAATGCAAGTTGTTGTTGTTGCTGCTGATGGTACCTTTGGAACATTGCCCAGTAAGAGTCAGCAACTTCGAGAGAGGGATGCAAGAAAGGGAATTGGAGGGTGGAGAAGAAAGAAAATGACACACTTACTGTTTCCCAGACCTTTTTTGAGAGTCTTTTCCAGCTCCTCCCTCCTGGTGACAGGCTCAATGAGGCCTTGGTATTTGGTGAGGGATTTACTCCAGTCTCACGGCCAACTGCTGAATGTCGAGTTTGAGTGACAATGTTGACAGCCAGGTTATCTGAGAACCTTGGGTGTGTGTGTGTGTGGGTGTGTGTGTGTAGGGCGGAATGGGGAGGGGTAAGCCTTATTACCTCCTTGGCAGAGCTGAGCACCGTACGTTGCAATTGTGCTGGGGATTAAGCGGGGACCGTATCTGGCAGCCAACGCCTCTTAGATACGACCGAGGTAGAGTCGTCGATCTGCTGTAGTTGCTTGAGCTGAGACAAGCTGTTGGGATAGGATTTCAATTTCACAAGCCTTCCTGCTAAATGTAACACTGAAGGTTCAAAATCAGCTCCTGTGTGCTGGTGGCATTTGCTGATTCAGTAACGTACGTCAGCTGCCAAAACCTTCCTCAATAAAAGAGAAAATAACTGTTTGGAATAATTTTCAATGTTGAAATAAAGACCAACAAAAAAAAAATTACCTTGTAAATTGGGCCGCCATTAGTCACCAAAACGATACCAGCTGCAAGGCTAAGAAATGATGGTGAAAACAGTGACAAAAACTATGCATGGCTGGATACTCCATCTACTATTTTAATGGGATAAAAGTTACAGAAAGAAAGACTTGCATTAATACAACGCCTTTTTACAACCTCAGGACGTCCCAAAGTGCTTTACAGCCAATGAAGTACTTTTTGAAGTGTAGTCACTGTTGTAATGTGGGAAACGCGGCAGCCTATTTGTGCACAGCAAGCTCCCACAAACAGCAATGTGATAATGACCAGATAATCTGATTTAGTGATGTTGATTGAGGGATAAATATTGGCCCCAAGACACCAGAGAGAACTCCCCTGCTCTTCTTCGAAATAGCACCGTGGGATCTTTTACCACGAGACGGGGCCTCGGTTTAACGTCTCATCCGAGAGACGGCACCTCCGACAGTGCGGCACTCCCTCAGCACTGCACTGGGAGTGTCAGCCTAGATTTTGTGTTCAAGTCCCTGGAGTGGGACTGTGAACCCACGACCCTTCTGACTCAGCAGTGAAAGTGCTGCCCACTGAGCCACTGGCATATTAACCCATTCAAAGTAGCGCCACAGTTAAAATAGCAAGAAGATGAATGTCATGTGGGCACGTCAAGCGCTATTTATCATCAGTCGCCATTCCCGGCCTGTTGTCGGTTCAGGCTGAAACCCACCTCGGGGTTGGGGGGGGGGGGGGGAAGGTTCCATGCTGGTGCAGTTGAAACGGAGACAAACATCTGCCACCACAAAATGACACAGGGAAAGGTGGTCTCGAATGTTCCAGGCATTCCTATTTCCGAGTTTTAAAAACTAGTTAAATACACGTTCATTGCACACAGATTATTCTTTTGTTAAGCCAGAGGGCGTGCTTAATGGGCGTAAAATGATGCCGATTCATCAAGCACTGCCCGTTTGTCTGAATGCCGAGACCAAATTACACTGCCAGGTGTCAGAGTAAACAGTTCCAACAGTCCCTGATGGCTTACATAAGAATTACATAGAATTTACAGCACAGAAACAGGCCACTCGGCCCAGCTGGTCCATGCCGGTGTTTATGCTCCGCTCGAGCCTCCTCCCGCCCTTCTTCATCAAACCCCATCAGCAAACCCTTCTAATCCTTTCTCCCTCATGTACTTCTTTAGCTTCCCCTTAGATGCATCTATGCTATTGACCTCAACCACTCCCTGTGGTAGCGAGTTCCACATTCTCACCACTCTCTGGGTAAAGAAGTTTTTCTTGAATTCCTTATTGGATTTATGAGTGACTATCTTATATTTAAGAACATAAGAAATAGAAGCAAGAGTAGGCCATACGGTCCCTCGTGCCTGCTCCACCATTCAACCACCAGATAATCTTTTTGTTGAGGGATAAATATTGGCCCGTATACCTGGGAGAACTCCCCTTCTCTTCTTCGAAATAGTGGGATGGGATCTTTTACATCGAACTGGGAATGCAGACATGGCTTCGGTTTAATGTGGCTGATCTTCTACATCAGCGCCACTTTCCTGTCCTACCCCCATGACCACTAGCTTTGGACTCCTAGTGGAAGCTAGGGGGCAACTTCACCGCTCTGTGGGGCAGAGAGGCATATGGCCCAAGGAAAGCGCCAGGTTTGACCCTCTCACCTGCGCTGGGTTAGCTGATCTTCATCAGGACAGTGATATGGGCCACCACAGCTAGCCATAGCACTCCTGGGCTGGGGAGAGGAAGATTAGATCGAGTTCTCATTCCCTGATCACTATCCAGCTGATCCTGTCAGCTGTTCTCCTTAGAGCAGAGAAGATTGAGAGGAGATCTGATAGAGGTGTGCAAAATCATGAGGGGTCGAGACAGAGTAGATGGAGAGAAACTGTTCCCATTGGCGGAAGGGTCGAGAACCAGAGGACACAGATTTAAGGTGACTGGCAGAAGAACCAAAGGCGACATGAGGAAAAACATTTTTACGCAGCGAGTGGTCAGGATCGGGAATGCACTGCCTGAAAGGGGGGGTGGAGGAAGATTCAATCGTGGCTTTCAAAAGGAAATTGGATAAGTACCTGAAGGAAATTTTTTTTGCAGCGTTACGGGGAAAGGGCGGGGGAGTGGGACTAGCTGAAGTGCTCTTGCAGAGAGCCGGCACGGGCTCGATGGGCCGAATGGCCTCCTTCTGTGCTGTAACCATTCTATGATTCTAAGGTGCTTCACAGGAGCATAATCAGACAAAATTTGACAGCGACTTCAGGAAGTCCAAAGGCGGAAGTCACACCCCCATCCACATCAATGGGGCTGTGGTGGAAAGGGTGGACAGCTTTAAGTTCCTCGGAGTCCACATCACGGAAGACCTCTCCTGGTCCCTCAACACCTCCTCTCTGGTGAAGAAGGCCCAGCAGCGCCTATATTTCCTAAGGAGTCTGAAGGAATGTAACCTGTCACCCCTGATCCTCTCTAACTTTTACCGCTGCACAATAGAGAGCATCCTGACAAACTGTATCACAGTATGGTATGGCAGCTGTAGCTACTATGACCGGAAAGCCCTGCAGCGGGTAGTCAAAACTGCCCAACGCATTACCGGCACCCGGCTACCGACCATAGAGCACATATACCAGAAACGCTGTCTACGGAGGTCACGGTCCATCATCAAAGACCCTACCCACCCCAGCCACAGTCTGTTCGCCCTCCTGCCATCTGGGAGACGCTACAGATGCATTCGCACCCGTACGACCAGATTTAGGAACAGCTTCTTTCCCAGGGCTGTCATCCTACTGAACTCCACAAATAAACTCTAAAGCCTGCACATCTGCCAATGCACTTTATTATGGTTATATTTATGTTAATGTATTACAAGCCAAATGTATGTTGAATGTTTAAATGTCTTAATCCAAATGTACACTCTCGGGAGCCGCAAGCCTACATTTCGTTGTACTGCACTTGTGCACTAACAATGACAATAAAAGTTGATTTGATTTGATTTGATAAGGCGATATTACAACAGGTGACCAAAAGCTTGGTCAAAGAAATAGTTTCTAAGGAGCATCTTAAAGGAGGAGGGAGAGTTAGAGAGGCGAAGAGGAAGGAATTTCGGAGCTTAGGCACAGCTGCCAATGGTGGGGCAAGGGAAAACAGGGATACATAAGAGGCCAGAATTGGAGGAGTGCAGAGATCTCAGAGGGTTGTAGGGCAGGGGGAGGTTACAGTGGTAGGAAGAGGCGAGGCCATGGAGGCCACAGGGATACCCTTGGTGGTTTAGTAGTTTGTTGAGATTCATAGGTGGTAATTGTCCTCTCATGACCTCCTTTCTAATAGTGACAGGAATCAAGCACATTTTTTGACACTAGTGTAATACTACAGGACTATTGCATTGCTAGAATCCATCATCTGGCAGATGGGATATTAAACTGATGCCTTGTCTATTTTTTTTTAATTCCTTCATGGGATGTGGGCGTTGCTGGCAAGGCCAGTAATTATTGCCCACCCCTAATTGCCCTCGAGAAGGTGGTGGTGAGCCGCCTTCTTGAACCGCTGTAGTCTGTGTGGTGAAGGTGCTCCCACAGTGCTGTTAGGGAGGGAGTTCCAGGATTTTCACCCAGCAACGATGAAGGAACGGCCGATATATTTCCAAGTCAGGATGGTGTGTGACTTGGAGGGGAACTTGGAGGTGGTGGTGTTCCCATGCGCCTGCTGCCCTTGTCCTTCTAGGTGGTAGAGGTCGCGGGTTTGGGAGGTGCTGCCGAAGAAGCCTTGGTGAGTTGCTGCAGTGCATCTTGTGGATGGTACACACTGCAGTCACGGTGCGCCGGTGGTGGAGGGAGTGAATGTTTAAGGTGCTGGATGGGGTGCCAATCAAGCGGGCTGCTTTGTCCTGGATAGTGATTATCCAATAGTGATTAGGAACCATAACAGGAATCGAGCACATTTTTTGACACTTACAGGACTATTGCATTGTTAGAATCCGTCATCTGGCAGATGGGATTATAAACTGATGCCTTGTCTACCTACGTAGTTGAATGTGGAAGATTCCACAGCACTATTTAAAGTAGAGGACGGGGGGGGGGTTCTCTCAGTATCTTGGCCAACATTCGACCCTCAACCAATGTGACCGAAATAGATTCATTCATTATTCACCTCAGTTACTGTTCCTGGGATCTTGCTGTGCACAAATTGGCTTCTTTGGTTGCCTACAAAACAGCGACTGCAGTAATCCGTTGGTTGTGAGGTGCTTTGGGATGTCCCGAGGTTGGGACAAGGTGCTATAAAAAAAAACAAAATTCTTTCTTTCTTACTTAGTGCAGCTACAATGGAGTGAAAGCCATCGACAAACCTACTGAACCGAGACCTCATTATTGTTCACCTTTCTAACATCCTCAGATGTTAGGTAAATCATGTTCAATTTTCAAAATTCAAATGTTACCTAATGGGGGTGAGGTAAAAGAACAAATTACATTAAATATGCCATTTATTAATAACTAGCTGGGGGGAGCCCGGCGTTGCCAGGGCTGTTTTGGGCCGGGCGGTTTAAATCGAGTGCGAGGCTTTGGGGCCTCTCTGTGTCCCTCTGTGAATCTGCTGCCGGGCAACATTTTAAATCGAGTCCCAGGCTTTTGGGCCCTGTCTGTGTCCCTCTCTCAATCTGCTGCCAGGCAACATTTCTACCTTTTAATACCTTGAAAGATGAAAGTGAAAGTACTTATAAAACGTTTTTGGTAAATCTTATGTTATTTTTAAAAGAGATACTAACTTTTTCAAAGCTGGATGAGCAGAGTAGTTTGAGCTGGAAGCAGTGAAGCAATGGCTGCCATCCCTGAGATGAAAACGATTAGTCCCGCCCACACACACACACCGATTGGCCAACCATCAGGGGACTGTACTGTAGGATTGGTCAATCGTGACGGCACAGGATTGATGGAACCTTGACGTCAGTCAATCAATGCTAAGTAGCAGGTAATGAGTTTAATTTTGAAGGCTTTTTGCATAAGGTGCGAACAATTTTCGTCCAACCGAAAAGTAAATACGCTTACGACCGTCCCGGAACCGTAAGCTTTCTTCGGAGGTAACGCGCGCGTAGGTACGCTCTATAACTTTCGAGCGCATAGCCGGACAGACGCACACCCGAGGACAGAAGGACAGACAGACAGATAGACAGATCGATTCGTTTATATATATAGATTTGATTAGCTCATCGTGCAGTTTGGTTCTGCTAACCATATGGAACCGCTGTTTATTCAACTGGATATGTGCTCGCTGACCTACATTGGCTCCCAGTCCGGCAACGCCTCAAATTAAAAATTTTCATTCTTGTTTTCAAATTCCACCATGGCCTCACCCCCTCCCTATCTCTGTAACCTCCTCCAGCCCCACAACCACCTCCCCGAGATCTCTGTGTTTCTCCAATCCTGTCCTCTTGCGCATCCCCGATTTCCATCGCTCCACCATTGGCGGCCGTGCCTTCAGCTGCCGAGGCCCTAAGCTCTGGAATTCCCTCCCTAAACCTCTCCGCCTCTCTCTCGTCCTTTAAGACGCCCCTTAAAACCTACCTCTTTGGCCAAGCTTTTGGTCATCTGCCCTAATATGGCCTTATGTGGCTCGGTGTCAAATTTTGTTTGATAATCGCCCCTGCGAAGCGCCCTGGGACATTTTACTACATTAAAGGCACTATACAAATGCAAATTGTTGTTGTTGTCAGGGTTAAATCAAAAAGAAGGCGTTCCTGAGGATACGTTCCCGTGAAACGCTCGCTACTAACTATGTTTGCATATGGTGGTGATGGTAAACTGGGTCCAAGGGACATCAACTGTAGTGGTGGGGGAATCGAACTCTTCACGCACCCAGTCCCAGCACCAGTGTCATGGACTCCCAGTCAGATGCCCCAATAACATATCTCAGCCCTAATCTCAGAAGAGCTTCTCCCCATCCACCACCCCCTCTCCTGCGCCAAATGTCCCCCGTTTCTCACCAGTCATCCTTTGGCCTCTGAATGGAATTTCCAATTAGCACCTCTCATGACATCCCAATAGGCTTTAGAGCCAATGAAGTGCTTTTTGAAGTGGAGTCACTGTTGTAATGTAGGAAACGCAGCAGCTCAATTTGCGCACAGCAAGCTCCCACAAACAGCAATAATCTGTTTTAGTGATGTTGGTTGAGGGATAAACATTGGCCCCAGGACACCGGGGATAACTCACCTGCTCTTCTTCGAAATAGTGCCATGGGATCTTTTACGTCCACCTGAGAGAGCAGATGGGCCTCGGTTTAACGTCTCATCCGAAAGACGGCACCTCTGACAGTGCAGCACTCCCTCAGTGTCAGCCTAGATTTTTATGCTCAAGTCCCTGGAGTGGGGCTTGAACCCACGACCTTCTGACTCAGAGGCAAGAGTGCGACCCACTGAGCCACAGCTGACCATTTCGGGACAGTTCTGTGCTGTAGGTCCAAGTATATTGGGAACTGGCTTGAGATCGTCCTATCTATTACAGCCAGCAGACAGAGGAGACTCCCTCGATATGAACCCCGATCCCAGAGGTGAAAAGTTGACTTCAAGTACTGGAGGCAAAAGCTCTGGAGTCACAAAAGAGGCTGTGGTGCGGGGCAAGGGAAAGTGAACGGTTCAATAGAAGGAGGAGTTAGATGGGCTGAAAGGCATCCCTCATCTGGTATTATCTTTGTCAACCCACTGTGTCCTCACTCAACGTTCCAACACCTCAACCTTCCAACAGCAGGAAAGTGGTCAGGAGCGAGAATCCTGGCCGATTGGCCCCTTCCCTAGTCCAGGACTTTGGTGTAGCCAAATCATTGCATAGACTAGGTTTGCAGTCCTTTGGGTATAGAAGATTAAGTGGTGATCTAATTGAGATGTTTACGGTATTTCAATGTTATGATAAGGTAGATAGAGAGCAAATGTATTTCCTCTGATCGGGGAGTCCAGAACAAAGGGGGCATAACCTTAAAATTAGAGCTAGGACATTAACATAGAAACATAGAAGATAGGAGCAGGAGTAGGCCATTCGGCCCCTCGAGCCTGCTCCGCCATTCAATGAGATCATGGCTGATCATCCAAATTCAGTACCCTGTCCCTGCCTTCTCCCCATATCCCTTGATCCCTTTAGCCTTAAGAAATATATCCAACTCCTTCTTAAATATATTTAATGAACTGGCCTCCACTGCCCTCTGTGGCAGAGAATTCCACAGGTTCACCACTCTCTGGGTGAAGAAATTCCTCCTCATCTCTGTCCTAAATGGCTTACCCCTTATCCTTAGACTATGACCCCTGGTTCTGGACTTCCCGACCATCGGGAACATCCTTCCTGCATCTAGTCTATCCAGGCCTGACAGAATTTTATAGGTTTCGATGAGATCCCCTCTCATTCTTCTAAACTCCAGCGAATATAAGCCCAATCGACCCAATCTCTCCTCATACGTCATTCCTGCCATCCCAGGTATCAGCCTGGTGAATCTTCGCTGCACTCCCTCCATGGCAAGAACGTCCTTCCTCGGATAAGGCAGCATTGTCAAGCAGCACTTCTTCACACAAAGGATAGTAGGAATCTGAAACTCTCTCCCCCAGAAAAGCTCTGGAGGCTAGGGGTCAATTGAAAATTTCAAAACTGAGAGTGATAGATTTTTGTTAGGCAAGGGTATTAAGGAACCAAGGCGGGGTAAACGGAGCTAAGATACAGATCAGCCATGATCTAATTGAATGGCGGAACAGGCTCGAGGGGCTGAATGGCCTCCTCCTGGTCCTATGCCACCTTATAAATGGGGCGAATTAGGCGCCACAGAAACAAGGCAATATAGAGTTGGGGATTATTAAGATTGAACTGCATTATCCACCAATCTTCCCCTAGGTAATTTGAAAACCTGTCTGATGCTCCACATCTGGTACTCAGTTTAACTGCTGTAACCCTTACCCCCTTCCACCCAGCCCCAGGGTAAGTAAGACCCCCCTCTAACCCTTCGCACCAAAAAAACGTCACCCAGACTCGTTGACAGCTCTCTGCGGTTGATGGTTTTAGAGGCGATCACACGCCCGGCGATTACGATCACACAGAAAGACTATCACAGACAAACTGCTCCCCGTCCTTTCCACACTCTGTTCTTCCTCTCGTACATGTGTTCCAGATGTGGCCGCACGGCTTGTCAGGAGGAGATGATTGCAAAGAAGGCTTGGCAAGCAATCAGTCCGCTTCAAGTGGGGGCTTCTTCAGAACCTCGTCACATAATACTGAGCAGGCCAATGCACGGAGCTGGTGTGAGTGCTGTCAGCACTTTGAGGCTGTGTCCCAAGGAACGTGCCTGGGAATTAGTGCTACTTCAATGTATTTTTAATATATTTTCTCCTTCACTTCCCACCCTGCTCTCCTGAGGTGCTGTGATCTGGAAGTACTAGCTGCCCTTCAGTACCTCACTTAAGTGGCGCCTCTTCCTGTGAAGATCTTTTTCAGTAACAGACTTGTAAAAAGAAAGAATTGCATTTATGTAGCGTCTTTCACGACCTCAGGCCATCACAATGCGCTTCGCAGCCAATTAAGTATTTTTGAAGTGTAGTCACTGTTGTGTCCAATTTGCGAGCAGCAAGCTCCCACAAACAACAATGTGATAATGACCAGATAATCTGTTTTTTCAGTGATGTTGGTTGAGGGATAAATATTGGCCCTGAATACTAAGGAGAACTCCTCTGCTCTTCTTCAAAATAATGCTGTGGGATTTTTTACGTCCACCTGAGAGGGCAGAACGGGGCCTCGTTTAATGTCTCACTCGAAGGATGGCACCTCCGACGGTGCAGCACTCCCTCAGCACTGCACTGGGAGTGTCAGCTTAGATTTTTGTGCTCGAGTCCCTGGAGTGGGACTTGGACCCACAACCTTCTGACTCAGAGGCGAGAGTGACACTAGAGCCAGTTTCCCATGGGTTTCCGAGTTGACTGGCAGGATAAGGCAGCAAGATTTAACTATGTAAATGTTGGAGACGATTAACGGAGGCTGGGCTCCTTGAATGAGCGCCAATATAAAATCGGTTTTAACTACTGCTTCTCCCTCAGTTGGTTGCTTCTTGTCGTTTGAAGGAGCTGAGATTTCATCAACAACAACATCTTGCATTTATCTAGCGCCTTTAACATAATCAAACAAAATTTGACACCGAGCCATGTAAAGAGATATTAGGACAGGCGAACAGGTTGGTTTTAAGGAGCGTCTTAAAGGAGGAGAGAGAAGCGGAGAGGTTTAGGGAGGGAATTCCAGAGTTTAGGGCCCAGGCAACAGAAGGCACGGCCGCCAATGACAGAGCGATTAAAATCGGGGATGTGGATTAGAGGCCAGAATTAGAGGTGCGCATAGATCTCGGAGGGTTGTGGGGCTGGAGGAGGTTACAGAGATAGGGAGGGGGGGAGGAGGCCATGGAGTGTTTGGAAAACAAGGACGGGAATTTTAAAATTGAGGCGTTGCCGGACTGGGAGCCAATGTCGGTCAGCGAGCACAGGGGTGATGTGTGAACGGGACTCGGTGCGAGTTAGGACACGGGGGTCAGTAGGGTTTTGGATGAGCTCAAGTTTCCGGAGTCATCGGGTTGGGTTACAGGAGACGGCTTCTATTAACAAAGCGCAGGGAGCTGGGCCTGTCCAATTGCATTACAGAGCAGGCCCCCGCAATGCGATAGGAATTTTGTAAGCACCGCCGCCCCCCACCCCCCCCCACCCCCGCCCACACCTTACACAGCCCAAAGCTTGGAAGAGACACCCAGAGTTTGCCGTCCCCTAAAACAGGATCCCGGAACAAGCACTAGAAGTATAAATCGTCTCCACATCAGGGTGCGATGCTCTACCATAGTCGAATAGCTTGCCAACACAAGTGTCAGGGTGAGGCGGGGGGGGGGAAAGAGGGGAAGGGAGGACAGAAAGGTGCCTGAGAACCAGGAGGGAGGAAGGAGGAGGGGATAGGTAGAAAAAAAAAATTCTTGACAAAGCTAATTTTTTTGCAATAGGGTGAGACAGTATTTGTGTGTGTGTGTATGTGTGTGGGGGGGGGGGCGGGGTTATGGGGGAAGGGGAGGGGGTAGTTCCAACACTTTATATTTTAAAGAAAAGGAGAAATCCTGAGAAAATAAGGGGAAGAAACACAATTTAAATGTCTGTGAAGAGTGGCTTTTCATATGTATTCCGCCCTGAAGCTTTCCCCTGGTGTATGGTATACTGCACTCCTCAGAAACCTTTGTCCGCAGGATTAGCGAGCACTAAAGCACACTGGCCCCCCTCTTTACTCAGTTCCTGCAGCTTTTTACCATTTGAATGGCAGGGACTGAAACCTCCTCAGAAAAGAGCGGAGGGGGCAAGACAAAAGGCCGAGAGGGCCACCAGTTCAAGGGAGGATGAAAAGTCACCAAAAGGGAGGGGAAGGGGAGGGGAGGGGGAAGAGGGGAGGGTCGGAGAGGCCCTTTATTAGGCCCACATTAGCACCACTAATCTATTGCAGGTGTTTAAACCCAAGATTCCCAGGAAAGAAGGCCTCTTTTCTTTTTGATCCACAGGGTAGGGGAGGAGGGGGGTGGGGGGAGGCGTGAAGTAAAAAAAAGGGCCTTCAGCTCCACACATCACAGGCCCGCGATACAAAACAAAGGCTTATGGGTAGCAAAGGTCACTTCTGCCCAATCGCTTTGCCGACAAAAGGGGAGAGCGAGGCACAGGATTCCCAGCGAAGCCTTACGCCAACACCAGCCCCGCTCCCAGCAAAGGGATATGACGCAGTTTACACAGGGCGGTGTGACTCCAGCACCACTGCGGATGGTCCAAGCCCTAAATATAGCCTCATTAAGCCGACTGTGCTTCGCAGTAAAGGAGCCTGAGCCTATCACTTTAAAAGATGACCAAAGATGTGCGGGTTAGGTTGATTGGCCATGATAAAAATTGGCCCTTAGTGTTAGGGGGGATTAAATACGTGGGGTTACGGGGTTATGGGGATAGGGCTTGGGTGGGATGGCTGTCAGTGTAGGGACCGGGTGCTAGGGTTTGGATGATCAGCCATGATCTCGTTGAATGGCGGAGCAGGCTCGAAGGGCCGAATGGCCTACTCCTGCTCCTATCTTCTATGTTTCTAAAAACATTTCTGTTTTAAAAGCCTGTCCTTACAACAGCACCACTATTTGTGGGGCCGGCCTTTGGTGGGATTAGAACCCATTTGTTTGTTTTTTTGCGCCCTGATTTTTCTTCCCTTAACCTTTGCCTTTTGACCCACGAGGGGGGTACTGTTCCCCGAGGGCCCATACCCCCACCTTCCCAGCACCCCATCCAAGTGGCCGTTCTTCAAAAAGCGCGAGTCCGTGCGGCGGGCTGTTCGACTGTATGGGGCATCGCAGCCAGGCTCTGTCCTCGCTCGACAGCCAAAGGATCCCACTTTCTGGCAAGGGGTTCGCTGGATAGTGATCAGGAGCCGGAATCCTGTTGTCTCTCTCTCTCTCTCTCTCTCTCTTAGCTCTCCATCCACACCTCCATTCACCCTATCGCCTGCTCCCCAGCCAGAGGAAACTGCAGCAAATTGTGCGAAGGGGGGGGGGCCCTTCTGCTAAACCAACTCCGCACTGATAAGGAGTTCGAGCAGGAACAGAGAGACCTGCGGGTTCACACACACACACAAATCTTTGAAGGTGGCAGGATTCTCGATATATCTAGCGAGATATGTCTCGTGTCAGCGGTGGCTCAGTGGGTAGCCCACTCTTGTCTCTGAGTCAGAAGGCTGTGGGTTCATAGTCCCACTCCAGAGACCTAAGCACAAAAGCTAGGCTGACACTCTACTGAGGGAGTGCTGCACCGTCAGAGGTGCTGTCTTTCGGATGAGACGTTAAACTGAGTCTGCTCTCTCAGGTGGACGTAAAAGATCCCATGGCACTATTTCGAAGAAGAGCAGGGGAGTTCACCCCGGTGTCCTGGGCCAATATTTATCCTTCAATCAACATCACTAAAAACAGATTATCTGGTCATTATCACATTGCTGTTTGTGGGAGCTTGCTGTGCGCAAATTGGCTGCCGCGTTTCCCACATTACAACAGTGACTACACTTCAAAAAAAGTACTTCATTGGCTGTAAAGCGCTTTGGGACGTTCTGAAGTCGTGAAAGGTGTTATAGAAATGGAAATCTTTCTTTCTCGGGAGTGATGGCTGTCGGTTTGCCTCTAACCTAAGCTTTTCTCGTTGCAGAATGTCCTCGGAGGTTTATTTTTATATATTATGGACTGCCTGGCAGGAGAGGGGACAGCTTCTCACAGGTACCTGTACAATTACACTGATGAGTGTGTCATTAATCAGTAATGCCGGACTTCAAAGCCTGGTCTAAAGTTTCAAAGGAGCCTGTGACCATCCCTTCGGATTCTGTGAGGCGAGAGGTTGCTTAGACATTATTTGGGAGAGAGCTGTATCGAACCGTGGACACAAACAATGCTTTTCCAGGGAGAGGCCCATAGCTCAACGACTGTAATTATCATTACACAGGATCACACAGGATATACGGCACAGAAACAGGCCATTCGGCCCAACCAGTTCATGCCGGCGTTTATGCTCCACTCGAGCCTCCTCCCGTCTTTCCTCATCTAACTCTATCAGCATAACCCTCTATTCCCTTCTCCCTCATATGCTTGTCTAGCCTCCCCTTAAATGCATCTATACTATTCTTGCCACGGAGGGAGTGCAGCAGAGATTCACCAGACTGATACCTGGGATGGCAGGAATGACGTATGAGGAGAGATTGGGTCGATTGGGCTTGTACTCGCTGGAGTTTAGAAGAATGAGAGGGGACCTCATTGAAACTTATAAAATTCTAACAGGACTAGACACAGGAAGGATGTTCCCGATGGCCGGGGAGTCCAGAACCAGGGGTCACAGTCTAAGGATAAGGGGTAAGCCATTTAGGACAGAGATGAGGAGGAATTTCTTCACTCAGAGAGTGGTGAACCTGTGGAATTCTCTACCACAGAAGGCAGTAGAGGCCAATTCATTAAATATATTCAAGAAGGAGTTAGATATATTTCTTAAGGCTAAAGGGATCAAGGGATATGGGGAGAAAGCAGGGACAGGGTACTGAATTTGGATGATCAGCCATGATCTCATTGAATGGCGGAGCAGGCTCGAGGGGCCGAATGGCCTACTCCTGCTCCTATCTTCTATGTTTCTATTTGCTTCAACCACTCCCTGTGGTAGCGAGTTCCACATTCTCACCACTCTCTGGGTAAAGAAGTTTCTTCTGAATTCCCTATTGGATTTCTTGGTGACGATCTTATATTGATGGCCTCTAGTTTTGCTCTTCCCCACAAGTGGAAACACTCTCTCTGTATCCACTCTATCAAAACCTTTCAGAATTTGAAAGACCTCTATTAGGTCACCCCTCAGCCTTCTCTTTTCAAGAGAAGAGACTCAGCCTGTTCATCCTTTCCTGATAGGTATAACCTCACATTTCTGGTATCAGCCTTGTAAATCTTCTCTGCACCCTCTCCAGTGCCTCTATATCCTTTTTTATAAGTTGGCGGCCAGAATTGTACACGGTAATTATCATCAAATTATCAGCTTTCAAATTGCAATTGTAGTTAAATACGTCGCTTTTGCTTTTTAGTAAGAAATGGTTCTTGCCTTTGGCACACATTTGTTTCCCCCCAAAATTAAAGTTAGGTTTTGGTTCCTGATCTGTGCTGAGTCCACTGATCCCGGGTGAGGGAGCTCAGCCCCAGTGTAGTCGAGAGCCTCATGCTGAGTTTAGGGTGTAAGGTAATGAAAGGCCAGCGGAGGGACTGCGGAGTCCCTGTGAAGATAGAGGAAGGTCGCATGGTCCAGTTTAGGACAGTGTTGTGCAACAGGGGCTTTTCACGACCTAGTTGGGTTACTATAATCGGCCCCAGCACCCCCGGATTAGGGAGGGGGGATAAAATCGGCCAGAGTTCCTGCTACTGATTGCTACCTAATGGCTGCTATTAGAATGTGTGTGTGTGCATATGTGTCTGTGTGTGTGTATACGTGTACATGTGTATGTATGTGTGTGTGTCTGTGTGCACTTGCATGTGTGTATATTTGTGTGTCTGTGTGCATGTGTGTATACGTGTCTGTGTGCATGCGTGTATATATGTGCGTCTGTACATGCATGTATACATATGCATCTGTGTGTTTGTGTGTATATGTGTGTCTGTGTGCGTGCGTGTATGTGCGTGTGTATACGTGCATCTGTGTGCATGTATATATGTGCGTTTATATACGTGCGTGTGTGCGAGTATATATGTGCGTGTACATATGTCCGTGTGTGTGCATGTATATGCGTGCGTGCGTGTACATATGCGCGTGCATATGATTGCGTGTATATACGTGCGTGTGTGTGTGTATGTATATATGTGCATATGTGTGCATGCATGTATATATGTGCGTGTGTCTGCGTGTATATGTGTTCATGCGCCTATGTACGTGAATGTATGTATCTATGCATCTGTGTGTGTGCGTATGTCTATGTGTATATGTGTGTATATATGTGCATGTGACTATGTGTGTGTATATATGTGCATGTCTGTGTGTGTGTGTATATGTGCGTGTGTCTGTAAATATGTGTGTGTGTTGGGGGATAATACCAGAGAACTGCATCTAAAATAAATCTCACGTAACATAAATGAGAGTGTCAACAGCCCCAAAATGGCTGTGGTTTGTGTAGATTTCTGCAGCTCTGTAAAGTGCTACATTTACTATCAATTACTTATTACAGTCTGCAATCGAGGGACTAAATACAGCTGGGCTGTGTTTATACATGACTAATAAAAACAGAGGCAGTTCAATAAACCAACCAGCAAGGCAGCTGTAGGCAGCTCAGGGCACCCTGCCAGTGGACTTCATGACTGGGGCACTGACTAGCAGAAGTATGAGCGAGGAACCACTCAGATAAACGTCTTTGCTTAGCTCTGTGTGCCCAGATCTGTACTGGAATCACAGCGTGGTCCAGCACTAGAGATCGCCATTAACAGTAAATGAAAACCCCCTTAAGCCATATTCACAATTTGACAGTGATTTAGTGTTGTAGCAATCAGACATTACTTAAAACTGCTACTATGTAGAGGTTTGTGTGTGCAGTCAAAACCTTGTTCTTACAGATTGAAACCTGACATTATTCCCCTCTCTTCCCCTTCCTCTTTTAACTCCCTCCATGTAAATCACTGGTCCGGATCTTCCAAACCTGAGGAAAATTCTGTGGCGAAGACTTAACCAAGTGTTGAAGACATGAGGGGCCAAATTTGCTGGGATTCAGGAGCTGTTTTGGGTTCCCAGAAGCTTTGGGCCATTGCATTCCTTTCGTGTGACGTCTCTATGCCATGAAGAATCTTACATAGAATGTATATTTCCTGTCCACAAAAACTTATTCCCAGTTGTCACAACTCTTCGGCACGTATTTCTGTCAACATTTACTATTATAAATTGCTATGTCAACATTTCCCACTCAACTTGGCCTCATCAATGGTCACAGTGTAGGCACCGGCTATGGCCACTAGGTGGCACTATGGATAGAGCTTCTGAAATCCTCATAGAATCATAGAAATTTATGGCACAGGAGGCCATTCGACCCATCGTGTCTGTGCCAGCCGAAAAAGAGCTATCCGGCCTAATCCCACTTTCCAGCTCTTGGTCCGTAGCCCTGTAGGTTACAGCACTTCAAGTGAATATCCAAGTACTTTTTAAATGCGATGAGGGTCTCTGCCTCGACCACCCTTTCAGGCAGTGAGTTCCAGACCCCCACCACCCTCTGGGGGGAAAAAGTTCTCCTCAACTCCCCTCTAATCCTTCTACCAATTACTTTAAATCTATGCCCTTCGCTGCTGAGGGAAATAGGTCCTTCCAATCCACTCTATCCAGGCCCCTCATAATTTTATACACCTCAATTAAATCTCCCCTCAGCCTCCTCTGTTCCAAAGAAAACAACCCCAGCCTCTCCAATCTTTCCTCATTGCTAAAATTCTCCAGCCCAGGCAACATCCTCGTAAATCTCCTCTGTACCCTCTCTAGTGCAATCACATCTTTCCTGTAATGTGCTCAAAAGGCTGTCGCCATTTTGTGTGTGTGTGTGTGTGTGTAATTTATAGTCATCATCTGACCGGGGCAATGCCATGGGTTATTAGTAAGACCTAACCAGAAAAACTAAGTAAAAGTGTTCAGAAATGAGGGGGCGTTGGAAAGTCCCCTCTTTTCCCAGCTGAGAAGGCAAACTTTGAACTTTCACCCAAGGCCTCTGTTGTTGTTGCTTTGAAGCTCACTGTTTGGACCTGTGCCTGTGTGTGAGAGGTAGAGGGTGTTACGATTAGGGCTCCTCGACCAACGCTCTTTGTGCATGCTCACTGCAAAGAGCCGATCAATAGATATCCATGTGCCTCTATAAACCCAATCCTGTGAAGGGCTCTGGGAAAACAAACCTCAGGATGGGCAATCTGCTTTTGTATTGCTGGGACCTTACACCGGCAGCTTGCTGTGTGTAAATTAGCTGTCGTGTTTTCTACATTACAACATACAGCAGATTCAACGGTAGCTTTCAAAAAGGGAATTGGATAAATCTTGAAGGAAAATCTTTTGCAGGGCTACGGGGAAAGAGCAGGGGGAGTGGGATTAACTGGAGAGCTCTCCCGAAGAGGCACGTTGTGCGCTGTATCGTTCTTCGGCCTAGAGAGTGAGCAAGGCTGGAAACCCGCCGGTAACATTGGCGGCCGCGGGTAACGGCCGCCGGCCGCGAGAGCGCAGGCCGTACCGACATTTTGGTGCTTGCTGCCCATTATCGTCAGTACGACGGTGATTTTCTAGCGCCACGCGCTCTTTGCCGCGCTAATCTCAGAGGGAGGCCAAAGGCCGCCTCTGTCTTCCACTCGCAGCGTAGGGCAATGGGGAAGAAAGGAGCGACCCCCCCACCAAACAGTCGCCATACCCGCTCCAGAAGGAGCAGCTACCACCGCCCGGCGTTTGTGGATTTTTTTTAAATAGTTTATGACGTGCATGCAGATAAAAGAGATCTTTACATAGAAACATAGAAGATAGGAGCAGGAGTAGGCCATTCAGCCCCTCAAGCCTGCACCGCCATTCAATGCTGATGGCTGATCATCCAAATTCAGTACCCGGTCCCTGCTTTCTCCCCATATCCCTTGATCCCTTTAGCCTTAAGAAATATATCCAACTCCTTCTTGAATATATTTAATGAATTGGCCTCTACTGCCTTCTGTGGTAGAGAATTCCACAGGTTCACCACTCTCTGGGTGAAGAAATTCCTCCTCATCTCTGTCCTTCCTGCATCTAGTCTGTCTAGTCCTGTCAGAATTTTATAAGTTTCAATGAGATCCCCTCTCATTCTTCTAAACTCCAACGAGTACAAGCCCAATTGACCCAATCTCTCCTCATAAGTCATTCCTGCCATCCCAGGTATCAGCCTGGTGAATCTTCGCTGAACTCCCTCCATGGCAAGAACATCCTTCCTTTAGAACAGATCATCTTCAGTCGCTGCAGTGGAGTTCACCCATTGGTTTACTGACCCACAAACACTGGAGGCCTCCTGGAAAAGCTGCCAGAAAATGCAACCGCTCCCCCCCTGCCACTGACGGGCAAAGAGTGAAAGTTTAAAAGAAGAACCTCGGCAAAGGAGGCGTTTGAAGTTCCGGCGCCTGCCCGCGGTGTTCTCCACTCGTCAGCCTCCGTCCTCATAAGTCCCGCCAGACTCCTCGTGGCCGTTAACGCTGCCGAAGCGCCTTTTAAGCGGCAGCACCTGCTGGCGTGATTTAGCGCAGGCGGCGGTGCGAGCGGTGAGCTCCAAAAATGGACGAGCTGGCATCAACTCGGCGTCACGCGCCGGCTCATTAAAATACTTTCGCCGCTTTTTTGCCGAAAATGGCGGCCGCCGTGGGACCCGGTGCCGGCTGGCGGAAGAGCGCCGGCCGCCATTTTTACTCTGCGGCGCAAACCACCTGAATGTCTAGGCCTTTGCTCCTCCCGTGTGAGGGGAGTACAGCGGGTGACTGAGCACCTCCTCTCAATGGGTCAACTGGTAAAATGCATCTCCCATTATGGTTGAAATAGAGAATCTAATGGGATGCTTGCCTTTATTTCAAGATGGGTTACAATTAAAAAGGGGGGGGTAGTTATGCTTCAGTTGTGCACAGAGCCCTGGTCGGGCCCCACCTGCAGTAACTGCGTTCAGTTCCGGGCACTGCACCGTAGGAAGGATATACTGGCCTTGGAGGGGTTGCTGCACAGACTCACCAGACTGATTCCGGGAATTAAAGGTTTAAAATATAGAAACATAGAAGATAGGAGCAGGAGTAGGCCATTCGGCCCCTCGAGCCTGCTCCGCCATTCAATGCGATCACGGCTGATCATCCAAATTCAGTACCCTGTCCCTGCTTTCTCCCCATATCCCTTGATCCCTTTAGCCTTAAGAAATATATCCAACTCCTTCTTGAATATATTTAATGAATTGGCCTCCACTGCCTTCTGTGGTAGAGAATTCCACAGGTTCACCACTCTCTGGGTGAAGAAATTCCTCCTCATTTCTGTCCTAAATGGCTTACCCCTTATCCTTAGACTGTGACCCCTGGTTCTGGACTCCCTGACCATCGGGAACATCCTTCCTGCATCTAGTCTGTCCAGTCCTGTCAGAATTTTATAAGTTTCAATGAGATCCCCTCTCATTCTTCTAAACTCCAGCGAGTACAAGCCCAATCGACCCAATCTCTCCTCATGCATCATTCCTGCCATCCCAGGTATCAGTCTGGTGAATCTTCGCTGAGCTCCTTCCATGGCAAGAACATCCTTCCTCGGATAAGGCGACCAAAACTGCACACAATACTCAAGATGTGGTCTCACCAAGGCCCTGTACAACTGCAGCAAGACATCCTTGTTCCTGTGAGGACAGCTTGCATAAATTTGGCTTGGAGTCCCTTGAGTATAGGAGACTGAGAGGTGATCTGATCCGAGTTGTTTAAAAGGGCTCCATAGGGTGGAGAAAGAGAATCTATTCCCTCTGGTGGGGAGATCCAGAAACACGAGAGCATCGTTTTACAATCGGAGCCAGGCCATTTAGGAGGGAAATCAGGAAACATTTCTTCGCACAAAGAAATCTGGAACTATCTCCGCCAAAAAGCCGCGGATGCTGGGGGATAATTGGAGGTTTCAAGACTGAGATTGATAGATTTTTGTTGGGTAAGGGTATCAAGGGAAATGGATCAAAGGCGGGCAAATTAAATTGAGGTACAGATCAGCCATGATCTAATTGAGTGCTGGAGCAAACTCGAGGGGCTGAATGGCCTCCTCCTGTTCCTTTGTTCCTAGGGTGATGCGAGCTCCCCCTGGTGGAGTGGTGGGTAAACGCGCCCTGTGTAACTAAATCCTGTGGACCAGGAGCGACCAATGTTCAATCTCCTAGTTTGCGCTGAGCAAGTTGATCTTAGCCAGGTCAGCATCTGGGCTGCTACAGGATTGGTGAAGTGGGGGGGAAAAAAAGCAGAGAGTGCTCCCCCTGCTGGAAAGGTGGGTGGCGATCAGGGGAAATAGCATGGAGCCTAACTGCGCCGTCCCCCCATGGTTGAATAGCTTGCTGTCACTCACTGTCTAGGTTCAGGAATGAGGAATATTCACCTGAGGGAGGTAAACAGGTGTGTCTCTGACCTGCTGAGTGTTTCCAGTATTTTCTGTTTTTATATCTGTTTTAGGTGTTGGTTGAGGGAAATATGTTGGCCAGGACACGGGGACAGCTCCCCTGGGCAGCGCCTTTCCCGATTGAGTCACCAGGGGTGCTCCTTTTGATTGCATTTGGGGGGGGGGCGCGCGGGGAAAGTTCTTTTCGAAACTCAGAATGGTGAAGCATTTGTGATTTTCAGCACTTCCCAGGATTTCCACAGTGTCAGCTGTGGCTCAGTGGGCAACACCCTCGCCTGCGAGTCAGAAGGTTGTGGGTTCATAGTCCCACTCCAGAACCTTGAGCACAAAAATCCAGGCTGACGCTTCCAGTGCAGTGCTGAGAGAGCGTTGCACTGTCGGAGGTGCCGTCTTTCGGATGAGATGTTAAATCGAGGCCCCATCTGCCCTCTCGAGTGGACATGAAAGATCCCGTGGCACGATTTTGAAGAAGAGTAGGGGAGTCCTCCCCGGTGTCCTGGCCAATATTTATCCCTCAACCAACATCGAAAACAGATTACCTGATCATTATCACATTGCTGTTTGTGGGACCTTGCTGTACACAAATTTGCTGCTGCATTTCCCACATTACAACAGTGACTACACTTCACAAAGTACTTCATTGGCTGTAAAGTGCTTTGGGACGTCCGGTGGCCGTGAAAGGCGCTATAGAAATGCAAGTCTTTCTTTCTATTTGAACGCAGCACCTTTCTCAGCCACCGGATGGCACGGTGGTATTTTTTTCACACCGACAGAGCAATGGTGCAGCAGCGCCCCTTGTTGGCAGGAATATGTAACTACATCAACAGGGGTCAAAAAAACACATTGTCCGACACTGCCAACCCTCTCAACATCTGGTATACACATGGAGTGAGAAAAGTCAACAACTATTGTCTGCAACAAAGAAACTCTGTTGATCAGTTCAGAGACAAGTTCCCATGATTTCTTGACACCCTAAAAACACAAGCAGCTGTTGCTTCTGATTCCCTGTTTCCAATTTTCTCCCCTCATATCCTGAAGGAGCCGACTTGCGCTGAGATACAGATGGAGCGAGCTCCCCCTCCTTCAAACCCAACGCTTTGACCAAGCTTTTGGTCACCTTCTTTGCTTCGGCAGCATTCACTTATTTGGTGTCAGCCGTGGCAGTGAGTCAGAAGGTTGTGGGTTCGAGTCCCACTCCAGGGGGCTTGCCCACATAATCCGGGCTGACACTCCCAGTGCAGTGCTGAGGGAGTGCTGCACTGTCGGAGGTGCCATCTTTTGTAGGGGATGTTAAACCGAGGCCCCGTCTGCCCTCTCAGGTGGATGTAAAAGATCCCGTGGGACTACTTCGAAGAACAGCGGGGGAGTTCTCCCTGGGGTCCTGGTCAATATCTATCACTCAACCAACACCTAAAATGGATCATCTGGTCATTTATTTCATTGCTGTTTGTGGGAGTTTGCTGTGCACAAATTGGCTGACATCTTTCCTATATTACAACAGTGACTGCATTCAAAAAGTACTTAATTGACTATAAAGCACTTTGGGATGTCCTGGGGTCGTGAAAGGTGCTGTATAAATGCAAGTATTTATTTATATTATACACAGTGCCTGTATCACTATAATATTACTGCTGCCTACAAGAATGGAAGAGGGAAAAATAACATTTTTTGCCTCAGTGGTTTTAATGAAGAGTGTGATCAGTGCACCCTCGTGTGGACAGATTGGCTCATTACAGTGACCACCAAACCACATAAACTGCATTCCCTGAACACAAGTTCTATATTATACTGACCATCTGCTTTACCCCATCATTAGGGAAATCCAAAGGCCACACTTAATCTCCACCCCCCCTCCCCTCTCAAACTCCAGTTTGCTCCTTCTGCCTCGCCCTCATTTTCCTACATTACAACAGTGACTCCCCAAAGCCTTTCCACCATCTACAAGGCACAAGTCAGGAGTGTGATGGAATACTCTCCACTTGCCTGGATGAGTGCAGCTCCAGCAACACTCAAGAAGCTCGACACCATCCAGGACAAAGCAGCCCACTTGATTGGCACCCCATCACTTAGATGGTAAAGAGACCTACATCAGAATGCTGTTCATAGACTACAGCTCAACATTCAACACTATCGTCCCCAACAAGCTGGCCACCAAACTCCACACTCTTGGCCTGAACACTTCCCTCTGCAACTGGACCCTGGACTTCCTAACAAACAGACCCCAGTCTGTCAAATTAGGTAACCACACCTCCCCCCCCCCGACCCTGAACACGGGGGCCCCACAAGGATGTGTGCTGAGCCCCCTCCTCTACTCCCTCTTCACCCACGACTGTGTGGCTGTTCATGGTTCCAACACCATCATCAAGTTTGCGGATGATACCACAGTAGTAGGCCAGATCACCAACAATGATGAGTCAGCCTACAGGGAGGAGGTCCAGCATCTCGTGAAGTGGTGCGCCGATAACAACCTGGCCCTTAACATAAAGAAAACCAAAGAAATCATTGTAGACTTCAGGAAGTCTAAAGGTGGAAGTCACACCCCCATCCACATCAATGGGGCTGTGGTGGAAAGGGTGGACAGCTTTAAGTTCCTCGGAGTCCACATCATGGAAGACCTCTCCTGGTCCCTCAATACCTCCTCTCTGGTGAAGAAGGCCCAGCAGCGCCTATATTTCCTAAGGAGGCTGAAGGGATGTAACCTGTCACCCCTGATCCTCTCTAACTTTTACCGCTGCACAATAGAGAGCATCCTGACGAACTGTATCACAGTATGGTATGGCAGCTGTAGCTACTATGACCGGAAAGCCCTGCAGCGGGTAGTCAAAACTGCCCAACGCATTACCGGCACCCGGCTACCGACCATAGAGCACATATACCAGAAACGCTGTTTACGGAGGTCACGGTCCATCATCAAAGACCCTACCCACCCCAGCCACAGTCTGTTCGCCCTCCTGCCATCTGGGAGACGCTACAGATGCATTCGCACCCGAACGACCAGATTTAGGAACAGCTTCTTTCCCAGGGCTGTCATCCTACTGAACTCCACAAATAAACTCTAAAGCCTGCACATCTGCCAATGCACTTTATTATGGTTATGTTTATGTTAATGTATTACAAGCCAAATGTATGTTGAATGTTTAAATGTCTTAATCCAAATGTACACTCTCGGGAGCCGCAAGCCTACATTTCGTTGTACTGCACTTGTGCACTAACAATGACAATAAAAGTTGATTATGATTATGATTATAATTAAACATTCACTCCCTCCACCACCGGCGTACCGTGGCTGCAGTGTGTACCATCTACAAGATGCACTGCAGCAACTCACCAAGGCTTCTTCGGCAGCACCTCCCAAACCCGCGACCTCTTCCACCTAGAAGGACAAGGGCAGCAGGCGCATGAGAACACCACCACCTGCAAGTTCCCCTCCGAGTCACACACCATCCTGACTTGGAAATATATTGGCCGTTCCTTCATCGTCGCTGGGTCAAAATCCTGGAACTCCCTCCCTAACAGCACTGTGTGGGAGTACCTTCACCACACAAGAGTGCAGCGGTTCAAGAAGGCGACTCACCACCACCTTCTCAAGGGCAGTCGGGGATGAGCAATAAATGCCGGCCTTGCCAGCGACGCTCACATCCCAGGAACGAATTTTTAGAAAACCCAAAAAACCTCAGGACGTCCCAAAGGGCAGTACTTCTTGAGGTGCAGTCACTGTTGTAAAGTAAGAAACACAGCAGAGTCCTGCAAACAGCAATGACCAGATAAACTGTTTTTGTTATGTTGGTTGAGTGATAAATATTGGCCCAGGACACCGGGGGGAACGCCCCTGATCTTCTTTGAAACAGTGCCGTGGGCTCTTTCACGTCCACCTGAGAGAGCAGACGGGGCCTCGGTTTAACTCATCCGAAAGACGGCACCTCCGACAGTGCAGCACTCCCTCGGTGTTGCACTGGAGTGTCAGCCTGGATTTTTGTAGCGTGGGACTTGAACCCACAAACCTTCTGACTCAGACTGAGCCACGACTGACACTATTTGGTATTGCCAGACTCTGCTACCCACACCATACAGGCAATTGGTAGAACTAACATTTTCTCCCAGTGCAACCATCTATACAGGTCTTTGTATCCCCCCGCCTGACTTAATTTTCTCCCTCCTCTCCTGTGCAGCGGTCTGGAGGTCCTGCATAGGTCGCTCACCAGCTTTAATATGGGAAAAACCACGCACGCGCTAAAATTTGAACGGACCGCGCAGCCATTTAAAGGGCCCGCGCATCGAAAAAAAAATAAGAGGGAACATTGGTGCCAGGTACATTTTAATTTTAAATGAATATTTATTTAGTTAATGAGATTTATTATAGAATAGAATCAATTAATTTTGCATAAAACAGGGGATAAGTTTATTGGGCAGGATAAGGAGAAAGTAGGGAAGAAAGAATCCAGGTTCCCAAAAGCCATGAGGCTGGATAATAACCAGGAATAGTAAGCGGTGATAAACTAGAAGTCAGTGATGATGTTTTTTGGTGAGATCACACTTTTAATCCCGTTGAAAGGCCTATATGAATAATAATGACCAACTTTAGCTTCATTTGCTGCCTGACCCTGGCATTAATCCATCATTACAACTGGTACTTCAAACCAAGTTGACATTCAGGAGTCCTTTTGTCTTCTCCCATCCTTTTGCTGCCTGCAGTGTTTTAACAGTCTGCACAGCAAGTGCATCTAAAGTGAGCACAGAGTGGCACCACAGGAGACTGTCAGGAGCATGAAGTGCAAGATAACTTGGAATTCGCCCCACTTCCCACCCCCTCAGAGGCTGATGGGTGCAGTAAACAGTAGCCAAAAGAGATCAGAAGTAAAAATTTATTTTGTACAATGTTTTCAACACAACAATCGGCCCCGCGCACATGTACCGTGCTCTCCTGAAGACTGACTCACCCACTTAGCCCCATTCCCCCAGCCCTGGCTCCGTACTCCCTTAAAGCATATTTCTTTTTCAGATATTTCCCCACTTCCCTTTCAAGGACTAATTTGGATTCTGCTTCAGACTCTGGTGGGACGTCCTAACAACCATTAAAAAATAAATTCTCCTAATCTCTCCCCTTGTTCACAAGTCTTGAACTGTTTATTTTGAGCACGACATCAAGGTCTATCTGAGCCGGCCGTTTGTTATATCCAGCGGAGAGGAAACTTCCCACATAGGAAGAACAGACATGCATTTATATAGCACCTTACACACTCTTGGGACGTTCCAAAGTGCTTCCACAGCAAATTAAGTACTTTTTGAAGTGTAGTCACTGTTGAAATCGCCTCAATCGCCTTCTCCCAGTTGCTGAAGAGCTCCTCCCAGAGTCGCAATGCGGATTCCGCCCACTAAGGGGCACAATGGACATGCTCTTCACCTCGCGCCAATTACAAGAGAAATGCAGGGAACAGCACCAACCGCTGTACATGGCCTTCTTTGACCTCTCAAAGGCCTTCGACACTGTCAACCGTGAGGGATTATGGAGTGTCCTCCTCAAATTCAGTTGCCCTCAAAAGTTTGTCACCATCCTCCACCTGCTTCATGACGACATGCAAGCCGTGATCCTGACCAACGGTTCCACCACAGACCCAATTCACGTACGGACCGGGGTCAAGCAAGGCTGTGTCATCGCACCAACGCTCTTCTCGATCTTCTTTGCTGTAATGCTCCATCTCACCCTCAGTAAGCTCCCCACTGGAGTGGAGCTAATTTACAGAACAAACAGGAAACTGTTCAACCTCCGTCACCTCCAGTCCAGATCCAAGGTCGTCCCATCCTCTGTCGTCGAATTACAGTATGCAGGCAACGCTTGCGTCTGCGCTCACTCGGAGATACCATCGTTAACACATTCACCGAAGCGTACGAGAGCATGGGCCTTACACTAAACATCTGTAAGACAAAGGTCCTCTATCAACCTGCCCCCACCACACAGTACTGCCCCCCGATTATCAAAATCCACGACAAGGCCTTGGACAACGTGGACCACTTTCCATACCTCGGGAGCCTACTGTCAACAAGGGCAGATGTCGATGACGAAGTCCAACACCGCCTTCAGTGTGCCAGTGCAGCCTTCGGTCGCCTGCGGAAGAGAGTGTTTGAAGACCAGGACCTCAAACCCGGCACTAAGCTCCTGGTCTACAGAGCAGCAGTGATACCCGCCCTGCTGTGTGCCTCAGAGACATGGACCATGCACAGCAGGCATCTCAAAGCACTGGAGAGGTACCACCAACGCTGCCTCCACAAGATCCTGCAAATCCATTGGCAGGATAGGCGCACCAACGTCAGTGTTCTTGCTCAGGCCAACATCCCCAGCATTGAAACTTTGACCACGCTCGATCAGCTCCGATGGACGGGTCACATTGTTCGCATGCCCGATATGAAACTCCCAAAACAAGCGCTCTACTCGGAGCTCCGGCACGGCAAGAGAGCCCCAGGTGGGCAGAGGAAATGCTTCAAGGACACCCTCAAAGCCTCCTTGAAAAAGTGCAACATCCCCACCGACACCTGGGAATCCCTGGCCCAAGACCGCACAAAGTGGAGGAGAAGCATCCGGGAAGGCGCCGACCAGCTCGAGTCTCTTCGCCGGGAGCAAGCGGAAGCCAAGCGCAGGCAGCGCAAGGAGCGCACGTCAACCCAAGCACCCCACCCACCCGCCCCTTCAACCACCGTCTGCCCCACCTGTGACAGAGACTGTAGGTCCTGCATTGGACTCATCAGCCACCTGAGAACTCATTTTTAATGTGGAAGCAAGTCATCCTCGGTTCTGAGGGACTGCCTAAGAAGAAGAATGTAGAGAAATGCAGCAGCCAATCTGCGCACAGCAAGCTCCCACAAACAGCAATGAGATAAATGAGCGGGTAATTTTTTTATTAAATTGGGTTGGTTTAGGGACAAATATTGGAAAAGTTATTCGAATTATTGAAAATGTGATTCGAACTATTGAAAATGTGAACTATTGAAAATGTGATTCGAACTATTGAAAATGTGAACTATTGAAAATGTGATTCGAACTATTGAAAATGTGAACTATTGAAAATGTGATTCGAACTATTGAAAATGTAAACTATTGAAAATGTGATTCAAACTATTGAAAATGTAATTCGAACTATTGAAAATGTGAACTATTGAAAATGTGATTCGAACTATTGAAAATGTGATTCGAATTATTGAAAATGTGAACTATTGAAAATGTGATTCAAACTATTGAAAATGTGGACTATTGAAAATGTGATTCGAACTATTGAAAATGTGAACTATTGAAAATGTGATTCGAACTATTGAAAATGTGAACTATTGAAAATGTGATTCGAACTATTGAAAATGTGATTCGAACTACTGAAAATGTGAACTATTGAAAATGTGATTCAAACTATTGAAAATGTGAACTATTGAAAATGTGATTCAAACTATTGAAAATGTGAACTATTGAAAATGTGATTCGAACTATTGAAAATGTGATTCAAACTATTGAAAATGTGATTCAAACTATTGAAAATGTGATTTGAACTATTGAAAATGTGAACTATTGAAAATGTGATTCAAACTATTGAAAATGTGATTCGAACTATTGAAAATGTGATTCGAACTATTGAAAATGTGATTCAAACTATTGAAAATGTGATTCGAACTATTGAAAATGTGATTCGAACTATTGAAAATGTGAACTATTGAAAATGTGATTCAAACTATTGAAAATGTGAACTATTGAAAATGTGATTCGAACTATTGAAAATGTGATTCGAACTATTAAAAATGTGAACTATTGAAAATGTTTTTTGAACTATTGAAAATGTGAACTATTGAAAATGTGATTCAAACTATTGAAAATGTGATTCGAACTACTGAAAATGTGAACTATTGAAAATGTGATTCGAACTATTGAAAATGTGAACTATTGAAAATGTGATTTGAACTATTGAAAATGTGATTCGAACTATTGAAAATGTGAACTATTGAAAATGTGATTCGAACTATTGAAAATATGATTCGAACTATTGGAAATGTGATTCGAACTATTGGAAATGTGATTCGAACTATTGAAAATGTGATTCGAACTATTTGCTCACATGGAGTGTAAATGCCGACATGGGCTGGTTGGGGCAAATGGCCTCTTTCCGTGTTGTAACTTGTATCCATTTCTACGTAGTAGGCTTTGCACCTCCCCAGAAACACACAACAGCTACAAGATTAGTCCCCGACTTCTTTGCCTCTTTGCTGAAAGTAACTGCGAATCACCTTGTCCTTCATTGCAGGAAACCAGTCCCGGACACTCACAACTATAGTTGTCCACCACGGGTAATAGATTTCTTGCGCTCTCGTGGCTCCACCTTTGATAATGGCCAATGCGGATTCAGAGGCTGGATAAGGCATCATTGTTGCAATACCCCTGGCTCTAAATGGACGTGTAGAAGAACATAATCAATGCAAAAATGAAGATATCAAAATTATTATGCAAGCAAATATTTAGTAACATTAAGGCACTCTGCACCAGGTTCTCTTGCTGTATTGTTCACCTATGTAAAATGGTCTTTTAAATAATGAAGGGACTAGATTATTTTCTTATTGACAAATTATTTCAATTAGATAGCTTGGGGAGGTCCAGGGCCACGCTTATAAGCTACGTAAGGGTCGGGCTAGGTTGAAGGTCAGGCAGATCTTCTTTTCCCAGGGCTTAGTGATCCTATGGAAGAATGCTGGCTAGTGCGGTGAGTGCTGGTTAGTTGCATACCTTCGAAAGAGAGCCGGACCATTTCCTAGCTGGGGCAGAGATCTCATCATACCAAAGGTTAGGTGCCAAGTAATATAAGTCGTGGACAATGTGGTCTCCTGGACTAGTTTTGATTGCTGGCCCTTACCTTTTTAGTTGTCCATGGCTGTTTTTTTTTTTCAGCAAGTAGATCTCTTGCCTCTCAGGGGTATAAAATTGTTCTGTATCACGTTAAATTCTTTTTTTGAACATCTCCCACTGATCTTCTGTCGTTTTACCCATTAACAGGTTTGCCCAGTTAACTGTGGACTAGTCTCTGCCTCATCCCATTGAAGTCGACCTCACCCAAATCTAGAATCTTAGTAGCTATTTCGCGTTTCTCCCTTTCAAACTCTACATTGAACTCAGTCATGTTATGATCGCTATTGGATAAATGTTCACGCACAGTTAGGCTGTTAACTAAATCTGGCTCTTTACTCATTGCTAAATCTAATTGACTTGCCCCCTTGTTGCCTCTGGGACATATTGTTGTAGAAAACTATCCCGGACACACTCAAGAAATTCATTACCTTTCTGACAGGTGCTCGTCTGGTTATCCCAATCTATATGAAAGTTAAAATCCCCCATTAAACCCATACTGCCTTTACTACACGCTTGTCTAATCTCTGCATTTATACAATCTAGCACTTCACAGCTGCTACCAGGGGGTCTAAACACAACTCCCACTACAGTCTTAAATCCTTTCCTATTTCTTAATTCTACCTATAAAGTCTCCACTGCCTGCTTACCTCTCTTTATATCCTCTCTTATCATTGAAGTGATTTCATCCTTAATCACTAAGGCTATTCCTCCCCCTCTGCCATTTTCCCTATCTTTCCTGTAGACCTTATAGCCTGGTATATTTAGTTCCCAGTCTTGACCATCTTGCAGCCATGTCTCAGTAATGGCTACCATGTCATACCCTCCAATTTGAATTCGAGCCTGCCATTCATTCAATTTATTCCTTATACTCTGTGGGGTAAAAATTCGGTAGCGCCCCGAAAAAGTTAGCGCCCCCGCAGCCGATTTTCCCAGGTAGCACAGCATCCCTCTTGGGGCGCTGTGAGCCAAAACCGTGGTGCTACGTGCCGCAAAGTACTGCAGGCCTTCCTCCCATTCTTAAAGGAGAGGGGCTTGGCGAAGCACGTCCCGGCGCCCAGCTGGGCCACTAGGGATTGGGAGCGCTGGCAAACGAGCCCGGGTCTCAAGAGGAGTGCCGGGCTCACGGAGAGCAGCTGGCATCCCGCGCGGGGGCTTCACGGGGGCCAGGGACAGCAACGGGGGCAGGTGCTGGCAGGTGGCCAGCAACAAAAATGGCCGCCAGCCACCTCCTCCTTTAATTAGCGCCGCCCCGGCTGCAGGTAGGCCCCCCCTGACCCCGTCGGACATAGAGGTACGTTGGGGGGGGGGGGGGCGCCACCCAATATTACAGCCGGGGCGCGAGCGGGGCGCTGCGCATGGCGATGACGTCATCGCCGGCGGCGCTAATGGTTCGCGCCGCTGCTAACCTCATGCTGAATTTCGCGGGAGACGTTAGTGCCACGCCCAAGCGTTAGTTGATTTGCACCCCATTAGCGCCCTCTTAGGGTGCTAACGGGAGGTGCAAATCAACCAAATTTAGCCCCCTGTGTGTTTGTATAAAAGAAAGCTAATTTGGGCCACACACCCTAACCTGTCCTTCAGCTTTAATACTTCACTCATATATTTTTTATTTCTCTCTCCTGGTTTAATCACTTTACATCTTTTAGTTTTGACTGCTACTCTACTCTTTTTCCATTCGTTTGTTTTTGAACTACTATTTTTACTACAATTTCCACCTGAGCACCCCCCCCCCCCCCCGCCATTTACTAGTTTAAAGTCCCGATGACCGCCCTATTTATCCTTTGCGCTAGGACCCTGGTCCCAGACTGGTTCAGGTGGAGCCCGTCCCAATGGTACAGTTCCTTCCTGTCCCAATACTGATGCCCGTGCCCCATGAAATGGAACCCCTCTTTCCCACACCACTCCTTCAGCCACATGTTCACTTCCTTAACCAGCTTATCCCTATGCCAATTTGCACATGGTTCAGGTAATAATCCAGAGATTATAACCCTTGAGGTCCTGTTCTTTAATTTAGCTCCTAGTTCCTGGTACTCCCCAAACAGGACCTCTTGCCGACTCTTCCCTATGTTGTGGGTCCCAACATGGACCACAATGACTGGATCCTCCTCCTCCCTCTCCAATATCCTTTCAAGCCGGTTTGTGATGTCCCTCACCCTGGCACCAGGTAGGCAACATACCATGTGGAACTCTCGATCTTGCTTACAAAGGATGCTATCTGTCCCCCTAATTATAGAATCCCCAACAACTACCACATTACGCTTCCTCCTCCTCCTCCTCCCCCCTTTGGACAGCCTCCTGCTCCAAAGGGCAAAGGTTCGCATTCTGGCTTTCCTTCCGACAGTCTTTATCTTTATCCTCACAGGTAGCAAGTACATTGTACCTGTTGGATAGGATCAGTTTCTGCGGATCCTCGTTTCCTTTCTTGCCTGCGTTCCCCTTACTCTGCACACTATCGGGTCACACCAACCCCAGGCACTCATATTAGGTGCTAAACTTTGTTGAAGGGGATTATGAGTTGGACTATAGTGTTGAGTGACTCCACCTGTGACCTGCACTCCTGGCAGTGAGGTGTCACCTGGAAGCTCTACCTTTGCCCAATTTACTGCGAGGGTCGGTCTCCTTTGATAAGAACATAAGAAATAGGAGCAGGAGTTGGCCGTACGGCCCCTCGAACCTGCTCCGCCATTCAATAAGATCGTGGCTGATCATCGACCTCAACTCCACTTTCCCGCCCGATCCCCATATCCCTCGATTCACCTAGAGTCCAAAAATCTATCGATCTCAGCCTTGAATATACTCAACGACTCAGCATTCACAGCCCTCTGGGGCAGAGAATTCCAAAGATTCACCACCCTCTGAGTGAAGAACTTTCTCCTCATCTCAGTCTTAAATGGCCGACCCCTTATCCTGAGACTCTGCCCCCTAGTTCTAGACATTCCAGCCAGTGGGAAACAACCTCTCAGCATCTACCCTGTCAATATCAGTAACATGTGTAATATTTTTACTTCATGCCATTCATGTACAGTAGAAGGAAAGTGGTTTTACAGACACCACTTGGTCCGTGTGATCCCCTGGACTGGTTTCAGTCACCTGAGGTGGCAGAGAGGAATTCTCCAGAGCATTTTTTCCCTTATTGGCCTTGTGTTTTTCTCTGGGGTTTTTTATTTGCCTCTTCTCGGAGATTACGTGGCTGTAGGGTGGGAAGTATCTCGTCACGATGGTCCAGCCATCAAGCGTGTGGGGCAGGCTTGATGGACCAGCTGGTCTGTCATTTCCATATGTACGTATGTGTTGCTAACATTGCCATCTGTCAGCTCAGCTTCGACAATGGGGGCCAATCAGTTTCCAGAGATCTAGCATTCACCAAGCGTTCGACCACTGCTCCTAGTTTACTCTCTCTAGGTTTAGCACGCCAATCAAGGCAACTTGGAGCCATTAGTGAGAGACAGGTGAGTCATCAGGTCCAACTGCTAGTAAAACTGCCCTTTCTGGGTGTGGGTGTTTACCATGTGGAAACGGCGCCTTTAGCGCTCACCCCATACACACCCCCCCCCCCCAGATAATACATTGCCTCAGTAACGTTGATATATCGCAGTGATGGGAAAGTCATCGACACATTGAAACTGAACTCCAGGTCATGGACTACCTGTAGGCAATGCTGCAGGGGGTCTAATAATGTAGGAAGGGCTTCTGACTTTTGGGTTTAACCCAATAATTACCACTCCTAAAAGGTAAAGTTCAAAATTAGGATTAGACGGACTAATACCCAGAAATGACAGTAACAGTATGTATTTGTAATTTGCAGTTCAATGCCACGTGTGAACAGTTCCGGTCTCCACATTCTAAAAAGGATATAGGGGCACTGCAGAAGGTGCAAAAAATATTTACTGGAATGATACCAGAACTGAGAGGTTATACTTATCAGGGACGGTTGAGCACAAAGAGCTGGGGCTCTAGAAGAGAGAAGGCTGAGGGGTCTTCAAGGTGATGAAAGGGTTCGATAGGGTAGACGTAGAGAAGGTGTTTCCGCTTGTGGGTGAGACCAGAACTAGGGGCCATCGATATAAGAGAGTCACTAATAAATCCAATGGGGAATTCAGGAGAAACTTCTTTACCCAGAGAGTGGTGAGAATGTGGAACTCGCTACCACAGGGAGTGGTTGAGGCGACGAGCAGAGATGCATTCAAAGGGAAGATAGATAAACATGAGGGAGAAAGGAATAGAAGGACATGCTGATGGGGTTAGATGAAGAGGGGTGGGAGGAGGCTCGTGTGGAGCATAAACACCGGCACGGACCTGTTGGGCCGAATGGCCTGTTTCTGTGCTGTAAATGCTTTGTAATTTGTAATACATTCTGCACCGAATTGGGCAAGCTTGCTTTGTGTGCCTGTTTACATACAACAAACTTACTTCAATTTCTCCCTGGTTGATTGGGTGTCAATCACTCCGAGGATGCAGAGTGCGACTGATACGTCCCTCCCCTGCATTGTGAGTTCATGGCGCAGAGAGCTGAAGAACCCATCCAAAGCAAACTTTGAAGCTGAGTATGAAGCTGGGTGGGCGTGTGTGCTGTGAGGAGGATGCTGAGAAACTCCAGTATGATTTGGACAGGTTGGGTGATTGGGCAGAAGCATGGCAGATGCAATATAACGTGGATAAATGTGAGGTTATCCACTTTGGTGGCAAAAACAGGAAGGCAGATTATTATCTGAATGGCAATAGATCGGGAAAAGGGGAAGTGCAACGAGACCTGGGTGTCCTTGTGCACCAGTCGCTGAAAGTAAGCATGCAGGTGCAGCAGGCGGTTAAGAAGGCAAATGGTATGTTGGCCTTCATAGCGAGAGGGTTTGAGTACAGGAACAAGGATGTCTTGCTGCAGTTGTACAGGGCCTTGGTGCGACCACATCTTGAGTATTGTGTGCAGTTTTGGTCGCCTTATCTGAGGAAGGATGTTCTTGCCATGGAAGGAGTTCAGCGAAGATTCACCAGGCTGATACCTGGGATGGCAAGAATGACGTATGAGGAGAGATTGGGACGATTGGGCTTGTACTCGCTGGAGTTTAGAAGAATGAGAGGGGATCTCATTGAAACTTATAAAATTCTGACAGGACTGGACAGACTAGATGCAGGAAGGATGTTCCCGATGGCGGGGGAGTCCAGAACCAGGGGTCACAGTCCAAGGATAAGGGGTAAGCCATTTAGGACAGAAATGAGGAGGAATTTCTTCACCCAGAGAGTGGTGAACCTGTGGAATTCTCTACCACAGAAGGCAGTAGAGGCCAATACATTAAATATATTCAAGAAGGAATTGAATATATTTCTTAAGGCTAAAGGGATCAAGGGGTATGGGGAGAAAGCAGGGACAGGGTACTGAATTTGGACGATCAGCCATGATCGCATTGAATGCTGGAGCAGGCTTGAGGGGCCGAATGGCCTACTCCTGCTCCTATCTTCTATGTTTCTATGTTTCTATGTAAGCTGCGTGAAGGATGGAAACCTTGCCTGTTGGGAAAAAAAAGTGGTAAGTTGGTTACATGTTCCGATTTTCAGTCTCCCATGGTTCTGGTTGCCCTCCAGCCAAGTGGCCATTCTTTACGTGTGAACCTAGATGGTGTATTGCCTAGTTATTTGGCCATGGGATGAGGGTGGGGGGGGGGGGTGGGCGAGTGGGGGGCAACACAGTTCAGCTTGATCCTTGCCAAATATCCACTCACAGGCACTTTCCAGCAGCAAACACCAACAGCGATCAGGAGTGAGAACCCTGGTCAATTGTGTCTCAGCCGGTGCGTTTCTCAGAGTGTCAGCCAGTGGCTCAGCTGCACGCTCGCCTCTGAGTCAGATGGCTGGGACTTGAGCATAAAGATCTGGGCTGACCCACCAGTGCAGTACTGAGGGAGTGCTGGACTGTCGGAGGTGCCATCTTTCGGATGAGCCGTTAAACCGAGGCCCTGTCCGCTCTCTCACATGGATGTAAAAGATCCCACGGCCACTATTTCGAAGAAGAGCAAGGGGAGTTATCCCCGGTGTCCCGGGCCAATATTTATCCCTCAATCAACATCACTAAAACAGATTATCTGGTCATTATCACATTGCTGTTTGTGGGAGCTTGCTGTGCGCAAATTGGCTGCCACGTTTGCGACATTGTAACAGTGACTATACTTCAAAAAAAAAGTACTTCATTGGCTGTAAAGAAAGAAAGAAAGACTTGCATTTATATAGTGCCTTTCACGACCACCGGACGTTTCAAAGCACTTTACAGCCAATTAAGTACTTTTGGAGTGTAGTCACTCGTAATGTGGGAAACGCTTTGTGACGTCCTGTGGTCATGAAAGGTGCTATATAAATGCAAGTCTTTCATTTTGTTCTTACACTCCCTAGTACATGGGCAGTGAGGTTAATTGTAGCCCTTCACTTTGGGTGAGATTAGCCAACTTAGCATAGACTGGGGGATCAAACCCGAGCCCTTACTGACCTCATTCAACTCTCCGTCAGGAACTGGAGGCCAGTACAAGCGAGAGAACTTCAGGTGAAGAGGGAGTCAGCCCTGGGAGGGAAAAAGCAATGCAGGCAGCGACGAGAACAGAATTCCAGCCCAAAAAATCTTACCGCAAAGGGAGGAGACGACAACAATGGATCCGTTGCTTTTGATTAAAGTGGGAAGTGCCGCAGCTGTCAGCTGGACAAAGCTCAGGAAGTTCACCTGAAATGATTAAGAAAGAATAATTCATTCAAAGAAAAATTCCTACAATACAGGGCAGAAAACACAAATTCCTGCGCAGTCAGTGAGACGCTGCAAAAAAAACTTGTGTCTTTAACTCGTTGATAATGGCCCAGAAATTCGGGTCTCCACGGGTGAGTACGCACGGGGTACTCACCCGTAGGCCCAACGGAAGTGCCAGTTTCGTGCATGCACGGCGCATACACGGGAAACCAGAACTTCCGTTCCTTTAAAGGAAGGGGTTCAGAGGTCGAACGCGTACGCCAGAGAGGCAGCGCGTTCGCCTGGAACTTCCGTTTTTTTTGAAGGTTTCTCCGGGAGGGTAAGTCTCCAGGAGCTACACATGTAAAAAGCAGGCGCAAGGCCTGCTTTTAACAAGGTAAGTGGTGAATTAATTAAAGTTAAAACATTTTTTCCACAGGTTTATTATTTTTAAATACTTTAAAGAAAGGTAAGTTTATTTTTAGCCCCGTTAGAAAATGTAATTAATTTTTTCAAAAATTTAAATTATTGTTTAAAATAGTTATTTCATGTAATTTATAGTTATTTTAAAAATGTGATGTTTTGGGGCTTATAGTACAGGTATTTATAGTTTTGACAGCTCTTCCTGTCAAACTTATGAATGAAGTATTCCCTGCTACCATTGGCTCTCCATGGCCCACGTGATCCCAGGGGACGCATCGAACTAACTGCGCCCCTAGGATACGCAAGCACTGCGCGCCAGCAGTTGGAGGAGGCCCAGGATCGGAATCCCACGCGGGCCCACAGCTCAACGGCCGGCGCGCAAGGTAAGTGCAGGTCGGGGGCTTGCACCCGCGGGAAGCCTCCGACCCGAATTTCTGGGCCAATGTTTAGGTGGCACATAGCTCTTCAAAAAGTAATATGCACATTATTTTTCTTGTGAAACCCATAGTGCAGAATAATGAGGAATGGTGTCAGCTGTGGCTCAGTGGGCAGCATTCTTGCCTTTTAGAGTCAGAAGGCTGTGGGTTCTTGTCCCACTCCAGGGACCTGGGCACGTGACCCAGGTTGACACCCCACAGTGCAGTACTGAGGTGCCGTCTTTCGGATGAGACGTTAAACCGAGGCCCCGACTGCCCTCTCAGGTGGACGTAAAAGATCCCGTGACACTAATCGAAGAAGAGAGGTGGGGTGGGGGGAGGTCCTGGCCAATATTTGTCCCTCAACCAACACCTTACAAACAGATTATCTGGTCATTAACTTATTGCTGTTTGTGGGACCTTGCTGTCTACCCCGCACCCTCCCTGTGCTGAATTCAAAATTCATCACAATATCTCCCCTCAGATTGGCTGCTGTCTTTCCTACATTACAACAGTGACCACACTTCAAAAGTACTTCATTGGCTGCAGAGCACTTTGGGACATCCTGAGTTCATGAAAGGCGCTGCATAGATGCAAGTTCTTTCTTGCTCTGTACCACCCAATTTACCTTCAAAACTCCCTACATATCATAAGGAAGCCTTTGTCAATCACAGTGGTACCGATAATATTGCTCTGAAGACACTTGAGGTCCAACTTTTTACCGGTGGCCCTTGAAAAACCTGCTGCACCAAGTCTCCATTCATGACTTATCCAACTCTAGGATAGTGTCAGAGGTGCACTGCAACGCACTTCCATCTCCTTTTCTGCCTGTTCAGTGACCAAAGGTAAGGGAATCATGTTAGAAGGTCGGGCCACCTCAGAGTCCATAGGACAAAGGCTGTATGAAAGCGATAGGACCAGGTCCCATCACGGCGCAGGTGTCCTGAAACCGGTACTCAAGCAAGGCCTTGCTTGGGATTGTGGCCCTTGAGAAGAAGGTTAGAGGGGAGCTCTGGTCTACCAGGTGCCGTATATGTGCTCTGCTCAAACGTGCACAGTTTTGCTTTTTGCATTTCAGCCAAAGCACATTTACAGAAATAAAAAAGTTATTTTTAACCGAACCAAAAGCTTACTTGCATCAGCCAACTGGTGTGTTCAGCATCTCCACTCCACATCTGGAAAGGATCATATCCAATGTGATTCAAAACTAAATAGCCCAAAGAACCTGGGAGAAACATAGAATGAGTAAAACAACACAGCCCATTCTGCTGTGGGCATTGCTCCATTGAACCATTTCCTCCGAAACTCCAAATACATTTACACACGCTTCCTCCACCCTTGCTGAATTCAAAACTCATCGCAACATCTTCCACTGTGACTCGAGCTGATAATAAATTCTACTCTCAGATAATAACTGTAGCCCTGGGTGCGATTTTACAGTTTGCACACCCATCACAGATTTAAGGTGATTGGCAAAAGAACCAAAGGCGACATGAGGAAAAACTTTTTTACGCAGTGAGTGGTTAGGCTCTGGAATACACTGCCTGAGAGGGTGGTGGAGGCAGATTCAATCGTGGCTTTCAAAAGGGAATTGGATAAGTACCTGAAGGAAAAAAAATTGCAGGGCTATGGGGAAAGGGCGGGAGAGCGGGACTAGCTGAAGTGCTCTTGCAGAGAGCCGGCACGGGCTCGACAGGCCGAATGGCCTCCTTCTGTGCTGTAACCATTCTATTGCACTGTACTGAAAATCCTAGTGACAATACTACATCTTTGTTTTAAAATAGCCAATGATATCAAGAAATGTTTTACCGGCAGTGTAAGGAATTTATACACATAGGGGGAGAAATTTGGCTGTTTTGCGCCTCCCGTTAGTGCCCTAAGAGGGCGCTAATGGGGCGCAAAGCAACTAGCACCCGGGCGCAACGATGTTTGCGCCACTCGTGAAATTGACCAGACATTTTGCGGCGATGCTAAACACTACCGCCACGATCTCCTGCACCTGCAGTTCGTGACGTCAGTCGAGCGTGCAACGCCCCGGTAGCGCCCGGGACCGGATATTGAGTGGCGCCCCCTGCCTTACTGCCTGCCACTAGCAACGACAGGTTGAGGGGAGCGTTTTGCAGTCGGGAAGGGATTGGGGGAGCGCTATTTAAAGGCAGCCGCTTCCTGCCTTTTTTTGTTGGTGACATTTTTGCACCACGCATTTTGAGAGAGAGAGAGAGAGAGAGACTTCTGGAGAGATTCAACGCTGTGTGAAGGAGTTTCAGGTACTGAGCAGCACTTTGCAGGTTCATTTTGATTTGACCTTCCTTGTATCGATTTAGAAGAGACTGTGGGGGCTGCACTCTGAGCTCTTTCCCTGGGCTTCTCCATTTTTCTTTCCAGCAGATTTGATGTACAGGTCTCTCCAGGCCGAGATTCAAGGCTGCAATGAGCAGGATGTGGATGGAGAGCAAGATCGACCCTCCCCTTTAAGAACTGGCTGGCGCCACTGTGTCTGTGTTCCATTGCTGACTGACATCACATGAGCTTCACCAACGCTCTGAGGTAGTGCCTCGCTCCTCGGCGTTAGCGCCTTAAGAGAGGTGTGTAGCGCCTGATTTAGCGCTCCAATCACCTCCAGGGGCGATAGAAGCAGTCAGAGGCGATAATTACTGAATTTCTCCCCCATTGAATCATAGAATCTTACAGCACAGAAGGAAGCCATTCGGCCCATCGTGCCTATGCCGGCTCTTTGACAGAGCAAATGGTATGCTGGCCTTCATAGCGAGAGGTTTCGAGTACAGGAGCAAGGATGTCTTGCTGCAGTTCTACAGGGCCTTGGTGAGACCACACTTGAGTATTGTGTGCAGTTTTGGTTGCCTTACCTGAGGAAGGATGTTCTTGCCATGGAGGGAGTGCAGCGAAGATTCACCAGACTGATACCTGGGATGGCAGGAATGACGTATGAAGAGAGATTGGGTCGATTGGGCTTATACTCGCTAGAGTTTAGAAGAATGAGAGGGGATCTCATTGAAACTTATAAAATTCTAACAGGACTAGACAGACTAGATGCAGGAAGGATGTTCCTGATGGCGGGGGAGTCCAGAACCAGGGGTCAAAGTCTAAAGATAAGGGGTATGCCATTTAGGATTGAGATGAGGAGGAATTTCTTCACCCAGAGAGTGGTGAACCTGTGGAATTCTCTACCACAGAAGACAGTTGAGGTCAATTCATTAAATATATTCAAGAAGGAGTTAGATATATTTCTTAAGGCTAAGGGGATCAAGGGATATGGGGAGAAGGCAGGGACAGGGTACTGAATTTGGATGATCAGCCATGATCTCATTGAATGGCGGAGCAGGCTCGAGGGGCCGAATGGCCTACTCCTGCTCCTATCTTCTATGTTTCTATCCAATTAGTCCCACTCTTCCCCTGCTCTTTCCCCATATGTCCTGCAATTTTTTTTTAACTTTTCAAGTATTTCTCCAATTCCCTTTGCAAGTTACTATTGAATCTGCCTCCACCACCGTTTCAGGCAGTGCACTCCAGATCATAACAACTCGCTGCGTAAAAAAATTAATTCTCCTCCTCTGCTTCCCCCCCCCCGCCCCCCCCACCGCCCCCCTGATTGAAGAGTGAAACATTTACCCAGCTTATCCAGGGCAAACTGCACGACCAGGTCTGCATTCTTTGGAATTGCCATGTCCGCAGGAACTGAATAAACTTTCTGTGCACCCAGTTCCAAACACTTCTCCTTAACCTTTGAAAATAAAAGCACAAAATGGTTAAAATTTAGATCAATGAAGAATTGATAAGCGTATGGCCAAGTATGGAATGGAGACAAATCAAGCCATGAAAGTCCCAGCTCTGGTTCCCAGACTCTGAGTTCACTGGTCCCAACCACAACAGCAGTTGGGGGAACCACTAATGACCTCAGCACACCTGGGCTAGGGAAGTGGGGAACATAGGAATATAGGGACAGGAGGAGGCCATTCAGCCCCTCGAGCCTGTTCCGCCATTCAATGAGATCATGGCTGATCTGCGACCGAACTCCATATACCTGCCTTTGCCCCACATCCCTGAATTCCTCTGGTTAACAAAAATCTATCAATCTCAGATTTAAAATTAACAATTGATCTAGCATCAATTGCCGTTTGCGGAAGAGTTCCAAATTTCTACCACCCTGTGTGTGTAGAAGTGTTTCCTAACTTCACCCCTGAAAGGTCTGGCTCTAATTTTTAGACTGTGCCCCCTAGTCCTAGAATCCCCAACCAGCGGAAATAGTTTCTCCCTATCTACCCTATCTGTTCCCCTTAATATCTTGAAAACATCGATCAAATCACCCCTTAACCGTCTAAATTCCAGGGAATACAAGCCTAGTTTGTGTAATCTCTCCTCATAATTTAACCCTTGGAGTCCGGGTATCATTGTGCGATAGTGTAGAATGGGTGATAGCGAGTCAGAACCCCGTTTTACACGCCTCCCCATTTTTATTTCCATTGAAGTCAAAGGAAATAAAAACGGGAAGGGATGTAAAACGGGCTTCCGACTCTCCATGGTGGGGGGGAAATCAGCTATCGTTCCTGTTCCTGCTCACTGTCCAGTGAATAGTGCTGGAAAATAAGAGTGTGTGAGTTTCTGTTGAAGACTGGATCAAGGTTTGTTGTGATGCCCCACATGGTTCAATTATCCCATGCTCACAGTCTAGGACTACACATGAAGCTTGCACCAAATACCAAGGGGGCAACCAGTCCCCACGGAACTTCCAGCATAAGTCTGGGCCTTCACGAGAGACTGTATCGAAAGTTGGAGGGGGAACAAAGACAAACATAGAATTCAATATATTCTGAAACCCTGTTCAACTCTAAGGGGTAGATTTTGACTTTGTGCGATAGTGTAGAATGGGTGAGAGCGGCTCGGAAGCCCGTTTTACATCCCTCCCCATTTTTATTTCCTTCGACTTCAATGGAAATAAAATGGGGGAGGGGTGTAAAAGGGGCTTCCGACCCGCTATCACCCATTCTACATTATCGCACAAAGTCAAAATCTATCCCAAAGTGTTTAAATTATCCTGCTCCAACTTCTGAAGACAGAGGCAATGCTTCATGTTTATTCCAATCCACCTTCGATCCAGAGTTTATGATCTATATTAAAAATCTCACATCTGTGCCCGCTTCCTAGCTACAAAACCTTACTTCCTGTTGTTAATTTTTTGTGCCAACTTTTTACCCTTATATATTTATATGTTTGTGCCTCCAGTCCAATTATCCACCACACTGAAAATTACACTAGATCTTAACTCCCCAAGGGGAAGTGCAACGAGACGTGGGTTTCCTTGTGCACCAGTCGCTGAAGGTAAGCATGCAGGTGCAGCAGGCGGTTAAGAAGGCAAATGGTATGTTGGCCTTCATAGCGAGAGAAATCGAGTACAGGAGCAAGGATGTCTTGCTGCAGTTGTACAGGGCCTTGGTGAGACCACACCTTGAGTATTGTGTGCAGTTTTGGTCACCTTATCTGAGGAAGGATGTTCTTGCCATGGAGGGAGTGCAGCGAAGATTCACCAGACTGATACCTGGGATGGCAGGAATGACGTATGAGGAGAGATTGGGTCGATTAGGCTTATATTCGCTGGAGTTTAGAAGAATGAGAGGGGGATCTCATTGAAACTGATAAAATTCTAACAGGACTGGACAGACTAGATGCAGGAAGGATGTTCCCGATGGTGGGGGAGTCCAGAACCAGGGGTCACAGTCTAAGGATAAGGGGTAAGCCAATTAGGACAGAGATGAGGAATTTCTTCACCCAGAGAGTGGTGAACCTGTGGAATTCTCTACCACAGAAGGCAGTTGAGGCCAATTTATTAAATATATTCAAGAGTTAGATATATTTCTTAAGGCTAAAGGGATCAAGGGATACGGGGAGAAGGCAGGGACAGGGTACTGAATTTGGATGATCAGCCATGATCTCATTGAATGGCAGAACAGGCTCGAGGGGCCGAATGGCCTACTCCTGCTCCTATCTTCTATGTTTCTATGTTTCCCCAACATTCCATCTCAAAATACAGTGAAACTGAAGATTTTGTCAATGGACTAACCCATTGTAAAAATGTTAACGTTTACTTGCAGTGCCTGTTATGCCTGTAGGTGGCACTCTGCTTGGCTTTTACAATGTTAAAAGTCCTGTCACATCATTTTAGCTGGAGTACCCCTTACTGGTATAGTATGCTGGCCCTGAGAGTCAAGCGGACACTTTCACCATAGAGACACTGCAGGAAAGTGTAAGATCTGATCTCAGGGTTTCAGTGCAAGGATCACAGGTTTGAAGTTAGTGCAAAGGTGAAAATTGAATGGATATCTCGTTTTCAGAGTGAACTCTTATTATGTGTCACATTGAAGATATTCAAACCGCTACCCAGCGACAATCTCCACCTGTGCATCTATTTGCTACGGCATCTGTGCTTCATAAGAACATAAGAAATAGGAGCAGGAGTCAGCCATTTGGCCCCTCAAGCCTGCTCCGCCATTCAATAACATCATGGCTGATCTTCTACCCCATCTCCACTTTCCTGCACTATCCCCATATCCCTTGATTCCCTTAATATCCAAAAATCTATCGATCTCTGTCTTGAATATACTCAATGACTGAGCCTCCACAGCCCTCTGGGGTAGAGAATTCCAAAGATTCACCACCCTGTGTGTGAAGACATTTAGGCCTAGAAATTGGGTTGAGGCGCCAAACTGGCGCCAAGTTCGCCTGAGCGCAGGATTTAGCGCAGCGTTCGAGTCTTCAGCGATCGTCAGATATTCAGTTTCAGTGCCCCTAGAGGGAGACGGGGCGAGGCTCGAGGCGCTCCGCGTCCCTCTTAGGGCGCTGAAACTGAATATCGCAGCGCAACGTGCCGCAGCGCCACTTCCTCCCATTGTTAAGGGGGAGGGGCCTGCAACAGCGCAATCGCCGATCGCGAGTGCCGGCAAAAGAGCCCGGCACCAAGGAGAAGTGCCGGGCTCTCGGGAAACAGCCGGCAATGCCGCGGGGGGGGGGGGGGGGGTGTCAGGAGGCCGGGGACGGAGGTGCTGGCAGGCGGCCGCCGATAAAGGCGGCCGCCCCGCACCTCCACCTTAACTTGCGCCGCTGCCGGCACAGTAAGGCCCCGTGAACCGGGCGCGGGTAGCGAACGGCGCAACTGCGGCGTTCGCAACCAAATATCGTGAACGGGGCGCTGCGCACACCGATGACGTCATCGGTAGCGGCGCAGTGCAAAAGGCTAACGCCACCATTATCGCCCCAACTCAATATCGCAGGAGGCGCAGCCAGTGGCGCTACAGCCACTGCCTGCCTCTTTAGGCGCTAATAGGTGGCGCTACTCACCCAATTTCTCCCTTTAGAGTCATAGGAGGAAAAATTCAGTTGCTTTGCGCCTCCCATTAGTGCCCTAAGAGGGCGCTAACGGGGCGCAAAGCAACTAGCACCTGGCTAAGATCAAGTGTTAACTGCTTGATTCTAATGCTAATTAACCTTGAGTCGCGATACTGGTTTTTCTGGTTTGGGTGGAGCTACATGCTGGCTTCGGCTTAGGCCCAATCAGAGCAGAGCGATCTGCATAGATGACGTCCGACGGAGCGGCGAGCGAGAGAACCCAAGAAAAGAGCTATCGGGAGCCGAGACCGCGGCCAACGGAGGAGGAGCGAGTTCAGGAGATCGGATCGGAGAGCGATCGGCAGGGCGAGGTGGCGGCCAACCGAGGAGGGGGCTCAAGAGTCTGGAGCGGAGAGCGATCGGCAGGCGAGGGGGCGGCCAACCGAGCAGCGAGCTCAAGAGCCTGGAGCGGAGAGCGATTGGCGAGCGCGACGGTGGCCAATGAAGAAGCGAGCTTGGGAGTCCAGGGCGGAGAGCGATTGGCAGGCGAGACGGCGGCCAACGGAACAGCGAGCTCGAGAGCCTGGAGCGAAGGGCGACCTACAAGCGAGATTGCAGCCAACCGAAGAGCGAGACAGTGAGTCCGGAACACTGTCCGAGTCACAGTGAAGAAGGTGGAGGGACAATCGCCCATCGATCGCTTCCTTTTCGTGAAGAGGATCTTGACTGGATGCTGCGGATTCCAAATTGCGGACATCTTCGCTCTGCAGGATTTCCCCAACAGTGGATATTTCGATGTGACGTTCAGGAACATCGCGGCATGCCTGAAATTTCTGCAGGCAGTGAAGGAAAAGGGGAGTGAAGCGTTGCTTTCAGTTGTGACTGCGGAGCCTCTATTCACTCTCCCAACACAAAGAAACCGGATTGTCACCGTACACATGTACAACCCGCACATCCCTGTTGTCGATGTGCTGACGTTCCTCGGCAGATACGTCGACAGCGTCGGGAACAGCATTGACATCAATGACCTGTTTGGGATCTGGACCAGCAAACGCCAGATCAAAGTAACCCTGAAAGTGGATGCCAAAGGAGCCATCCAGCACCTCCCGTCCAGCTTCGCCATCGGTGGAAGCCGGGGCTACAGGGTGTACGCGGGACAACCCAGGATGTGTCGAACCTGCGGGAGATCCAGGCACGTGGCGGCGACCTGCACTGTCACCATCTGTCGGAACTGCAAGCAGGAAGGCCACCAGACGAAGGACTGCAAGGAGAGCAAGTGCTGCAACTTGTGCGGGGAGACAGGCCATCTCTACAAGGCCTGCCCAAAGCGCAGCAGCTGCTCTGCGCAGGCAATTAAAGGACCTGTCAACAAGGCCGCCTCAAAGGAGACCAACACTGCTCCCACTGCAGTGGAAATGACCAAACCCCGGCAACCAGCACTCAGCCTCCTCCCCAACAGCCAGAGCCCATGGAAGAGGAGGCAGCAGGAGAACAACCGGGAGAATGGCAGGAGGTCAAACGAAAGACCAAGAAAAAAAGCCTCATCCAAAGAACAAGAGAGAGGCCGCCAAAACCCAGGCCTGTGGAAAAAAGGCGGCACCCGTCCCAAATGGGCAATAGCAGCAGCTGCTCATCTGAGGAGGAAGGGCGAGAAAAGAACAGCCACCACCAACAGAAAAAGCGGCCAAGCGCAAGGAAAGAGACAGAAACGACCACCGCGCCCCAGAACACCGGAGGCAACGAAGGGCCCGACTCAGCCCAGCTCCAGACCACCGGGAGCGGCCAAGTGCCCGACGCTCCCCAGCTCCAGGCCACCGGGAGCGGCCAAGTGCCCGACGCTCCCCAGCTCCAGACCGCCGGGAGCGGCCAAGTGCCCGACGCAGCCCAGCTCCAGACCACCGGGAGCAGCCAAGTGCCCGACGCACCCCAGCTCCAGACCACCGGGAGCTGCCAAGTGCCCGACGCAGCCCAGCTCCAGACCGCCGGGAGCGGCCAAGTGCCCGACGCTCCCCAGCTCCAGACCACCGGGAGCTGCCAAGTGCCCGACGCAGCCCAGCTCCAGACCACCGGGAGCAGCCAAGTGCCCAACGCACCCCAGCTCCAGACCGTCGGGAGCGGCCAAGAGCCCGACGCAGCCCAGCTCCAGACCACCGGGAGCAGCCAAGTGCCCAACGCACCCCAGCTCCAGACCGCCGGGAGCGGCCAAGTGCCCGACGCACCCCAGCTCCAGACCGCCGGGAGCGGCCAAGTGCCCGACGCTCCCCAGCTCCAGACCGCCGGGAGCGGCCAAGAGCCCGACGCACCCCAGCTCCAGACCGCCGGGAGCGGCCAAGTGCCCGACGCTCCCCAGCTCCAGACCACCGGGAGCTGCCAAGTGCCCGACGCAACCCAGCTCCAGACCACCGGGAGCGGCCAAGAGCCCGACGCAGCCCAGCTCCAGACCGCCGGGAGCGGCCAAGTGCCCGACGCTCCCCAGCTCCAGACCGCCGGGAGCGGCCAAGTGCCCGACGCTCCCCAGCTCCAGACCGCCGGGAGCAGCCAAGTGCCCAACGCTCCCCAGCTCCAGACCGTCGGGAGCGGCCAAGTGCCCGACGCACCCCAGCTCCAGACCGCCGGGAGCGGCCAAGTGCCCAACGCACCCCAGCTCCAGACCGCCGGGAGCGGCCAAGTGCCCGACGCTCCCCAGCTCCAGACCGTCGGGAGCGGCCAAGTGCCCGACGCACCCCAGCTCCAGACCGCCGGGAGCGGCCAAGTGCCCGACGCTCCCCAGCTCCAGACCGCCGGGAGCGGCCAAGTGCCCGACGCTCTCCAGCTCCAGACCGCCGGGAGCGGCCAAGTGCCCGACGCTCCCCAGCTCCAGACCGCCGGGAGCGGCCAAGTGCCCGACGCTCCCCAGCTCCAGACCACCGGGAGCGGCCAAGTGCCCGACGCAGCCCAGCTCCAGACCGCCGGGAGCGGCCAAGAGCCCGACGCAGCCCAGCTCCAGACCGCCGGGAGCGGCCAAGAGCCTGACGCAGCCCAGCTCCAGACCGCCGGGAGCGGCCAAGAGCCTGACACACCCCAGCTCCAGACCGCCGGGAGCGGCCAAGAGCCTGACGCAGCCCAGCTCCAGACCGCCGGGAGCGGCCAAGTGCCCGACGCTCCCCAGCTCCAGACCGCCGGGAGCGGCCAAGTGCCCGACGCACCCCAGCTCCAGACCGCCGGGAGCGGCCAAGTGCCCGACGCTCCCCAGCTCCAGACCGCCGGGAGCGGCCAAGTGCCCGACGCACCCCAGCTCCAGACCGCCGGGAGCGGCCAAGTGCCCAACGCACCCCAGCTCCAGTCCGCCGGGAGCGGCCAAGTGCCCAACGCTCCCCAGCCCCAGGCCGTCGGGAGCGGCCAAGTGCCCGACGCACCCCAGCTCCAGACCGCCGGGAGCGGCCAAGTGCCCAACGCACCCCAGCTCCAGACCGCCGGGAGCGGCCAAGTGCCCAACGCAGCCCAGCTCCAGACCGCCGGGAGCGGCCAAGTGCCCAACGCACCCCAGCTCCAGACCGCCGGGAGCGGCCAAGTGCCCGACGCTCTCCAGCTCCAGACCGCCGGGAGCGGCCAAGTGCCCGACGCTCCCCAGCTCCAGACCGCCGGGAGCGGCCAAGTGCCCGACGCTCCCCAGCTCCAGACCACCGGGAGCGGCCAAGTGCCCGACGCTCCCCAGCTCCAGACCGCCGGGAGCGGCCAAGTGCCCGACGCTCCCCAGCTCCAGACCGCCGGGAGCAGCCAAGTGCCCAACGCTCCCCAGCTCCAGACCACCGGGAGCGGCCAAGTGCCCAACGCAGCCCAGCTCCAGACCACCGGGAGCGGCGGAGCGTCCGGCACACCCCAGCTCCGGGAAACCGGGAGCAGTGAAGCGTCCAACGCACACCAGCTCCGGGAAACCGGGAGCAGCAATACCACAGGCGACAGGCTGAGGGAAGAACCACTCACGAATGAGGAAAACTTCCTCTCACCACCGTCATCACCCCATCGGTACAGCACCCCCTCAAGAGACCAGGTCGAGTTCCTCAGCCCGGGGCAAGTACAGACTTTCTTTGACGCCGTGGGTAAGCAGGTACAGCCCCAAGCGCTGGAAACAGCATAAAGGACTGCTTGTTAAAATGGGACTTTGGACTCGATCTAAACTTTAAAATGGGTTTGAAAATTGCAAGCATAAACGTGCGTAGCATCAAGAGCACTATGCGATGTGTTTCCACCTTGGGGTACCTCGCCAAGGTTCCTGCAGGAGTGTGGCCTACCGCACTTCAGCAACTACCGACAGTGGTCGCGATGGTGGTCCCACGGACAATCGATCTGGTCAGGAGGCAACGATTGCCGTGCCTCCGGCCTGGGTATTCTGCTGCGGGGAGGCAGCTTCACCATCACCGAAGTTAAGGAGGTGGTGGGTGGCCGCCTCCTCATAGCAGACGTGCTGTACAAGAACGCCCCGCTCAGGTTGATCAATGTGTACGCCCCGGCTCTCAAGAATGAGCGGCTGGCTGTCTTCCAGCAGCTGCCGCTGCTGCTGGCGACGTCCAGGCCGGTTATTCTGGGCGGAGACTTCAACTGCATCATCGATGCGGCTGGACGATCCGGCTGAGCCGACAGCAAACTGGACGCCACGTCCAGACTCCTGATGGAAGCGATAAAAGACGCCAAGCTGCATGACGTCTTCAGCAACCCTGCAGACGGCGCGCTGCGCAGATACACCTGGTCGAGACCAGGCGGGTCCGTCCGTTCCAGGATAGACTTCCTGTTTGTGTCCCAAACACTCACGGTCAGATCCACTGTCGTCACACCAGTGTTCTTCTCTGACCACTGCCTCTTACTGGCTGACTGTCACCCACAGGAAGACCAGAAAGTGGGCAGAGGGATATGGAAGCTGAACATGAAACTGTTGACCCCAGAAAACATTGAGGAACTCAAAAGGGATTACAAAGGTTGGAGAACCATGAAACCCCTCTTTGATTCCCCGGCACACTGGTGCGAAACGATCAAGATGAACATCAAGCGGTTCTTCATCCTCAAAGGTGTTCAGAAGGCGAGAGAGAGACAGAGGGAAATGTCCCGACTCCAGAAAAGTAGGCAGAATCTGCTCCTGCTGCAGTTGACGGGGGTCGATGTCGGGGAAGAACTCCAAGAGGTGAAGGGCCAGCAAGCCTCACTCTAGGCCTCAGAGTCCTCCAAGATCATCTTCCGCTCCAGAGTCCGCTCCGTGGAGCAGGACGATACGTGCTCGCGTTTCTTCTTCCAAAAGGTACACAGAGGGAGCTCTGTGATCGACAGCCTGGAGGAAGAAGACGGCTCTGTGACGTCCTCGCAGCCTGACATACGAAGGATCAGCAAATCCTTTTATGCCGGGCTGTACGACGCGAAGCCCACAGACAGCGCGGCCTCCCAGTCATTCCTGTCTATCTCGGAGGTGCTAGACAACAGCAAGCGGGAGAGTCTGGATCACCCGCTAACTCTGGATGAGCTGACAAAGGCCGTCCGGTCCTTTGAGATGAGTAAAACTCCCGGAAGTGACGGCTTACCGGTCGAGTTGTATTCGGCTCTGTGGGACTGGATGGGCCCAGACCTGCTGGAAGTGTACGGGGGTATGCTTCTGGCCGGCAGCATGTCAGAATCGATGAGGTAAGGCATCATCACCCTCATCTACAAGCAGAAGGGGGAGAGGGAAGAAATCAGAAACTGGCAGCCCATTTCGCTGCTCAATGTGGACTACAAGATTCTGCCCAAGGTCATCACCAACAGGGTCAAGTCTGCTCTGGAGCTGGTGATCCACCCGGATCAGACCTGCGCCGTACCCGGCAGGAAGATCTCTGATAGCCTCGCGCTACTCAGGGATACGATCGCCTACATGCGGGACAGGGGGGTGCACACCTGCTTAATCAGCTTGGACCAGGAGAAGGCTTTCGACAGAATATCGCACACGTACATGATGGACGTGCTCTCCAAAATGGGGTTACATAGAAACATAGAAGATAGGAGCAGGAGTAGGCCATTCGGCCCTTCGAGCCTGCTCCGCCATTCAACGAGATCATGGCTGATCATCCAAACCCTAGCACCCGGTCCCTACACCGACAGCCATCCCACCCAAGCCCTATCCCCGTAACCCCACGTATTTAATCCCCCCTAACACTAAGGGCCAATTTTTTTTTTTATCATGGCCAATCAACCTAACCCGCACATCTTTGGACTGTGGGAGGAAACCGAAGCACCCGGAGGAAACCCACGCAAACACGGGGAGAATGTGCAAACTCCACACAGACAGTCACCCGAGGCCGGATTTGAACCCGGGTCCCTGGCGCTGTGAGGCGACAGTGCTAACCACTATGCCACCGTGCTGCCCTTGGGGAGGGAATCCGCAATTGGATCCAACTGCTCTACACAGATGTCAGTAGCGCAGTTCTAATCAACGGGTGGGAATCAGAAAGCTTTCCAATCAAATCTGGAGTCAGGCAGGGCTGTCCTCTCTCCTCTGTCTTGTTCGTGTGTTGTATTGAATCCTTTGCCGAATCCATCAGGAGGGATTCGGGCATAAGAGGGGTGACGATCCCAGGCAGCGGAGGCACTCAGGTTAAGACCTCCCTGTACATGGACGACGTCGCCGTCTTTTGCTCGGACCCGTTGTCGGTCCGCAGACTGCTGAGCATCTGTGACCGGTTTGAACTGGCCTCGGGAGCGAAAGTAAATCGCAGCAAAAGCGAGGCCATGTTCTTTGGGAACTGGGCCAACCGATCCTTTGTCCCCTTCACCGTCAGGTCAGATTACCTGAAGGTGCTGGGAATATGGTTCGGAGCGGCCGGGACATGCACCAAAAACTGGGAGGAGCGTATCTCCAAGGTACGGCAGAAACTGGGAATGTGGGAGCAGCGCTCCCTGTCGATCGTAGGCAAGAACCTGGTCATCAGGTGCGAGCTGCTGTCGGTGTTGCTGTATGGGGCGCAGGTGTGGCCCATACCCCGACCCTGTGCCGCCGCAGTCACCCGAGCCATCTTCCACTTTATCTGGAGATTGAAAATGGACCGTGTCCGCAGGGACACGATGTGCAAATCTCCAGAGAAAGGGGGAAAGAACGTACCCAACGTCGCCCTCATCCTGATGGCCACCTTTGTGTGCGGCTGCATCAAACTGTGCACAGACCCTCGGTACACAAACACCAAGGGCTGGATTTTCCTAAGCCCCTGGAGTCGGGTTGGAGGCGTGCGGGCGATAAAAATCGGAGATCCGGGGGTCCCGACCCCATCCCGCCTCCATGTCAATTTCATAGGAGTCGGGTTCCCGACAAGTGCTGGAACCCGACTCCCAGAGGCGGGAAGGGATTAAAGGCAATTAAACTGCCTGTTAACAGATAGTTAACAGGTAGTTTTTTGCCTATTCGCGATTTTTATTGCTGGTTTGTGGGCTTCCCGACAGCTCCAAACCACGAAAAGTTTTCGAGGCGGGACGTGGGTCTGAGGTCTTGGAGGGGTCGAGATGTCCAGTGTTCAGGTGAGTGAGGGGTGCAGGAGTGCAAAGGTAAGTGTTTTGCAAGTGTTTAAAGTGTTTAAATAAGTTTAACTTACTTTTACTTACCTTTACAGGAGTCCTGCATTCCGGTGTCGGGAGTCGGCTGCAAGAACCACAGAAGCTCCGATTTTTAAAAAAAAATCAGCTTCTTGGTTTCTGCAGCAAAGTGATTTTAAAGTTATCCTGAGAAAGGACTGAGGCTGAATTAGCAGTTTTTCAGTGCTTGACAGCTTCAAACAGCTGTTAAACACTGATATTTCATCTGCCAAAAGCTTTTGACAGATGAAATGTCAATCTCTGACGTCACCTGTTGCCGGGTGGCCCTTAATTGGCCTGCTGAGCCCACAGGGCAGGCTCAACAAGGTCAATCAGAGGAAAATCCAGTGGGTTGGCCACATCTCCATGGAGGCGGGACAACAAGCCCGAATGTGGGTTTCCCACCTCCAACCCGCCCCCGTAGCAAAATCCAGCCCCAAGTGTCACTACGTGCTGAGGTTCTACCTGTCCCCGGTGTTGCGAAGGATGGGTCTGGCTACGCTGCCGCAGAACGCTCCATCCAGTTGGACCGTGCCAGACGACCTGTCCTTTGTGGAAAAGTTTTTCACGGGAAACACCTTTGACCACAAGGCCGTCAAGCAGTGGTCAGCACGTAACGTCCTCGAGACCCTACGGAAAAAGGAGATTGTGGATGCTGTCGGATAGTTCCCCGAGCAGACTGTCGAAGTCATTTGGCAGAATGCCTCATCGCCAGAACTCACAAACAAGCACCAAGACGTAGCTTGGCTGGTGGTGAGAAGGGCCCTCCCTGTCAGATCCTTCATGCACTCCCGACGTCTCTGCTCCACCGCACACTGTCCGTGAGGAGGCTGCGCTTGGGACGAGACCATCATCCATCTCCTTCTGGAATGTGCCTTTGCAAAGAAGGTCTGGAAAGAGATACATAGATACATAGATACATAGAAGATAGGAGCAGGAGTAGGCCATTCGGCCCTTCGTGCCTGCTCCGCCATTTAATGAGATCATGGCTGATCCTTTAATTCAGTATCCCGTCCCCGCCTTCTCTCCGTAACCCTTAACCCCTTTTGCCCGTAGAAATATATCTAATTCCCTCTTAAATATATTTAATGAGCTGGCGTACACTGCCCTCTGTGGCAATGAGTTCCACAGGTTCACCACTCTCTGAGTGAAGAAATTCCCCCTCATCTCTGTCCTAAATGGTTTAGCCCTTATCCTTAAATTATGTCCTCTAGTTCTGTTCTCACCCGCCAAGGGAAACATTCCTTCTGCATCCAGTCTGTCTAGACCTGTCAGAATTTTATACACTTCTATGAGGTCCCCTCTCAATCTTCTAAACTCCAGTGTGTACATCCCTAAACTACATAGTCTCTCCTCATAGGTCATTCCCGCCATTCCTGGTATCAGCCTGGTGAATCGCCGCTGCACCCCCTCCATGGCAAGAACATCCTTCCTCAGATGAGGCGACCAAAACTGTACACAGTACTCGAGGTGTGGTCTCACCAGTGCCCTGTACAGCTGCAGCAAGGTATCCCTGTTCCTGTATTCTAACCCTTTTGCTATGAAGGCCAGCATACCGTTTGCCTTCTTGACCGCCTGTTGCACCTGCATGCTCGCCTTCAGTGACTGGTGTACAAGAACACCCAGGTCTCTCTGTACTTCCCCCTCTCCCAATCTATTGCCATTTAAATAATAATTTGCCCTCCCGTTCCTGCACCCAAGGTGGATAACTTCGCACTTGTCCACATTATAGTGCATCTGCCATTTATCCGCCCAATCGCCCAGTCCGTCCAAATCGCTCTGGAGCTTCCTGGTCTCTTCCTCTGAGCCCACCCCACCTCCTAGTTTAGTGTCGTCTGCAAATTTGGAAATGCTGCATCCGACTCCCTGATCCAGGTCATTAATGTAAATTGTGAACAGCTGGGGGCCCAGGACAGATCCCTGTGGTACCCCACTTGTTACTGCCTGCCATTCAGAAAATGAGCCGTTTATTCCAACTCTCTGTTTTCTATCTGACAGCCAGTTCCCTATCCACGCCAAAACTTTCCCCTTTATCCCATGAGCCTCAATTTTCCATGCTAATCTTTTATGTGGGACCTTATCGAAGGCCTTTTGGAAGTCCAGGTACACCACATCTACTGGCTCTCCCCCATCTATTCTACCAGTTACTCCCTCAAAAAATTCCAATAGATTAGTCAGTGGTCTTTGTCGAGGTTCATCCCGAGCAGCTCGGTAACACAGGACTCTGTGCTTTACGGACTGTTCCCAGGGACGCACACCGAGACAAACATCAACTGCTGCTGGAAGATCATCAATTCGGTGAAAGACGCCCTTTGGTCTGCCCGAAACTTGCTGGTCTTCCAGAGTAAGGAGTTGTCCACGACCGAGTATTGCAAACTGGCACATTCCAAGGTCCAGGAGTACGTGCTGAGGGACGCACTAAAGGTTGGTGCCTCCACCGCAAAGGCACGATGGGGAAGGGCTACAGTTTAAGGCCCTCCCGCCAGTGTACACCGAGGGGCTGAAACCAGTAGAAACCCCCCCCTCGGGCCGTATGATGTACAAGTGTGTTAATTGTAAAGCACTTGTAATCTGTGGATGTAAATAGAGTACCATGTGCTGCATTCATGTGTATTATGCCATATGTAATATGATTGGTGGATTGTAATGTAATGTATCTTGACAGGTGTTGGAATATATCTTGACCCCTCGAGCTGTATGACTCATAAAATGAGTAAAGAAAATGCTTCGTAACGTGTCTCTGTAAATTGAGTGCCATGTACCATGTTAATTTGTATTGTACGTGATGTGAACTGTATTGTCATGTATCACAACAAATTTTTATGAATAAAGTATATATTTTGGAAAAAAAAAACTAGCACCCGGGCGCGGTGCTGCCGATGCCTCCCGTGAGATTCAGCGGAAGGTTAGCGGTGGCGGTAACCAGTAGCGCCCCGCGGCACTGCGCCACTGGCGATAACATCATCATTGTGCGCAGTGCCCCGCTCGCGCCCCGGCCGCGATCTTTGGGAGCGTCCCCTGACTTACCGCCGGACGCTATCTCCGACGGGGTCAGGGGGGCCTACCTGCGGCCGGGGAGGCGCTATTTAAAGGCGAGGTGCGGGGCGGCCATTTTTGTTGCTGGCCGCCTGCCAGCACCTGCCTCCGCTGCCGTCCCCGGCCTCCTTACCTGCCCCCCCCACGGAGTGCCGGCTGCGCTCCATGCGCCTGGCAATTCTCTTGAGTGCCGGGCTCTTTTGCCGACACTCCAAATCCCCAGGGGCCCAGCTGGGCCCCGGGTCACGCTGCGCAAGGACCCTCCCCTTTAAGAAGGGGAGGAAGGCCTGTAATACCATGGTGCTGCGGCACGTAGCGCTGCGATATTCCCTCGCAGCACCCCAAGAGGGAGGCGGGGCGCTTCCAGTAGCACCCCGCTTCCCTCTTGGGGCACTACCACTCAATTTCCGTCACGGGGGCGCTAATTTTTCCAGGGAACTACTCAATTTTTAGCCCATAGAGTCATAACAGCACTGAAGGAGGCCATTCAGCCCATCGAGTGTGTGCCGGCTCTCTGTAGGGCAATCCAGTCAGTCCCATTCCCCCCGCTCTCCCCCCATAGCCCTGCAAGTTTATTTCCCTCAAGTGCCTATCCAGTCTCCCCTTGAAAACATTGAGTGTCTCCGCTTCCACCACTTCCGTCGGCAGTGAGTTCCAGGTCCTCACCACTCGCTGCGTAAAAAAGTTTTTCCTCACCTCCCCCCTGTATCTCTTGCCCAAAACCTTAAATCTGTGTCCCCCTAGTCCTTGTACCATCAACTAGTGGGAACAGCCTTTCCCCATCTAGCCTATCCAAACCCATCATAATCTTTAACACCTCGATCAAATCACCCCTCAACCTCCTTTGCTCTAATGAAAACAAATCCAGCTTCTCCAACCTGTCCCTTGTAGCTAAGATCCCCCATTCCTGGAACCATTCTAGTAAATCTCCTCTGCACCCTCTCAAGGGCCTTCACATCCTTCCTAAAGTGTGGTGACCAGAACTGGACAATACTCCAGTTGTGGCCTAACCAGCGCTTTATAAAGGTCTAGCATAACTTCTCTACTTTTGTACTCAATACCTCTATTTATGAAGCCCAAGATCCCATATGTTTTGCTAACCACTCTCTCAATATGTCCTGCCACCTTCAGGGACCTATGCACATTAACATTAACTGTGAAGCGCCTTGGGATGTTTTACTATGTTAAAGGCGCTATATAAATGCAACTTGTTGTTGTTATTTCCTGGATGTAAGAATATGTCATTTATCTCATTGCAGTTTGTGGGACCTTGCTGTGCACAAATTGGTTGTCATGCCGTGTTTCCCCACCTTATAACAGTGACTACACTTCAAAATACTTCATTGCGCTTTGAGATGTCCTGAGGTCGTGAAACGAGCTATATAATTGTAAATTTTGTTTTCCTTACCTAAGGAAGGATATACTTGCCTTAGAGGCGGTGCAATGAAGGTTAGCTAGATTAAGAACATAAGAACATAAGAAATAAGAGCAGGAGTAGGCCGTACGGCCCCTCGAGCCTGCTCCGCCATTCAATAAAATCATGGCTGACCATCGACCTCAACTCCACTTTCCCGCCCGATCTCCATATCCCTCGATTCCCCATGAGTCCAAAAATCTATCGATCTCAGCCTTGAATATATTCAACGACTCAGCATTCACAGCCCTCTGGGGCAGAGAATTCCAAAGATTCACCACCCTCTGAGTGAAGAAATTCCTCCTCATCTCAGTCTTAAATGGCCGACCCCTTATCCTGAGACTATGCCCCCTAGTTCTGGACACACCAGCCAGGGGAAACAACCTCTCAGCATCTACCCTGTCAATCCCCTTCAGAATCTTGTATGTTTCAATGAGATCACCTCTCATTTTTCTAAACTCCAGAGAGTACAGGCCCATTCTACACAATCTCTTATCATAGGACAGCCCTCTCACCCCAGGAATCAATCTAGTGAACCTTTGTTGCACCGCCTCCAAGGCAAGTATATCTTTCCTTAGATAAGGAGACCAAAACTGTGCACAGTACTCCAGGTGTGATCTCACCAAGGCCCTGTACAATTGTAGCAAGACTTCCTTACTCTTATACTCCAACCCCTTGCAATAAAGGCCAACATGCCATTTGCCTTCCTTATTGCTTGCTGTACTTGCATGCTAGCTTTCTGTGTTTCTTGCACGAGGACACCCAAATCTCTCTGAACACCAACATTTGAAAGTTTCTCACCATTTAAAAATATTCTGTTTTTCTAATCTTCCTACCGAAGTGAATAACCTCACATTTCCCTACATTATACTCCATCTGCCACCTTACTGCCCACTCACTCAGTCTATCTATATCCCTTTGCAGACTCTGTGTTCTCCTCACAGCTTACTGTCCCACCTAGCTTTGTATCCTCAGCAAATTTGGATACATTACACTCGGTCCCTTCATCTAGGTCATTAATATAGATTGTAAATAACTGAGGCCCCAACACTGATCCTTGCGGCACCCCACTAGTTACAGCCTGCCAACCTGAAAAAGATCCATTTATCCCTACTCTCTGTTTTCTGTCCGTTAACCAATCCACTATCCATGCTACTATATTACCCCCAACCCCGTGAGCCCTAATCTTGTGTAATAACCTTTTATGTGGCACCTTATTGATTCCTGGGATGAGAGGGCTATCCTATGAGGAGAGATTGAGTAGATTGGGCCTATACTCTCTGGAGTTTAGAAGAATGAGAGGTGATCTCATTGAAACATATAAAATTCTTAGAGGGCTTGACAGGGTAGATGCTGAGAGGCTGTTTGCCCTGGCTGGAGCGTCTAGAGCTAGGGGGCATTGAGTCATGATAAGGGGTCGGCCATTTCGGACTGAGATAAGGAGAAATTTCTTCAGTCAGAGGTTTGTGAATCTTTGGAATTCTCTACCCCAGAGGATAGATTTTTGGACTCTAGGGGAATCAAGGGATATGGGGATTGGGCAGGAAAGTGTTGAGGTAGCAGATCAGCCATGATCGTATTGAATGGCGGAGCACGCTCGAGGGGCCGAATGGCCGACTCCTGCTCCTATTTCTTATGTGCTTATATACTTTATTCCTTTCTTTCTTACTTGTTTCAGATGAGTTTAGTTTCGTGCAGTTATTACAAGTTCAGCACCGAACCTGGCATAGTGATATGCCATCTGCTCACCTATTCCTTGACTAGCACTGGTCCGCAGGACATGGGCACCAGCCAGTAACACTGTTCAAAAAATAAATAAAATAATTAGAATGTCACGAAACAGGGTTATTTTTTTAAATTAAAGTCTTGAATCTTAGAAATGACAAGGTTGTGTGTTCTGCACTCATCGTTTAGGATTATGGCACAGGGAGCATTTACCAGGTTAGGGAGGAAGGTATGTGCACGATCAGCATTAGATAATTGGGCCAAAAGCTGTTTTCTAATTGCAGAGATTAGATAGTGAAGGTAACAAAGGTTGCCTTGAAGTATAGCTCCCAATGCCCCATGCCCACTGTAACATGTATGCACAGACAATGGAAAATTTCCTGTGTATGAACTCCACTGACAATGAGTGTTTCCTTCCCTCCTGTCCATTTTCTCCCTCTGGTCATTTACATAGAGTTACATAGAATATACAGCACAGAAGCAGGTCATTCGGCCCATCCAGTGCGTGCCGGTTTATGCTCCACTCGAGCCTTCTCCTGTCCTTCCTCATCTAACTCTATCAGCATAACCCTCTATTTCCTTCTCTCTCATATGCTTATCTAGCTTCCCCTTAAATGCATCTACGCTATTTGCCACAACTACTCCCTGTGGTAGCGAGTTCCACTTTCTCACCACCTCTCTGGGTAAGGTTTCATTGCTGTTTGTGGGGTCCTACTGTGCACCAATTGGCCACCGCGTTTCCTACATTACAACAACATGGATTTATATAGCACCTTTAACCTAGTAAAACGTCCAAAGGTGCTTCACAGTGTAGTGTATGTAACTGTTCTACCTTTAAGAGGACTATTGTATGTAACCGTCCACCTTTAAGAGAACTATTTTAGGTGTGGCACTACTTTATCTTGGCTGCTGTATACTGTAATACCGACGGTGACCACACCGGTATATAAGTGCTGTGTCAGGATTTATTGGGCAGATTCGCCCTGACCTTCGAATAGTAAAGTCCTGTTAAAGTTACTCTTGTAGTCTGTGTATTAATTCGCCATAATACCTACAGACTTTACAGTGGCGACGAGTTCGATCTTACCCTGCGGCAACAATACTTCCGAAGCAGTTAACGAGCGTCGAGAAGAGGCACCCACCCTCGTCGTTCCGCTGAGAGAAAACTCGAGTCTGCAGAGCAAGGAAGAAGGAAGAATTCAGACACGAAGCCTTCCATCAGCAACAGGCACTGATTGTCCCTTCTGCCACGGTGGTGAGTGAGCCGATCAGCACGAGAAGCAAGTCGGCCACGGTGACTGTGAGTAAAGGGAAAATAAAAAAAATAAACGGAGGATAAGGGCGGTGAACTCGACCACGGTCGGGGGAAAGGAGCCGGACAGAAGTCGGGCCCAGAGGCGCTGAGACTGGGGCAGCGTGGAGCACGGAAGCCGCGGTACAAGTGGGCTGGGAGACGCAACGGCGTCGTGAGACAGCTAGACCGCGACCGGCGAAAAAGGCCGGGCAGCTACCGAGGCCACGAGGCGCTGCGACCGGGATCGTAAGGCGCGGGAAGATATAAAAATAAATAAACCGCGGTGAACTCAGCCGCAGCCGGGGAGGAAAGCACCGGACTGCGAGAGGGCTGGGAGGCGCGATTGGAGTGAAAAAGGCCGGGCAGCGACCGAGGCCACGAAGCGCTGCGACCGGGATCGTAAGGCGCGGGAAGATATAAAAATAAATAAATCGCGGAGAACTCAGCCGCAGCCGGGGAGGAAAGCACCGGACTGCGAGAGGGCTGGGAGGCGCGATTGGAAGCCGCTGAGGGAGAGACAGAGCCCGAGCGAGCGAGAGAGACAGAGCCCGAGCGAGGGAGACTGAGCGAGATCCAGCCCGGCGGCTGAAACTGTTCGCCGTCAACGGGTTGTACCCAGCGCCGGTTGCCCTGCCGAGAAAAAGGAACAAGGAACGCACTGAAGCCGACGCGCAGGCTGCGAACCCCGAAAGCCAGCGGTCGTCGCCCGAGGGAAAAGCTTACCCCTCCCGCCAGGGGAAGAAACGCGGGAAGCCGCCAGTAGGCGGGGAAGAAGACAGAAGCGGGAAACTGCCATTTTGAAAGTGGGCGGGGAAAGAAGACAAGCGCGGGAAACTGCCATTTTGAAAAAAAAAGTTAAAGAAATATTTCGTTGTTGTTCTCAGGAAGAGTGTGAAGATGCCTAAGTGTAGTAACATCAACGGTTTCGATTCCAATGTGGAAGATTGGGCCACGTATGTAGAACGCATCGAGATATATTGTAAGGTCAATAAGATAGCAAATTATGACAAAGCTCTAACCTTACTAAACTCAATGGGTGCGAAGACATACGGGTTATTGAAGCATCTTCTATCACCAGCTAAACCGGCGGATCAGTCTTTCGCTAATATTGTTGCTGTCCTGAAGGATCATTTTAACCCCGCACCGCTGATGTTAGCGGAACGATCAAAATTTTACGTGAGAACGCAATGAAAAGAGGAAAGCAACGCGGAGTACCTGGTTGAACTGCGTAGGCTAGCAAAATACTGTCAGTTTGGGGTAAATCTGACAGAGGCACTGAGAGACAAGTTCGTGTGCGGGATGTCGAAGGAAGGAACACAAAAACGACTGCTCGAAGAGAACGATCTTACACTTGATAAGGCTGTCCTTATTGCAGCATCGCACGAAGCCGCAGGGAGAGGCACGGCGGAAATGCAGCGGAAGACAGCGGTACTCAGTGTGGATCAAATGACTTCGGGTACAACGAAATGTTATCGTTGTGGGAAGACAACACACGACCAGAACCAATGCTGGTTTAAAAACCAGGAATGTAGAAAATGTGGCAAGCTTGGTCACATAGCTAAGGTATGCCGGTCAGGAAAGAAAACCAGCAATAATAAGTCACCGCAGAAGAAGTACAGAAAGGTACATAAGGTGACTGGGAAGAGTCCAGATGAACAGAATTCAGACTCAGACTCCAACAGCAAGGAACTGGGTAGTCTGAGGATTCACAATGTGAGTAAAGAAGCTGACTGACAAACTATCTGGGTCACACTACAGATTGCAAAAGTCCAAGTGAAGATGGAAGTGGACACCGGATCGGCGTTGACGGTCATGAATAAGCAAGATTACAAAAAGTTATTCAAACATATTCCCCTACGGGATACAGAGATAGTATTGCAGACATACACGGGGCACAGAGTATACCCCATCGGAAAGATAGAAGTCAAGGTGAGATACAAGGACAAAGTTCACCAAGGGATGGACATGTATGTGCTGCCCAAGGGAGGTCCACCACTTCTGGGACTGGAGTGGATCAGGAAAATAAAGATAGACTGGCATTCACTAAACACAATGACGGTAGATTCCGGAAAGGAAGATGTCAAACCTGAACGGTTGTCCAGAATATTGGATGAAGCTAAAGAGGTATTCCAGCAAGGACTGGGAACACTGAGAGGAATTAAAGCAAAAATCAAGATTGCAGAACATGCAAGCCCAAAATTTTTCAAAGCCAGATCGGTACCTTACGCGATACGACCTGCTGTGGAGACAGAATTGGAAGAGCTTGAACGTTCAGGGGTACTGTCTAAGGTGGACTGGAGTGAGTGGGCCACGCCCATTGTGCCCGTCATGAAGTCCTCATCAAGTAACAAGCCAGGGGGACCGGGAAAGGTCCGCATCTGCGGAGACTTCAAGATCACAGTTAATCCGGTGCTTCACACGGTACAATACCCGCTCCCGCGGATTGAAGATATCTTTGCTTCATTGTCTGGCGGGAAACACTTCACCAAGATAGACCTGGCACAAGCATACTTACAAATGGAAGTCAAGGAAGAGTCGCGCCAGTATCTCACAATCAACACGCACAGAGGCTTGTATCGTTATAATAGACTGGTTTTTGGAGTAGCTTCGGCTCCAGCAATTTGGCAGAGGGCCATGGAGCGGGTCTTACAGGGTATTCCAAGCACGCAGTGTTACTTGGACGATATCCTGATTACGGGAGAAGACGAGGAGGAACACCTCACAAATTTGAAACTGGTGCTCACCAGGTTGAAGGAATATGGCCTTCGAGTTAATCGCCAGAAATGCGAGTTCTTCCAGAAACGGATCTCGTACTGCGGTCATGTCATTGACCAAGAGGGGCTGCACAAGTCACCTGACAAGATAGAAGCTGTCGTGAAGGCCCCCGCTCCGGAAAATGTATCACAGTTGAGATCGTTTCTGGGGTTGATTAATTATTACCACAAGTTTCTGCCAAATCTATCCACGGTGCTGCATCCGCTGAATGCTCTGTTGCGGAAAGAAGTACCATGGAAGTGGAGCGAGGACTGTAAGAAGGCCTTTCGCAGAAGCAAGGCGTTGATTACCTCTGAGGAAGTGTTGGCTCATTTCAACCCAACGTTACCTCTTCGTCTAGCTTGTGATGCTTCCCCTTATGGAATTGGAGCAGTACTTTCACACAAGTTACCAAATGGCTCGGAAAGGCCAGTCGCATTTGCGTCCCGATCATTGACCACCGCTGAGCGAAATTATGCTCAGATAGATAGGGGGGCCCTCAGCCTTGTGTGGGGAGTAAAGAAATTCAATCATTACCTGCAGGGCAAGAAGTTCACATTACTGACAGACCACCAGCCGTTGGTGTCCATATTCAACCCTAACAAGGCCATTTCCACTATGACAGCGCAAAGGCTACAGAGGTGGTCCGTGTTACTTGGGGCACACCAATATGACATCGAATACAAAAGGTCCAAACAGCATGGAAATGCTGATGGGTTATCGCGCCTACCGTTGCCAGTAGTAGAAGAGGCGGCTACAGTGGACCCGGTAGAGATGTTCCACTCATCCATAGTGGAATGTCTACCAGTAACAAATTCGATGATCGAAAAGGAAACAAGAAATGACCTGACTCTCTCACAAGTCTACGATTTAACAGTGGAGGGATGGCCAGCACATGGCGAACCAACGCTGCCCGCATTTTCGCAAAGAAAAGAACAGCTGTCAGTGTGCCGAGGAACCTTGATGTGTGGATCTAGAGTGGCGATTCCACCCAAACTTCAGCAGAAGGTGCTAAAGGAGCTTCACGAGGGGCATCTGGGTGGAGTGAAAATGAAGAACCTAGCAAGAGCGTTTGTGTGGTGGCCAGGTATTGATGGAGACATCGAAGAAATAACCAAGAGCTGTCTAGGATGCCAGAAGGTCCAAAACGCGCCGCCACAAGCTCCTCTGCATCCATGGGAGTGGCCCTCATCTCCTTGGAAAAGGCTACACGTCGACTTTGCTGGTCCATTTATGGACTCAATGTTTCTAATCGCGGTGGATGCACACTCCAAGTGGCCGGAGGTAATAAAGATGTCCTCCACCACCACGGAAAAAACCATCACAGTATTAAGGACCATATTTGCCAGGAATGGGCTGCCGGAACAGATCTGTTCTGATAATGGACCGCAATTTGTGTCCGAAGAATTCAGGAAGTTCTTAAAAAGGAATGGGGTCAAGCACTACACGTCAGCCCCATACCATCCCGCCACCAATGGATTAGCTGAAAGGTTTGTCCAGACCTTCAAGAAGGCCGTAAAGGCGATGGGTAATGAAGACATCAACCTACAACATAAGGTAGATAACTTCTTGTTGGCGTACAGGAATGCAACACATGCGGTCACAAACCAAACTCCCGCCATGATGTTTTTCAATAGAAGACTAAGATGCCGGATGGATTTGATTAAGCCAAACGTCAGAAGGGACGTAGAGAACCGGCAATTTCAGGGCATGAATGAAAGGCCAACTAGATCCTTTCAGATAGGTCAACAAGTTTTGGCCCGGGACTACCGTACCGAGAAATGGCAGCCTGGAACTATTGGGAAAAGGCTAGGGCCGCTGATGTATACCGTGGACATTGGTGACAGCATAATAAGGCGCCATGTTGACCAGATCATAGGGTCATCCACAAAGGACCAACCTACTCCACAACCTTACACGGCTAATGTTGAAGCAGAGATACCCAGAGCACCTACCTCCGATCTGGTAATACTGGAATCAGATGAACCTGACACTGTCCTTCAAGCCGAATCGACCTTGCCAGAAGAACCTACTACCCCGCCAAAAACTACTACACCACCGAGGCGTTATCCGGACAGAGTCAGGAAGCCTCCAGAGAGACTGAATCTGTGAACTGTTTTGCATAAGTTGTATATATGTTATGATGTTATGTTAATGGGGAATAAGTATGTTGTAAGCTAAAAAGGGAGGATTGTAGTGTATGTAACTGTTCTACCTTTAAGAGAACTATTGTATGTAACCGTCCACCTTTAAGAGAACTATTTTAGGTGTGGCACTACTTTATCTTGGCTGCTGTATACTGTAATACCGATGGTGACCACACCGGTATATAAGTGCTGTGTCAGGATTTATTGGGCAGATTCGCCCTGACCTTCGAATAGTAAAGTCCTGTTAAAGTTACTCTTGTAGTCTGTGTATTAATTCGCCATAATACCTACAGACTTTACACACAGGAGCGATTATCAAACAAAATTTGACACCGAGCCACATAAGGAAATATTAGGACAGGTGACCAAAAGCTTGGTCAAAGAGGTAGGTTTTAACAACAGTGACTACACATCAAACGTAGTTCATTGGTTGTAAAGCACTTTGGGACATCCCGCGATCACGACAGATGCTATGTAAATGCAAGTCTTTCTTTCTTGAATAGATAAGCTAATTGGAGAGGTGCCAGGGATCTGTATTCACGGGCCATGTTTGAAGGATATGGGAAGTCCGGTAGAAGAACACTTCTTTTTATATAAATTTTAAGCCATATGGTCAGTGCCATTTAGGACTGTGATGAGGAGAAATTTCTTCACTCAGAGGGTTGTGAATCTTTGGAATTCTCTACCCCAGAGGGCTGTGGAGGCTCAGTCGTTGAGTATGTTCAAGGCTGAGATCGATAGATTTTTGGACACTAAGGGCATCAAGGGATAAGGGGATTGAGCGGGAAAGTGGAGTTGAGGTCGAAGATCAGCCATGATCTTATTGAATTGGGTGCGCGGTCCCTTTAAGGGGCTGCGCAGCCCATTCAAATTCTCGCGCATGCGCGGTTTCTCCCCTAGAAAAGGCGGTGAGTGGCCTGTGCGGGACCTCCAGACTGCTGCGCGGTCACGCAGCTTAGCAGGAATGTTGCCCTGGACACCAGGGTAAACTCTCCGCTCTTCTTTAAATAGCACTTTGAGGTCTTTTGTGTTCACCTGAACAAGCAGACAGACTCTCTGTTTAACATCTCGTCCAAAAGACACAAGAGTGTACTGCCAAGTTTCATAAAATATATGGGTAAATGTAAACCTATATGTGTAAAAGCTTCATATAAAGCAAATGTACATTCTTGAGAACCCAATAAAAAGTTGAAATAAAAAAAGTTCAACCGACTGGGCCAAACTGATACTCAAACCTATGACACAGAAAGCGACATAGAAACTTTTTGGTAGAAAGCAACCTGAAAGAAGTGAGTCTCCTTACAAGCTTCAAAATAATTTTCCCTAAGAGAGCAATGCCTCAAATTGCAGAATAAGTTGTATTAAGAATCTTAAAAAGCCTTAACAGAATGAAAATTATCTCTCCAGAGCACTACCAAAAATACAGTGGACATGGTTAAAATAAGAATGGAAGACTTTGCAAACCCTGAGTCTGCAAATCCTACGCAAAAACTGTGACAAGCAGCAAGAGGATGCAAATGTTAATCACCTGCTTTGGTATAGGAATTGCAGCAGTCCAATATTAAAATGGATATGTTAGTGTGCTTTGTCCTCTAGTGCAAAAGATTAGACAGGGAATGGATGTGGGAGGGTTAGTTGGACACCAGTCATGCAGTAACCTGCCTGCAATGCATAAATTGATCCAATCAGTGGCAGTCAGACGGTGCAAAGGTCAACATAGAGATAGCACCAATATAGAGTGGCTCTGCAGGCTTAACCCCTCAGGGTTCAGATAATACACGACGCTAACATTCCCAAGTTCAGGCAACACATAGCACTAATATTCCACACAGCTTTTTAAAATTTGTTTTTATGGGATGTGGGCGTCGCTGGCAAGGCCAGCATTTATTGCCCATTCCCTAATTGCCCTGGAGAAGGTGATGGTGAGCTGCCTTCTTGAACCGCTGCAGTCCGTGTGGTGAAGGTACTCCCACAGTGCTGTTAGGGAGGGAGTTCCAGGGTTTGGACCCAGTGATGATGAAGGATCAGCAATATACTTCTAAGTTAGGATGGTGTGTTACTTGGAGGGGAATTTGGGAGGTGGTGGTGTTCCCATGCGCTTGCTGCCCTAGTCCTTCTAGGTGGAAGAGGTAGCGGGTTTGGGAGGTGCTGCCGAAGAAGCCTTGGCGAGTTGCTGCAATGCATCTTGTAGATGGTCCACACTGCAGCCACGGTACGCCGGTGGTGGAGGGAGTGAATGTTTAAGGTGGTGGATGGGGTGCCAATCAAGCGGGCTGCTTTGTCCTGGATGATGTCGAGCTTCTTGAATGTTGTTGGAGCTGCACTCATCCAGGCAAGTGGAGAGTATTCCATCACACTCCTTACTTGTGCCTTGTAGATGGTGGAAAGGCTTTGGGGAGTCAGGAGGTGAGACACTCACCACAGAATACCAATCCTCTGACCTGCTCTTGTTGGCACAGTATTTATGTGGCTGTTCCAGTTAAGTTTCTGGTCAATGGTGACCTCCAGGATGTTGATGGTGGGGGATTTGGCGATGGTAATGCCGTTGAATGTCATGGGGCAGTGGTTAGACTCTCGCTTGTTGGAGATAGTCATTGCCTGGCACTTCTGTGGCGCAAATGTTACCTGCCACTTATCAGCCCAAACCTGAATGTCGTCCAGGTCTTGTTGCATGTGGGCATGGACTGCTTCATTATCTGTGGAGTTGCGAATGGCACTGAACACTGTGCAGTCATCAGCGAACATCCCCATTTTTGACCTTATGTTGGAGGGAAGGTCATTGATGAAGCAACTGAAGATGGTTGGGCCTAGGACACTGCCCTGAGGAGCTCCTGCAGCGATGTCCTGGGGCTGTGATGATTGACCTTCAACCACCACAACCATCTTCCTTTGTGCTAGGTATGACTCCAGCCAGTGGAGAGTTTTCCTCCCGATTCACATTGACTTCAGTTTTACTAGGGCGCTTTGATGCCACACTCGGTCAAATGCTGCCTTGATGTCAAGGGCAGTCACTCTCACCTCACCTCTGGGATTCAGCTCCTTTGTCCATGTTTGGACCAAGGCTGTAATGAGGTCGTGAGCCGAGTGGTCTTGGCGGAACCCAAATTGGGCATCAGTGAGCAGGTTATTGGTAAGTAAGTGCCGCTTGATAGCACTGTTGAAGACACCTTCCATCACTTTGCTGATGATTGAGAGTAGACTGATGGGGTGGTGATTGGTTGGATTGGATTTGTCCTGCTTTTTGTGGACAGGACACACCTGGGCAGTTTTCCACATTGTCGGAAAGATGCCAGTGTTGTAGCTGTACTGGAACAGCTTGGCTAAAGACACGGCTAGTTCTGGAGCACAAGTCTTCAGCACGATAGCCAGGATGTTGTCAGGACCCATTGCCTTTGCTGTAGTTCAGACAGAGCATAGTGTTAACACTCCCCACAGTTCAGCTCACTTCATCTCATAAATCATGAGACAAACTCTTAAAAACCATGAGACTGGGTAAGAAATCATAAGTTGCTATTTTTTTCAAACAAAAACCAATATAGATTGACAGTTCATTTATAAACTTCATTATAGTCATCAGTCATCCCTGGAGTGGACAATCGTCTGACTCGAGGCGGTGTGCTACCAACTGAGCCATATTTAGTTAAGATCACCTTTTCATTTAAATTCACGTTTCATATTGGAGCTGTTGCATTGTACACTAGATATCCAAATCAAATGTCTTTGTGTAAATGCTGGCTTTGGCAGGTAGTAAGGATTTTTAAAAGGTAAAAGGGTCTAATATTCTCAAATCAACTGCTCGTAGTTGGCGTAAAAGCCACAACCCTCTTGAATGTTAAAAAAAAAGGACAACAGGTAATACCAAGCAAAAATGAAGAGTTACTAGATTGCCAATAGGACTGGCGTAAAATTGTTTTTCACTATGGGTACCTGTACTGTTAATATTATTAGTTTATCTGTAAAATTTACCACTGCATTTGTACTGTTAACCCTGTTTTTAAGGCTTTGTTCTATTGCGGCTAATGAATGTAATGGATTTATTTTGTAATTGATGAGTTGTAACAAGTACTACCATAGTTAAATAAATATGTTTGACTTAAAAAAAAAGCCACAACCCTCAGAGTGCTGCCCACTGAGCCACGCCTAACACCACATCATCATCAACTTGTATTGCGAGGCTAAAGGGCGACAGATTCGGGCCGTGTGGTGTGTTGAGCTCCAGAAGGCCGAGTTTTCTCTGCTCTGTGTGTCTGGGCGGGAGTTGTTGCTCCAGTGAGGCGGAGTTTTCTCTGTTTTGTGTGTCTGGGCCAGGAGCTGCTCCGTAAATACCTTCACCGAAGCGTACGAGAGCATGGGTCTTACACTAAACATCCGTAAGACAAAGGTCCTCTACCAACCTGCCCCCACCACACAGTACTGCCCCCCCGATTATCAAAATCCACAACAAGGCCTTGGACAACGTGGACCACTTTCCATACCTCGGGAGCCTACTGTCAACAAGGGCAGACGTCGACGGCGAAGTCCAACACCGCCTTCAGTGTGCCAGTGCAGCCTTCGGTCGCCCGAAGAAGAGAGTGTTTGAAGACCAGGACCTCAAACCCGGCACCAAGCTCATGGTCTACAGGGCAGCAGTGATACCTGCCCTGCTGTATGCCTCAGAGACATGGACCATGTACAGCAGGCACCTCAAAGCACTGGAGAGGTACCACCAACGCTGCCTCCGCAAGATCCTGCAAATCCATTGGCAGGATAGGTGCACCAATGTCAGTGTTCTTGCTCAGGCCAACACCCCCAGCATCGAAGCTCTGACCACACTCAATCAGCTCCGATGGACGGGTCACATTGTCCGCATGCCCGATACAAGACTCCCAAAACAAGCGCTCTACTTGGAACTCCGACAAGGCAAGAGAGCCCCAGGTGGGCAGAGGAAACGCTTCAAGGACACCCTCAAAGCCTCCTTGAAAAAGTGTAACATCCCCATCGACAACTGGGAATCCCTGGCCCAAGACCGCACAAAGTGGAGAAGCATCCAGGAAGGCGCCGAACACCTCGAGTCTCTTCACCAGGAGCAAGCGGAATCCAAGCGCAGGCAGCGCAAGGAGCGCACGTCAACCCAAGCACCTCACCCACCCGCCCCTTCAACCATAGTCTGCCCCACCTGTGACCGAGACTGTAGGTCCCGCATTGGACTCATCAGTCACCTGAGAACTCATTTTTAATGTGGAAGCAAGTCATCCTCGGTTCCGAGGGACTGCCTAAGAACAAGAGGATCATCAACTTGTATTGCGGGGCGACAGATTCGGGCCGTGTGGTGTGTTGAGCTCCAGTGAGGCGGAGTTTTCTCTGCTGTGTGTGTGTCTGGGCGGGAGTTGTTGCTCCAGTGAGGCGGAGTTTTCTCTGCTCTGTGTGTCTGGGCGGGAGTTGTTGCTCTAGTGAGGCGGAGTTTTCTCTGCTCTGTGTGTCTGGGCGGGAGTTGTTGCTCCAGTGAGGAGGAGGCCGGACTGGCGACGGTGGCGCTTGAGACTGACGTAAGCGCGGCGGGGTGAAAGGTGGCGGGGCCCGGCTGCAGCTTCCCCGCCCGCCCGCTCCTCTCATGGCTTCCCGGCTGTTCGCGGTGGCGAAGTAAGTGGGTGAGCGGGAGGGTTTGGCGTTGGAGACTGGGGTGCTGCAGTCTGGGGGGTTTGTAGCCGGAGTCTGAGGTTTGGGGGCCGGAGTCTGGGGGGGGTTTGGGGGCCGGAGTCTGGGGGGGGTTTGGGGGCCGGAGTCTGGGGGGGGTTTGGGGGCCGGAGTCTTGGGGGGGGTTTGGGGGCCGGAGTCTTGGGGGGGGTTTGGGGGCCGGAGTCTGGGGGGGGTTTGGGGGCCGGAGTCTGGGGGGGGTTTGGGGGCCGGAGTCTGGGGGGGGTTTGGGGGCCGGAGTCTGGGGGGGGTTTGGGGGCCGGAGTCTGGGGGGGGTTGGGGGCCGGAGCCTGGGGTCTGGTGGGGTGTCGGGCTGGGGTCTGGGGGGGGTTTGGGGGCTGGAGGCTGGGGGGGTTTGGGGGCTGGAGGCTGGGGGGGTTTGGAGGCTGGGGGGGTTTGGGGGCTGGAGGCTGGGGGGGTTTGGAGGCTGGGGTGGTTTGGGGGCTGGAGGCTGGGGGGGTCTGGAGGCTGGGGGGGTTTGGGGGCTGGAGGCTGGGGGGGTTTGGGGGCTGGAGGCTGGGGGGGTTTGGAGGCTGGGGGGGCTGGGGTCTGGTGGGGTTTGGGGCTGGGGTCTGGGGGGGTTTGGGGGCTGGAGGCTGGGGGGGTTTGGGGCTGGGGTCTGGGGGGGTTTGGGGCTGGAGCCTGGGGGGGTTTGGGGCTGGAGTTTGGGTCTGGGGTCTGGGGGGGTTTGGGGCGGGGGTTTGGGGTTTGGGGGCTGGGGGGTTTGGGGCTGGAGTCTGGCGGGTTTGGAGTCTGGGGGGGGTGGGGTGGTTGGAGTCGGAGTCTGGGGGTTGCTGGGGTCTGGGGGCTCTGGAGCTGGGCCTGGGCCTCTGCCCTTCAGCACCAGCCCTCAGGGTCGTTGCTGAACTGGAGCCTCTTCACAAGGCCTCGGGCTGTTCCCCTCTCTGCATAGCAACAAGAGACTGGGCTTCAGAGCCATTTCTCGCTGTGTTAATCATCATTCAGATCGGTTTTACAACAATCTGATTGCTTAATCCTAAATGCCAACTCTCAAATTTTTGAAATGCTCACAAATTTATTGAATTCCTTTTCACAACTTGCCATGGTGGGATTTAAACTCGCAACTGCTACTGTCAGCTGTGGTTCAGTGGACAGCACTCTCGACTCTGAGTCAGAAGGTTGTGGGTTCAAGTCCCACTCCAGAGAGGTGCCGTCTTTCGGGTGAGACATTAAACCGAGGCCCAGTCAGATTATCTGGTCATTATCACGTTGCTGTTTGTGGGAGCTTGCTGTGCGCAAATTGGCTGCTGCGGTTCCTACAGTACAACACCTCAAAAAGTACTTCAGTGGCTGTAAAGCGCTTCGGGATGCTCTGAGGTCGCGAAAGGTGCTAAATAAATGCAAGTTTTCTTTCTATATGTGCACTTCCAAGTAGTTATGCAGTTAATACTACTACTGCCTATAGAATTGCTGTATCCTGTTGTAAGATCGTATAGATCTGAGTTCTTGGACAAGACACCAATAGGCAGCAGCCAGTATGTTTGAGCAATAGATCAAGATTTATTAAGCATACAGCGTAATATACTTAACATTAGGCAATAGTTTTAACGAGTAGCTCACAGCCCTCGGTCTCTGGAACCTCTCGGACACAGAGGATGTCGTCTTAAGTCTGTTCCTTTGTCCTCGCAGTACGTCTGTGTGAAGTTGTTCTTTGGGTATCGAGGTTTTAACCCGTTTCTTATCAAAAGTTGGTTTGGCCGGTGTCCATATATGGTCTTTAACAAAATCACCTTTTTTAATTGGCTCTAATGGCCAAAATACCATTGTCACTCAGACTAAGGTAGCATCCCGCCTTTCTAGTACTTTTCCACCAACTTTGCCATGTTCAGTGTTATCTTGTTTATAGTTTTGTTAAGCGAATTCTAAGTTCTTTACAGCATTATAATAAGTTACTTAATGATTTAACCTTCACTCGCAGACTGGGGCTGTTTGTTATCAAAACTTAGTCAAAACTGCTTTTGACTGTGCGGCTACATTTTGAACAAGTTTTCTAGTTACCCAGGAGTAATTATGGGTAATATTATTTGGTCAATGGCTACACTTGAAGTTATACATATATGATTCTTGTTTACGAAATATCTTTAAATATCAGCCTTTCGTACACTGTCCTACATGAAGTCCCGTATACCCATTATACCTGTCATCGATGACCTTCATTGGCTCCTTCCATAAAGTGTTTAAATTTCTTATCCATAGAATCCGTCTGTGGCCGTGGCCTTGGCCTTGTCCCTTTTAATCTGACTTCTCCAGCTTTCCTATCCCTCTGGGACTTTCTGCACCTCTGACCTCGTGTATCTCTTCTTTCTCCTCCCCCCTGCCATCTCCAACTTTTGCTTCACCATTGGTGGCCATGCCTGCAGCCATGTAAGTGCCACTCTAAAATTCTCTCCCTTTAATCTCCGCTTCCCTCTCCTACTAAAAACTTTGACCAAGTTTTTGGTCGCGCCGAATCTCTCCTGCTTTGATTCAGTATCTGTTTTCCTCGCCTCTCTGTGAACCACTCTGGGGTTGTTTTTCTATGTTTAAGACCCTATTTAAATGCAAGTTGTTGTAGATTATGTTAAGGTTGTTTCTGGATATCTGGGACCTGTGTGTTGGGAGCAGGGAGGGTGCAAGCATCCCTCCGGTACTCGTGCCGAAATAGCTGGTGTCAGGAGTGGGATTTAGGATCAAACAGCAAGACCGGTCACAATCCCATTTAGAGAGAATAAAGGCAATACACCGCAGGCCAGTCAGCATCTGAGAAAGGCAGGTTAACATTTTGGATAGAGAGCTGAATCTGCTGAAGGCCTCTGGAGGAGTCAGCATGACTTGGCTGGCAGTACTAAGTCAGAAGACTGGGTTCAAATCCCACTCCTTAACTTGAGCTGATGATCTGAGCTCTCCATTTTGTGCAGTGTCTAGGGAGCTCTGCGTTGTCTGAAATGCTGTCCCTCAGATAAGACATTAAACCGAGGCCTTAACAGCCTGTTCAGGCCCACTAGTAGTACAGGAAACTCTCTTAACCGGCACCTCAATATCCGGAAATCTCTCTTAACCGGCAAAATTCAGGAGTAGGTTCAGGTAAGTTTTACTATATATTAGTGGCCGTGTAACCGGGGTTCCTGCACCTGTGGCCGTGTAACCGGGGCTCCTGCACCTGTGGCCGTGTAACCGGGGCTCCTGCACAAGTGCCGTGTAACCGGGGCTCCTGCACCTGTGGCCGTGTACGGGGCTCTCGTACCTTGGTAAGTATACCTCTCTGTAATCCGGACTTTTTGATCAACCGGCACCACGTTGCTGCCGGATAAAAGAGAGTTTCCTGTATTCAAATAAGAGCAGGGTGTTCTCCCAATGGCTTGGCCATCCAACACCAGGATAAAAAAAATAACTGGTTAATTAACATGAAGGTTTTGGAGAGGGTGCAGAAGAGATTTACTAGAATGGTTCCAGAGATGAGGGATTACAGTTACTAGAGAAGCTGGGGCTGTTCTCCTTGGAGTAGAGAAGGCGAAGAGATTTGATCGAGGTGTTTAAAATCATGATGGATTTAGGTAGAGTAAATAAAGAGAAACTGTTTCCAATGGTTGAGACGTCGATAACCAGAGGGCACAGATTTAAGGTGATTGGCAAAAGAACCAGAGGCGACATGAGGAAAAACATTTTTATGCAACAAATGGTTGGGATTTGGAATGCGCTGCCTGATAGGGCGGTGGATGCAGATTCAACAGTAGCCTTCAAAAGGGAATTGGATAAATACTTGGAAGGGGGGAAAGAGCGGGGGAGTGGGACTAACTGGATCGCTCTTTGAAAGAGCCGGCGCAGACTCGATGGGCCGAATGGCCTCCTTCTGTGCTGTACTGTTCTGATTCTATGATTCTTTCTAAGGTTAATTTATCCCTCAGTTTGTAGGACTATGTATTCGTATTGGCTGCCATATCTGCCTCTATTGACAGCAGTTACAAGTCAAAAGTAATTGAGCCAAGGCTGAGACTGGAACGCAATTCGCAGCATTGCACTGCCTACAAACGTGATTAAGCACTAATACAAGCTATCCCCCCCCCCCCCCCCCCCCATCTCTGTGCAGGAAGCTGGCGATAAGCTGTGGCTCAGTTGGTAGCACACTCACTTCTGAGTCCGAAAGTTGTGGGTTCAAGTCCCACTCCAGGGACTTGAGTACACAAATCTAGGCTGACACTGCTCTCGGGTGGATGTAAAAGATCCCATGGTGCTGCTTTGAAGTAGGGCTGGGGCGTTCTCCTGTCCAATATTTATCCCTCAACTAACCTCACTAAAACAGATTATCTTTGAGATGTTCTGAAGTCATTATAAAAATTGCAAGCACCTTCTTTACGATGGGCCTCGTGCAGGTCAGGCCTGGGGTCTCGCTACAGCTTCCCCATTTAAACTTCCAAGCCCCACCGCCTTTTAAGTCAGCTTCTCCAAGAGAGCTTGCAGATAGCATAAATCTAAGTGTGAAGAACTGAACTGCTGTGTTAGTCACCTTTCAACAGTCCTGTCAAGCGTTTACTGGGATGGAATGTTCCTCTCCATTGGACATTTGGGTGATTGGTTGCTACGACTTTCCTAATGTTTTGACCGATTCAGTCTCCTGAGGAGCAAAAAAAAGTTCTAAAATGAATTGGCCCTTACTGTGTTTAATCATATAATCTGGTGCACAACTTGCTGTTATTTCAGTTGCATTGCACGAGTCTCAATGTTACCACAGAAATTCCTGTAAAGTATGAGTAAAGAAAAAAAGGACCTTGCATTTATATGATGCCTTATCGAGTCTGTCAGAAACATCCCAAAGGACTTCGCATTAGAATGAATTCTGTGGGGTCACTGTTGTGTGGATAAATGTGGCTGCCATTTTGTGCACAGCAAGATCGCACCAGCAACACTGAGATGGTTTTATGAAAGGGAAATCGTGTTTGACAAATTTGCTAGAGTTCTTTGAGGATGTAACAAACAGGGTGGATAAAGGGGAACCAGTAGATGTAGTGTGATAGCAAAATACTGCAGATGTTGGAAATCCGAAATAACAACAGAAAATGCTGGAAAAACTCAGCAGGTCAGACAACATCCGTGGAGAGAAATTTGAGTTGGCATTCGTAGTGTATTTGGATTTCCAAAAAGCATTCGCTAAGGTGCCACATAAAAGGTTACTGCACAAGATAAGAGCACACGGGGTTGGGGGTAATATATTGGCATGGATAGAGGATTGGCTAACTAACAGAAAACAGAGAGTCGGGATAAATGGGTCATTTTCCGGTTGGCAACCAGTAACTAGTGGGGTGCCACAGGGATCAGTGCTGGGGCCGCAACTATTTACAATCTATATTAATGACTTGGATGAAGGGACCGAGTGTACTTGTAGCCAAATTTGCTGATGATACAAAGATAGGTGGGAAAGCAAGTTGTGAGGAAGACACAGAGTCTGCAAAGGGATATAGATAGGTTAAGTGAGTGGGCAAAAATTTGGCAGATGGAGTATAATGTGGGAAAATGTGAGGTTATCCACTTTGGAAGGAAGAATGAAAAAGCAAATTATTATTTAAATGGGGAGAGACTACAAAATGCTGCGGTACAGAGGGATCTGGGGGTCCTAGTACATGAAACACAAAAAGTTAGCATGCAGGTACAGCAAGTAATTAGGAAGGCTAATGGAATGTTGGTCTTTATTGCAAGGGGTATGGAGTATAAAAGTAGGGAAGTTTTGATGCAACTTTACAGGGCGCTGGTGAGACCGCACCTGGAGTACTGCGTACAGTTGTGGCCTCCATATTTAAGGAAGGATATACAGGAAACTTTTTTTTATCCGGCACCGACGGGACCGGCGTGGTGCCGGTTTATCAAAAAGTCCGGATTACAGAGAGGTATAGTAAAAGGTACGAGAGCCCCATACACGGCCACAGAGCCAGCCGTCCCTGTTGCATAGCAACAGGTGCAGGAACCCTGGTTACACGGCCACAGACCCAGGAATGGCCACTAATATGAAGTAAAACTTACCTGAACCTACTCCGGAATTTTGCCGGTTAACAGATTTCCGGTTATTTAGGCGCCGGTAAATCGAGAGTTTCCTGTACTTGCATTGGAGGCAGTACAGAGAAGGTTCACTAGGTTGAATCCTGGGATGAAGGGGTTGATGTATGACAAAAGGTTGGGCCTATACTCATTGGAGTTTAGAAGAATGAGAGGTGATCTTACTGAAACATAAGATTCTGAGGGGGATTGACAGGGTGGATGCTGAGAGGATGTTTCCCCTAGTGAGGGCATCTAGAACTAGGGGGCATAGTTTCAGAATAAGGGTCGCCCATTTAAGACGGAGATGAGGAATTTCTTCTCTGAGGGCGGTGAATCTTTGGAATTCTCTACCTGAGTGAGCTGTGGCGGCGGAGTCAGTGAATATATTCAAGGCGGAGATTGACAGACATTTGAACTACAAGGGGTACGGGGAGAGCGTGGGAAAATGGTGTTGAGGCCAAGATTGGATCAGCCATGATCTTATTGAGTGGCGGAGCAGGCTCGAGGGGCCGATTGGCCGACTCCTGTTCCTTATGTTCTTATGAATGATCAGTTAATCTGTTTTTGGACATGCTGGTTGGGGCAGGAATGTTGCCTCAATGATTCTCTGCTCTTCGAATGAGAGATTATTTACCTGAAGCAGAACAGGAATGGCCCCTGGAATCTGAATTAGAGGAATTTTGTCTTAAAAATACTCCTTGGGATGTTTTACTACATTAAAGACGCTATATAAATACAAGTTGTTGTTGTTGAAGACCAATATAAAAGTAGCTTAAAAGCATCGCACAATAATAATTGTTTTTTCTGTGTTTTTTGTCCATATTGCTTATTGTACCAGTACACTAAATAAGCTAATAACACTCCATGTACATAGGATTATATAGGATATACAGCACAGAAACAGGCCATTACATTAGATATACAGCACAGAAACAGGCCATTACATTAGATATACAGCACAGAAACAGGCCATTACATTACATTAGATATACAGCACAGAAACAGGCCATTACATTAAAAAAAAAAATTTTTTTATTCATTGATGGGATGTGGGCGTCGCTGGCTAGGCCTGCATTTAGTGCCCATCCCTAATTGCCCTTGAGAAGATGGTGGTGAGCCGCCGCCTTGAACCGCTGCAGTCCATATGGTGTAGGTACACCCACAATGCTGTTGGGAAGGGAGTTCCAGGATTTTGGCCCAGCGACAGTGAAGGAACGGCGATACAGGTCCAAGTCAGGATAGTGTGTGGCTTGGAGGGGAACTTGTAGGTGGTGATGTTCCCATGCGTCTGCTGCCCTTGTCCTTCTAAGTGGTAGAGGTCGCGGGTTTGGAAGGTGCTGTTGAAGCAGCTTTGGTGAGTTGCTGCAGTGCATCTTGTAGATGGTACACACTGCAGCCACAGTGCGCCAGTGGTGGAGGGAGTGAATGTTGAAGGTGGTGGATGGAGTGCCAATCAAGCGGGCTGCTTTATCCTGAATGGTGTCGAGCTTCTTGAGTGTTGTTGGAGCTGCACTCATCCAGGCAAGTGGAGAGTATTCCATCACACTCCTGACTTGTGCCTTGTAGATGGTGGAAAGGCTTTGGGGAGTCAGGAGGTGAGACACTCGCCGCAGAATTCCCAGCCTCTGGCCTGCTCTTGTAGCCACAGTATTTATATGGCTGGTCCAGTTCAGTTTCTGATCAATGGTAACCCCCAGGATGTTGATAGTGGGGGATTCAGCGATGGTAATGCCATTGAATGTCAAGGGGAGATGGTTAGAGTCTCGCTTGTTGGAGATGGTCATTGCCTGGCACTTGTGTGGTGCGAATGTTACTTGCCACTTGTCAGCCCAAGTCTGAATGTTGTCCAGGTCTTGCTGCATATGGACACGGACTGCGTCAGTATCTGACGAGTCTCGAATGGTGCTGAACAGTGTGCAATCATCAGCGAACATCCCCACTACTGACCTTATGATGGAGGGAAGGTCATTGATGAAACAGCTGAAGATGGTTGGGCCTAGGACACTGCCCTGAGGAACTCCTGCAGTGATGTCATGTGATTGAGATGAATGACCTCCAACAACCACATATAGTGGATATACAGCACAGAAACAGGCCATTACATCGGATATACAGCACAGAAACAGGCCATTACATCGGATATACAGCACAGAAACAGGCCATTACATCGGATATACAGCACAGAAACAGGCCATTACATTGGATATACAGCACAGAAACAGGCCATTACATCGGATATACAGCACAGAAACAGGCCATTACATTGGATATACAGCACAGAAACAGGCCATTCGGCCCAACCAGTCCATGCCGGTGTTTATGCTCCACTCGAGCCTCCTCCCGTCTTTCCTTATCTAAATCTGTCAGCGTAACCCTCTATTCCCTTCTCCCTCATTTCTTTATCTAGCCTCCCCTTAAATGCATCTATACTATTCGCTTCAACCACTCCCTGTGGTAGCGAGTTCCACATTCTCGCCACTCTCTTGACCTGTGTCGCTACTTTTCGTGATTTATGTATTTCTACTCGGAGATCCCTTTGCCCTTCTACCCCATTTAGATTCACATTTTCCAAGTAATATGTGACCTCCCTATTTTTCTTACCAAAATGTAATACCTCACATTTATCAGTGTTGAAATTCATTTGCCAATTATATGCCCATTCTGCAAGTTTATTAATGCAAATCCTACTCTTATACTTGGGGCTGGGGAGGAATGGGTACATAAGTGTTCATGAGTGTAGGACTTGTACACAGCAGTTTATGGTAATCTGACTATTCTTGGATTTTTCTTGATTAAATGAGACTGAAATGTTTTATCTTTCCTCGTGGTTTTGTTTTCAAGGTTCTTTACAAAGGTTGGGATAGTCGGAGGCAGTGTGTACATCGTCTATGACCAGGGCTTATTGGGAAATGGGGCACAAAGTTGTGGGATATTGAACGAGGTATCAACCGTTGTACCAGTTGCTGTGGACCGGTGGTCGAAGTATCTGGGAGTGGAGGTACAGTACATTACTGGAGCAAATTAACTTCTTTTACACTTCCCCGCCTTCTCCCTTCCTCTCCTGCTGTGGTTGGCGTTCCATTGACGCCAGCAGCCCTCTGCTCCCTTGCCAAAGTAGTCTCATACTCTGGTGTGAGCTTGGAATGAATGTGGTCAGGTGTTCCGACTTTGGAAGGCATTTTAGCCGAGTGCGAAGCTGAAAGTGTCTTCGCCTGACCTCCACACGTGCACACTTTCCAGCAAGTGTCACTGGATTGTGTCGGGATGGAGAATCCTGGCTGACACTCTTTCCTCTGCCACCCCTTCCTAGTTCAGGAGGTGATGGGATACAACAGCTGGCCTTAGTACCAACAGCTGCCCTGGCTGAGATCTGCTCTTTCTGTGCAGACCGGGGATTGAATTTGGGACCTTCTGATGTCCATGACCCTCTGCTGCACTGGGCGGGGGTGGGGGGGGCCGCACCCTTTCTCACAAAGCCATTGATGGAGCAGCTTTTATTTGTGTGTGTGTGTAAAATCATAAATTCAGCCTGTGTTTCCTGAGCACTAGTATTAACTGGAGAATGAGTTATTCCGAGCAAATAACCTCAATCTCTAAAGCCACAGTTAAGTTGAGCCCTTCGTTCTGCGAAAGGGAAGGAAACCTAACGTTCTTACCCGGTCTGGCCTACACGTGGATCCAGTCACACATCAATGTGGTTGACTCTGAACTGCCCTCTGAAGTGGCCTAGCAAGCCACTCATGTGTATCACTACCTTGAGGGAAACTAGGGATAGGCAATAAATGTCAGCCTTGACGGTGACGTCCGCATCCCTAGAATGATTTATAAAAAAAAATGTCCGATACAAGGCTGAATAGCTAATATATTCTGGAATATGAGTCACGGTGTTGCCATCTATATATAAACACACACAGATGAGGGAGTGTGTGAGAGTGAGAGGGGGCTGAATGAGGGCTCTGTACATCAAGTACGAGCCACTTTGCATGAAAGGAGTTTCTGAAGAAACAGCTGTAGACTGAACAGTGGTGTGTAATAGTTTACGTTCTGTCCTCAGCTGCCAGATGTTCCCAAGCTGAATCTGCCGTTAACTGAATACTGGAATGCAGGTAAATGAGTGAAATGTCCATAAATAAGCTTTAGTAAAATGCAATGATTCGTGCAGCGCCACTAGTGCCAGCCATTGTTTAGCACATCATCGAACTGGCTTTTCATGTGTGAACCTAGACTTTGAGTGACAGAAGGCAATTGGAGAGGCGATGGGCCTGTAACAGAGCCCTGATCCTGTGCGCACTCTCGAGCTGCTGGATATTGAGCAGCAGCAGGAATCCTGGTTCTCTTTATTTTCCCCCTTGGTTGTCAACACTGCAACTTGTGAAGGGAGGCAATTGGTCTCCACCTGCTACTTTCTAATAGTACAACTAAGAACAGGAACTTGACAGATTGTGCATCATAGACTCGCAAATTGCCACTTTTGTTTTATTCCTGGGATGTGGGCGTCGCTGGCAAGTTCAGCATTTATTGCCCATCCCTAATTGCCCTTGAGAAGGTGGTGGTGAGCTGCCGCCTTGAACTGCTGCAGTCCGTGTGGTGAAGGTGCTCCCACAGTGCTGTTGAGGAGGGAGTGCCAGGATTTTGACCCAGCGACGATGAAGGAACGGTGATATATTCCCAAGTCTGGAGGGTGGGGAACTTGGAGGTGATGGTGTTCCCATGCGCCTGATGCCCTTGTCCTTCTAGATGGTAGAGGTCGCGGGTTTGGGAGGTGCTGCCGAAGAAGCCTTGGCGAGTTGCTGCAGTGCATCTTGTAGATGGTACACACTGCAGCCACGGTGCGCCAGTGGTGGAGGGAGTGAATGTTTAAGGTGGTCGATGGGGTGCCAATCAAGCGAGCTGCTTTGTCCTGGATGGTGTCGAGCTTCTTCAGTGTTGCTGGAGCTGCATTCATCCAGGCAAGTGGAGAGTATTCCATCGCACTCACCTGACTTGTGCCTTGTAGATGGTGGAAAGGCTTTGGGGAGTCAGGAGGTGAGACACTCGCCACAGAATACCCAGCCTCTGACCTGCTCTTGTAGCCACAGTATTCATCACTTGCACTAATTGTAAATGCATTGTGATATAGAGCAACATTCAATTTTAATCTTGCTTTTGAAGCTGTGGCATTTTGAAAATTATGGCACAAAACTGATGGCTCTTAATGCATTTTTAAAAAGTGATTGTGCAAGCCTGCTTGAAAATATTTTCACAACTTTATTTTTAAGGTTTTCTGTTTGGATATAAAGCCAATGGAAGACAGCTTCCTGAATGGTTCCAGGGATGAGGGAATACAGTTACGTAGATAGACTGGAGAAGCTGAGGTTGTTCTCCTCCTTGGGGTAGAGAAGGCTAAGAGGAGATTTGATAGAGGTGTTTAAAATCATGAAGGTTTAGATAGAGTTAATAAAGAGAAACTGTTTCCAATGGCTGAAGGGTCGATAACCAGAGGGCACAGATTTAAGGTGATTGGCAAAAGAACCAGAGGTGACATATAGGGCGATCACACTGCTGGGAGTGTACTACAGACCTCCCAAACAGTGAGAGGGAGGTGGAAGAGCAAATATGTAGACAAATTTCTGAGAAGTGTAAAAACTAAAGGGCAGTAATAGGAGATTCCAACTACCCCAATATTAACTGGAATAAAATTAGTGTGAAGGGTATAAAGGGTGCGGAATTCCTAAAATGCATCCAGGAGAACTTTTTTAGCCAGAATGTAGCAAGCACAACAAGGGAGGGGGCGGTTCTGGACTTAGTTTTAGGGAATGAAGCTGGGCAGGTAGAAGGCGTATCAGTGGGGGAGCATTTTGGTGCTAGTGACCATAATTCAGTTAGATTTAAGGTAGTTATGGAAAAGGACAAGGATAGACTAGGGATAAAAGTTCTAAATTGGGGAAAAGCTAATTTTGCTAAGCTCAGAGGGGATTTAGCCATAGTGGACTGGAAACAGCTACTTGAAGGTAAGTTAGTGTCAGAGCAGTGGGAGGCATTCAAGGAGGAGATCTGGAGGGTTCAGACCAAATATGTGCCCTTAAAGAAAAAAGGCGGGACTAACAAATCTAGAGCCCCCTGGATGCCTAGGGACATACAGGGTAGGATAAAGAAAAAAAGGGAGGCATATGACAGATACCGAGGGCTAAATACTGCAGAATCTTTAGAGGAGTACAGAAAGTGTAGGGGTGCAATTAAAAAGGATATTAGGAAAGCAAAGAAAGCATGAAAAAATTCTTGGCAAGTAAAATCAAGGAAAACCCAAAAATGTTTTATAAATATATTGAGAGTAAGATTATAACTAAAGAAAGGGTAGGGCCTATTAGAGATCATGAGGGTAATCTGTGTGTGGAGGCGGGAGATGTCGGTAGGGTTCTTAATACTTTGCGTCTGTTTTCACAAAGGAGAGGGGCGAAGCAGACATTGCTATCGGGGAGGAGTGTGAAATATTAGATGAAATAAACATAGTGAGAGAGGAAGTATTAAGGGGTTTAGCAGCTTTAAAAGTGGATAAATCCCCAGGCTCGGATGAAATGTATCCCAGGCTGTTAAGCGAAGCAAAAGAGGAAATAGCAGAGGCCCTGACCATCAGTTTCCAATCCTCTCTGGCTTCGGGTGTGGTGTCAGAGGACTGCTATTGTGGTACCCTTGTTTAAAAAGGGAGAAAAGGATAGACTGTCAGCCTAACCTCGGTGGTGGGAAAATTAATGGAAAGAATTCTGAAGGACAGGATAAATCTTCATTTAGAAAGACACGGATTAATCAAGGATAGTCAGCATGGATTTATTAAGGGAAGGTCGTGTCTGACAAACTTGATTGAATTTTTTGAGGAGGGTAGATGAGGCGTTTGATGTAGTGTATATGGACTTTAGCAAGACTTTTGATAAGGTTCCACATGGCAGACTGGTCACGAAGTTAAAAGTCCATGGGATCCAGGGCAAAGTGTCAAGTTGGATTCAAAACTGGCTCGGAGGCAGGAAGCAGAGGGTAATGCGATAGCAAAATACTGCAGATGTTGGAAATCCGAAATAACAACAGAAAATGCTGGAAAAACTCAGCAGGTCAGGCAACATCCGTGGAGAGAAATTTGAGTTGACGTTTCGGGTTTGACCCTTCTTCAAAACTGGAGAGAAAAGGAACTAGATCGAAGGCAGGGCTGCGATCGGACAAAAGAATAAAAGAACCAAAAGAAGTAAAAGAGATTAGAAGCTAGATGAGATGGTAATAGGCTGGGATTAGGTGTAAAGTGTACTGGCAGGGCAAAAGATAGCTGCCAGGTGTGAGAGAGAAACAAAAGGAAAGGGGGGGGGAGGAAAGGAGTGGAAAAATATAAGTAAAAATGAAATAGGGGCCGAGGTTATGATCTGAAATTGTTGAACTCGATATTGAGACCGGAAGGCTGCAAAGTGCCTAATCGGAAGATGAGGTGCTGTTCCTCGAGTTTACGTTGAGCTTCCGTGGAACAATACAAGAGGCCAAGGACGGTGAGGTCCGAGTGGGAATGGAGCGGTGAATTGAAATGACAGGCGACCGGAAGCTCGGGGTCACCCTTACGGACTGAACGGAGGTGTTCCGCAAAGCGGTCACCCAATCTGCGTTTGGTCTCCCCAATGTAGAGGAGACCGCATCGTGAGCAGCGAATACAGTATACTAGATTGCGAGAAGTACAAGTAAATCGCTGTTTCACCTGGAAGGGGTGTTTGGGGCCCTGGACAGTGGGGAGGGGGGAGGTATAGGGGCAGGTGTTACACCTCCTCCGCTTGCACGGGAAGGTGCCAGGCGAAGGGGAAGGGCTGTTTGGGGTGATAGAGGAGTGGACTAGGGTGTCTCGGAGAGAGCGGTCCCTGCGGAATGCTGAAAGGGGAGGGGAGGGGAAGAGAAGATACGTTTGATGGTGGGATCACTTTGGAGGTAGCGGAAATGCCGGAGGATGATCAGTTGAATGTGGAGGCTGGTGGGGTGACTGGAAGGCTGTTTCCAGTGGGGTTCTGCAGGGCTCAGTACTCGGTCCCTTGCTTTTTGTGGTATATATCAATGATCTAGACTTGAATATAGGGGGTATGATTAAGAAGTTTGCAGGTGATACTAAAATCGGCTGTGTGGTTGATACTGAAGATGGAAGTTGTAGACTGCAGGAAGATATCAGTAAATTGGTCAGGTGGGCAGAATGGTGGCAGATGGTAGCAGGCCAGGTAGATAAGGTGGTTAAGAAGGCATACGGAATGCTTGTGGCATAGAATACAAGAGCAGGGGGGGTTATGCTTCGACTGTATAAAACACTAGTTAGGCCTCAGCTAGAGCACTGCGTGCAGTTCTGGTCACCACATTACAGGAAAGATGTGATTGCACTAGAGAGGGTACAGAGGAGATTTACAAGGATGTTGCTGGGAGTAGAGAATCTTAGCTATGAGGAAAGACTGGATAGGCTGGGTCTGTTTTCCTTGGAACAGAGGAGGCTGAGGGGAGATCTTATTGAGGTGTATAAAATTATGAGGGGCCTAGATAAGGTGGATAGAAAGGACCTATTTCCCTTGGCAGAGGGGTCAAAAACCAGGGGGCACAGATTTAAAGTAATTGGGGGAAGGTTTGGAGGGGATTTGAGGAGAAATTTCTTCACCCAGAGGGTGGTGGGGGTCTGGAACTCACTGCCTGAAAGGGTGGTAGAGGCAGGAACCCTAACCACATTTAAAAAGTACTCGGATGTGCACTTGGGATGCTGTAACCTGCAGGGCTACGGACCAAGAGCTGGGAAGTGGGATTAGTCTGGAGAGCTCTTGTTGGCCGGCGCGGACATGATGGGCCGAATGGCCTCCTTCCGTGCTGTAACTTTCTATGATTCTATAAGAAAAAAAATGTTTATGCAACAAGTGGTCAGGATTTGGAGCGCGCTGCCTGATAGGGCGGTGGAGACAGATTCAATAGTAGCCTTCAAAAGGGAATTGGATAAATACTTGAAGAGAAATTGCAGGGATATGGGGAAAGAGCGGGGCTAACTGAATTGCTTTGCAAAAGAGCCAGCGCAGATGCAATGGGCCAAATGGCCTCCTGTGCTGTACGATTCTATGATTCTGTGGTAACCAGACCGCGTAGGGTGGAGTGGAGCCACACACACACGGAAAGACCCAGCTCTGTTCCTCGGTCTGTGTTGAGTTAGCTGATCTCACCCAAGAGGGGGAGTGAACATTTGGCCTCGGCAACTCCGGCAAGGTAGAGGAAAATTAAACCGGTTTCCAATTTCTGTTTTGCCGTTCAGTGACTCCTCCTGGAAAGCCTACAGGAGGACAAGATTGCGCTTGGTTATGAAGTGCTCCACAATCACCTAGCCCGCTGAGAAAGTAAGGCTCCCCATATGAAGAGTAGGTACTTGAGCGAGGTATTGCAGAGCCGGCACTGCCTGTAAAACTTTACCTCCGCAACATCCAGCGGCAAAAGAGGAATTCAAAAATTGTATGGAAATGTGTGCCGAGCTTGAGATTTTCCACTTGAACTTCGTAAAAACCAATTGCAGAGTATTTACAGCACAGACACCAGGCCTTTCGGTCGAACTAGTTCATGCCGGTGTTTATGCTCCACACGAGCCTCCTCCCATCCTACTACTTCTCACCCTGTCAGCATAGCCTTCTATTCCTTTCTCGTGTTTATCCAGCTTCCCTTTAAATGCGTCAGCAACTCGCAATGATATAATGTCTTCACCGCAGTAACACTTTCTAAGGTGATTCACAGGAGTGTCGTCAAACAAAATTTGACACTGAGCCATGTGAGGTGATATTAGGACAGGTGACCAAAAGCCCAGTCAAAGAGGGCCCCAAGGAGTAGCCCCAAAGGAGGCCAGGGAGGCGATCCCAGGGCCCGAGCAGCCAAAGGCAGGACTGCCAAAAGTGGAGCAATTTTAAAAACAAAGTGATGCGCAAGAGGCCAGAAGTGGAGGAGCGCAGAGATCCCGGAGCTTTACAGAGCCGCAGAAGGCCACAGGCACGGTGGATGACTCAATGGGTCAATTAAAATAGCGCTGCATAAACTGTGACAGAACGTTACTGGAACATGAAGTGGCTACGGATGTAGAGACTATGACACCATTTGAAACAGAATTGGATAGTTGGTTGAAAAGGAAAAGTATAGCAGGATATAGGGAGAGGCCAGGTATGTGCAATTGGAGTATCAAGCACCAGTTGAAGGGCTAGCACAGGCACAGTGGGCTGAATAGCCTCTTGTGCTGTAAATTCTATGACGTGTGAGTGGAGAACAAGTCTTACAGTTTGGAATAATGATACAGGGAAAGGAGTTCATACACATTCCCCCAAATTCTGCCATATGGCTATAATGAGTCATGTAGCCTGTGATGAGGTTAAAGATCTCGTGGCGGGGGAGGGGAGAAAGAGAGAGTTCTGAAGATTTGCATGGAGCTTGATTAACTTGTAAAAAGAAAAACTACAAATATATGAAATAAAAACAGAAAATGCTAGTAATGCACAGCAGGTCTGTCGACATCATATAGAGAGAGAGAGGAAGGACTGGTTAACACCTTGGCTGCAGACACTTCCTCGGGACTGCTGACACTCTCGCCCTAGACAGCACATGATGAAGGGCCACTTGGATTAGGTAATGGAGTAGTCGTGGCACCAATGTTCCCTGTAAGCTGCACAGCGCTTCAGGGATCCTGCGCAGCCGGATTTTCAATACAAAAACCACACATGCGTGAATTTTTGAATGGGCCGCACATCACCACCCCCCCCTAAAATTAGAGGGAACATTGACTGGCATCATGGAACTCTATGCTGGGGAAATCCTTACGGAAAGGCCATGCAGATCTGTGCATAACGCCGTTCTTGTCTCAGTCAGAATGCCTGTACATGTTTGTGACCTGAAGCAGCTTTTGTTTAAATTGTTTTTGCAGGAATTGAAACAACCACCTCTGTCTTGTCGGCTGCACCTACACAATGCAACGAATACACTCGGAAGGGCTGGCAGTACATCAAGGGCCTGACTAAAGGAGCAGAGTGAAAATCTCCATCATTATTGCAAGACTTTTTGTTCATGACCACAGACTGTAACAAAATGTAAATACTATATGATGGTAATAAAGTGTATTTCAACTTGCCCGTGGTCGATTTTGGTGTTCTGTTGAGCCCCACGCAGTCGGGAACGGAATTCGGTTGACGTTTAATACTCTGGGAAGCTAGTGAAAGTTATCACCTTCTGCTTATTTATAAACCCAGGTCGCTGTGACTTCTGCAGTCCACTTGCAGGCTGATGATTTGGAAGAAAAGCGAAGTGTTCCCGATCTATCCAGTGGGATCGTGGATCTCACCTCTTCCAGTTCCTGACTCCCAAATATTGAGGGTGAACCTCCCACCTGTACCACCCCAGAGCGGGCAATGGCCCAGTGCAGCTAAGTGGTATATCTGGAGTCTGCACATGTGATCCAGAATCCTCCATGGGATAGATTGGAAGGCTTGGGCGGGGGTAATGTTGCCGAATATAGAAAAGTGGCCTTTTAATTCAGTGGAGTCTCTACACTGGGGGGCTTCTGCCCGTTCTGGTATATCCATTAATACTTAGAAATGTGAGTAATGCCAGAGTGGGTAAATGGTACAGGAAGGCAGATTATTATCAGGAAGGCAGATTATTATCTGAACGGCAATAGATTGGGAAAAGGGGAAGTGCAACGAGACCTGGGTGTCCTTGTGCACCAGTCACTGAAGGTAAGCATGCAGGTGCAGCAGGCGGTTAAAAAGGCAAATGGTATGCTGGCCCTCATAGCGAGAGGATTCGAGTACAGGGGCAAGGATGTCTTGCTGCAGTTGTACAGGGCCTTGGTGAGACCACACCTTGAGTATTGTGTGCAGTTTTGGTCGCCTTATCTGAGGAAGGATGTTCTTGCCATGGAGGGAGTGCAGCGAAGATTCACCAGACTGATACCTGGGATGGCAGGAATGACGTATGAAGAGAGAGTGGGTCGATTAGGCTTATTCGCTAGAGTTTAGAAGAATGAGAGGGGATCTCATTGAAACTTATAAAATTCTAACAGGACTAGATGCAGGAAGGATGTTCCCGATGGCCGGGGAGTCCAGAACCAGGGGTCACAGTCTAAGGATAAGGAGTAAGCCATTTAGGACTGAGATGAGGAATTTCTTCACCCAGAGAGTGGTGAACCTGTGGAATTCTCTACCACAGAAGACAGTTGAGGCCAATTCATTAAATATATTCAAGAAGGAGTTAGATATATTTCTTAAGGCTAAGGGGATCAAGGAATATGGGGAGAAAGCAGGGACCGGGTACTGAATTTGGATGATCAGCCATGATCGCATTGAATGGCGGAGCAGGCTCGAGGGGCCGAATGGCCTACTCCTCCTATCTTCTATGTACGACCCTGATGGTGCCAACCATGCACTATAGAAACGACCCAGTCTCTGCTGAGTTAGCTGATCCTGGGAGGGGCTCCGCTGCTTGCCCTCCGTGCTCTGGGATTGTTGTGCTTGGCAGCGGAATCAGTTAGAGTTGCTGATTATTAGCCAGTGTTTGTGTGAATATGGGCCGAGCACAGGATTAAGAGGGGCCTTCTCTTTCTCCTGCCACAGTGAAGTCTCCCATTCGGGCTCACAGTAATAACCACCACGGGTGTGCGTCTCCAGCATGGAGTTGAATGCCCTTCAGGAGAAAGGAAAAGGGATGAACATGATTTTGGGGGCGGCTGGGGCGTTCACTGAAAACTAATGGCTGTGGTAAGTGTGCAACCTCCTTCAATACTTTTCAGCGTTAAAAAACCAGGAGAAAATCAGAAGCAAGTAAGAGACTGAAAATCTGGGGTAAATTTGGTGGAAATCAGATTTTATTTTGAGCCTCGAGCAAACGAGCAAGAGTTGGAACAAGATGCAGTTAAGCTGAACGATGACTAATGACTTAAAACAGGTCACTGTTCTGGGTATCGATGGCTGTCCCAAAAGTAACACAAATTCGGATCATCACTAAATACTGTTGTTGTTTTCAGCAGGAAAAAATACAACGACTAACTGTATTTGTGAGTGGACTCTGTTGACGTTAACATTTAAAAGTAGCATATCGCCACCATGAAGCACAAGTATTTTTTTTAAGTCTTGACTGAAATAGCTGATGCTAAAATAAACACTTTCAGTATGCGCTACAAACATATTGCGACCACTGCATGCGGTGTACCCCAACTCATTAATAAATCATGGCAATCGTTATCAAGGTTCTTTAGCGGGCGTTTTGACATTACAGATGCATCTCTGTACTTGAAATTATGCTAAGAAAACAAGAGGAAATCACGTTTTACTGATGCAGCACCCAAAAAGAATCTGTGAATTTATAAGTGAACATTAAAAAAAAAATAAACTACTTTAAGTTTCCTATGGATAGTGGAGGCAAAGTTGGGGAAACTTTTTAATTTAATGAAGCATATTGAATTATTGTTTAATGTGTCAAATCTTAGAATGATTGTTGTATTTAGAAATCAAAATTCACAGTAGCCTCTGCCTTGCCGTGGTAGAGCTCTCATGCCTCAAGGTGGGTTCAAGCTCCACGCCAAGGCTTGAGCACATAATCAACGCTGACTTTAAACAGAGACTCTGTATATGTGCTGCTTTTAAAAAGTGACTCATTTTAAGTGTCATGACAGTGGCTGAAGAACATGCAGGTTATGGCTGGGAAACCACAGCAAGGGCAGGGCAGCAAGGTGGCAGATTTGGCTTTTCTCCAACCCGCGCCCCCCCCCCCGGCCTTGCGATGCACAGTAGCTGCCTGCAGTATAAATGGGACGGCTTCAGAAGCCAGTGGTTGCTTTGTTGGAATGCATTAACCACATTCCAGCCTGGTCTGAACACAAACAGAGCATCAAAGCAGCCAGTGATTGCTGTGAAGGGGATCATTAGGAGCTCTGTTGTCAGATCATACACACACACACACACACGTCACTTGTTATATAGGAAGTTGCAACAGCCTATGTGCACACAACAGAGTCATATAAATAGCAACCAGATGAATAACTAGTTAATCTGTTCTTGGATGGTGTTGGTCAAGGGAGGAATATTGACCAGCAACTGCAACCTGCATTTATATAGCGCCTTTAATGTAGTAAAATGTTCACAGGAGCAATCATCAAACAAAATTTGCCCAGGAGAGAGAACTCCTTGCTCTTCATAAAGTGCCATGGGATCGTGGGACCCGAGTGGGCAGACTCGGGTTAAACAGGGAAAGATAGCACGCTGATGCAGTGCCAGTCTAAGGATGCCCTGGGGTGAGGCTGGAAATCAAGTTTTATTTACTTTTCCTATTAATTTTTGTATTAAAAAAATCTCGCTTTTCTTTTTTTGATATCATCTCTGTCCCCTTAGAGGGTTGTGTGCCAGTTGTGTAGTTCCATGGGTGCTGGCTGTTCTCTTGAGATCTCGTGCATGTGGCCATTTTTTCTGCATGAATAAGGGTGGGATATGGGTGGGATATGTGTTGGTATAGGGGTTACGGGGATCGGGTGGGATATGTGTCGGTGCAGGCTCGATGGGCCGAAATGGCCTCTATCTGCACTGTGGGGTTTCTGTGATTCTGTGTGAATAAGGGTAGGCCATTCAGGACTGAGATGAGGAGAAATTTCTTCACACAGAGCGTGTTGAATCTTTGGAATTCTCTATCCCAGAGGGCTGTGGAGGCTCAGTCATTGAGCATATTCAAGACAGAGATCGAGAGATTTTTGAATATTAAGGGATATGGGGATAGTGCAGGAAAGTGGAGATGAGGTCGAAGATCAGCCATGATCTTATTGAATGGTGGAGCAGGCTCGAGGGGCCAAATGGCCGACTCCTACTCCTAATACATATGTTCTTATGAATCTAAACGGTAAGCAGCTTCAGCCTTTTAAAGCATTGACTGGGTGAGGGTGGGGTGCTATCACGGCCCAGCCTCTTCCCAGTTTTATTTGACGTCCACACTTAACAGAAGTGAGTCACTGGATAGCAAGCAAGGAGCAGGAACCCATGCTGATCTCTTCCCCCGCCCCCCAATGTGCTGTGACTGATACCCCAGCTGTAATCAGGTCTCTCTGGCTCTGTTCCAGAATTGCCACTGTTTTTACCAACTAACAACAACTTGCATTTATATAGTGCCTTTAACGTAGTAAAATGCCCCCAAAGGAGATATTAGGACAGGCAAATGAACACTTGATCAATGAGGTAGGTTTTAAAGAGCTTCTTAAAGTAGGAGAGCGAGGTAGAAAGGCGGAGAGGTTAAGGGAGAGAATCCCAGACCTTAGGGCCTAGGCAGCTGAAGGCACGGCCGCCAATGGTGGGGCGAAGGAAATAGGTGATACTTGAGTTGGAGGAACGCAGAGATCTCGGAGGATTGCAGACAATGTTCCTTCTTAATATTTTTCTCCCCTGCGCGGGCCCTCCAGTCACGCATGCACGGTATCTCTTCCACCGGCAGCGCTGGTGAGGCCACGCACCTCACAGGGAACATTGGTTGTGGGGGCTGGAGGAGGTTACAGAGATGGGGAGGGGTGAGGCCAGGGAGGGTATGGAACACAAGGGTGAACTAAATCATTGGGAAGTCTCAAGCTACATCTTAGTCTCAACATACAAAGCCAACCAACTCGGCTTTATTCATTCACAGCTTTTCCCTCAAGAAATCCTCACGATTCCCAATGGTCGCTTGTTGGCAACAGTGCTGAAGTGTACTCACTAGTAAATAGCCGTTTTTAAAAACAAACTCTCCCACTATAAAAATGAAACCACTCCAGTGCTGTTTTTAGAGCCAGAAAAGTGATATCCGGCAGCAAAAGGCTTCCAATAATCTCAACAAGTGAAAGGCTTTGGCTCAGACTGTTTGTTTCCCCTCTTCCTCCCTGTGCAGATGGAGGAACAGATTTAGTGCTCAGGAACTTGATACTAGCAGAATGCTCTCTGCAGTGAACAGAGGCTGCCTGGCACTTTCCTTTACACAGAAATTCAAGCCATAGTTTGGCAAAATAAGTTTAGATTTTCCTTTCCAAAGAACAAGCAGAGTATTTCTCATCTCACTTTTAATAGCAATCTTGTTTCCGTAAAATGCACAATGTCACGTCGACACGATTGTCGGAGGATCTTTTGCACCATCTTCACAATCTGTGTCAGCCGTGGCTCGGTGGGTAGCACTCTCGCCTCTGATGTCAAAATGCTTGTGAGTTCTAGTCCCACTCCAGAGACTTGAGCATGCAATCCAGTGCAGTACTGCGGGAGTGCTGCACTGTTGGTGGTGCCACCTTTCGGATGAGACGTTAAATTGAGCAGCCATCTGCCCTCGCAGGTGGACGTAAAAGATTCCCATGGCACTATTTCACAGGAATTCTCCCCGGTGTCCTGGCCAATATTTATCCCTCAACCAACATCACTAAAAACATTAGCTGGTCATTATCACATTGCCGTCTGTGGGTCCTTGCTGTGCGCAAATTGGTTGCCGCATTTCCTACATTACAGCAGTGAGTACACTTAAAAAAACGGTACTTAATTGACTGTAAAGCGCTTTGGAACATCATGAGGCAGTGAAAGGCGTTATATAAATGTCTTTTCTTTTGAGCGGGTTACAAGTCATAATCCTTTGTGCTCAGAATTATTTATTGTTTTTCCCTTTTACCTTCCCTACTAAAATGGTCACCCATCTTTCAGTTTCAGTACTGAAAGAAAACCTCATCTAAAAACACAGCCCTGCCTGTTCTCTCCATGGGAGCTGGCTCACCTGCTGCTTGTTTGCAGCAGTTTCCAGTTTTGACTTGGCTTAACCGAGCTTTGCTATGTATTTGCAGCACGCAGCTTCATGGCACCCCTCCTTCAGTAAGACGACCACCTTCCCTTATTCTCTGCTTTGCAGCAGCTAGACATTATAATTAAAATTGGGCGTCAATAGCGAAGCAAAACAAAATTTTAAAAAAAAATTTTGAACCTCAAGTGCCTCAGGCAGGGCAGCCAGACACGACAGCCAGGATTTCCACTTCAGCGCTCCAAGCCCGCAATTTCCCGCTCGTCAACTTTAATACCTCGCTCAGAGAACCCTGACCCATAGCTGCAGGGGTTCTGTGGAATGCCGAGGTTTGGTCAAAGTGTTTAAAAATGATTCTGTTCTCCTGCAGCCACTAATTCCCGCTGGGGAAATAGTTTCAAAGATTCCAATTGCTGGTTGGCATCACACCCAAGTAGCCACATTTCATGTGTGAAAGAAGGGGGCGGGCGGGGGAAACTTGCTTAAGTATTGCACCTTTCATAGTCTCAAAGCACCTCGCAGCCACTGAAGTACTGCAAGAAATGTCGCCAACGTTTTTATGCAGGGAAATGTGCATGGTGTGAAAAAGATGGCAGGATGTGACTCGTGTTTGATTCCCAGGGATCTGTACTGGCGCCAATGCATTTAGCTATATTTATAAATGACTTAGATGAAGGATTTGAGAGCCGTATAAAAAAACTTGCATTTATACAGCGCCTTACGTCCCAAAGCGCTTTACAGCCAATGAGGTACTTTTTTGAAGTGTAGTTACTGTTGTAAAGTGGGAAACGCGGCAGCCAATTTGCACACAGCAAGCTCCCACAAACAGCAATGTGATAATGACCAGATAATCTGTTTTAGTGATGTTGATTGAGGGATAAATATTGGCCCCAGGACACAACTCCCCAGCTCTTCTTCGAAGTAGTGCCATGGGATCTTTTACGTGCACCTGAGAGGGCAGACGGGGCTTCGGTTTAACGTCTCATCCAAAGGCGGCACCTCCGACAGTGCAGCACTCCCTCAGTACTGCACTGGGACTGTCAGCCTAGATTTTTGTGCTCAAGTCTCTGGAGTGGGACTTGAACCCACAACCTTCTGACTCGGAGGCGAGAGTGCTGCCCACTGAGCCACGGCTGACACATATATCCACGTTTGCTGATGACATTAAGTTGGGTAGCACAGTAACTGGGAGCAGAAAGTTGCAACGGGACATTGATAGATTAAGTGAGTGGGCAAAACCGTGGCAGATGGAGTTCAATGTGGAAGTGTGAGGTCATCCACTTTGGATCTAAGCAAGATAGATCAGAGTATTTTCTAAATGGTGAGAAGCTAGGAACTGTGGAAGAGCTGAGAGATTCAAGGGTCCATGTACAGAAATCACTAAAAGTGGGCAGGTACCAAAAAAATTAAAAAGGCTAATGGAATGTTGGCTTTTGTCTCAAGGCATCTGGAATACAAAGGGGGACAAGTTGCATTAAAGTTATATAAAGCTCTGGTTAGACCCTACCTGGAGCACTGTGTTCAGTTCTGGGCCCCGCACCTCAGGATATATTGGCCTTGATGGGGATGCTGCGCAGATTCATCCGAATGATACCGGGGCTAAAAGGGTTAAATTATGAGGACAGGTTGCACAGACTAGACTTGATTTCCTGCGAGTATAGAAGATTGAGGGATGATCTAATGGAGGTGTTTAAGATGATTAAAGGATTTGATAGGGTAGATAGAGAAAAACAATTTCATCTGGTGGGGGGGGGGGGGAAAGTCCAAAGCTGTTGAGGCTAGGGGTCAACTGAAAATATCAAAACTAAGATTGATAGACTTTTGTTAGGTAAGAGTATTAAGGGATATGGAATTAAAGGTGGGTAAATCGAGTTAAGATACAGATCAGCATGATCTAACAGAATGGGGTAGGAGGCTTGGGGGGCTGAATGGCCTACTTCTGTTCCTATGTGAGTCTAAGTAGTGCTGTTCGATCAAGGTGAGCAGTGCAGCTCAATCTCATACGTTCCTCACCCCCACATTCACACCCAGACACATCATGCATAAGAACATAAGAAATAGGAGCAGGAGTAGGCCAATCGGCCCCTCGAGCCTGCTCCGCCATTCAATAAGATCATGGATGATCTGATCCTAACCGCCAATCTCTATCACAGAACTATCTCCTGAATCTAACAGAATTAGACACACGAAATAGGAGCAGGATCAGGCTACACGGCCTCTGGGCCCGCTCCGCTACCCACAGGGCCATGACCGATCCGAACCTAGACTCATGTCCAAATTCCTGCCCGCTCCCTGTAACCCTTAATTCCCTTTACTTCTAGGAAACTGTCTATTTCTGTTTTAAATTTATGTAATGATGTAGCTTCTACAGCTTTTTGGGGCAGCATATTCCATGGACCTACCACCCTCTGAGTGAAGTAGTTCCTCCTCATCTCAGTTTTGAAAGAGCAGCCCCTTATTCTAAGACTATGCCCCCTAGTTCTAGTTTCACCCATCATCGGGAACATCCTCCCCGCATCCACCCGATCCAACCCCTTCACAATCTTATATGTTTTGATAAGATCGCCTCTCATTCTTCTGAACTCCAATGAGTAGAATCCCAATCTACTCAACCTCTCCTCATATGTCCATCCCCTCATCCCCGGGATTAACCGAGTGAACCTTCTTTGCACTGACTCGAGAGTAAGTATGGCTTTTCTTAAGTATGGACACCAGAACTGTATGCAGTATTCCAGGTGCGGTCTCACCAATACCTTGTACAACTGAAGCAATACCTCCCTATTTTTATATTCTATCCCCCTAGCAATGAAAGCCAACATTCCATTGGCCTTCTTAATCACTTGCTGCACCTGCATACTAACCTTTTGAGTTTCGTGCACCAGGACCCCCAGATCCCTTTGTACTTCAGTACTTTCCAGTTTCTTGCCATTAAGATAATAACTTGCTCTACGATTTTTCCTGCCAAAGTGCATAACCTCACACTTTCCAGTATTGTATTCCATCTGCCAAATCTCTGCCCACTTACTTAGCCTGTCTATGTCCCCTTGCAGGTTTTTTATGTCCTCCTCACTCACTACTTTCCCTCCCATCTTAGTATCATCTGCAAACTTTGATATGTTACACTCGGTCCCCTCCTCCAAATCGTTAATATAGATTGTAAAGAGTTGGGGACCCAGCACTGACCCCTGCGGAACACCACTAGTTACTGATTGCCAGTCTGAGAATGAACCATTTATCCCAACTCTCTGCCTTCTGTTAGATAGCCAATCCTCTATCCATGCCAGAATATTACCCCCAATCCCGTGATTTTTTATCTTAAGCAATAATCTTTTGTGTGGCACCTTGTCAAATGCCTTTTGGAAGTCTAAATACACTACGTCCACTGGTTCCCCTTTATCCACCCTATATGTTACTTCCTCAAAGAACTCCAGCAAATTTGTCAAACATGACTTCCCCTTCATAAAACCATGCTGACTTTGTCCTATTAAATTATGATTATCCAAATGTCCTGTTACTGTCTCCTTAATAATGGACTCCAAAATTTTACCTACCACAGATGTTAGGCTAACCGGTCTATAGTTTCCAGCCTTCTGTCTACTGCCCTTTTTAAATAAGGGTGTTACATTAGCAGTTTTCCAGTCTGCCGGGACCTTTGCTGAGTCCAGGGAGTTTTGGAAAATTATTACCAATGCATCCACAATCCCTACCGCCACTTCCCTCAAGACCCTAGGATGTAAGCCATCAGGTCCAGGTGATTTATCCGCCTTGAGTCCCATTATTTTACCGAGTACCACTTCCTTAGTGATTTTGATCGTGTTTATCTCCTCCCCCTCTATAGCCCCCTGTTTGTCCAGTGTTGGGATATTCTTAGTGTCCTCTACTGTAAAGACTGATACAAAATATTCATTCAGTGTTTTTGCCATCTCCATATTTCCCACCATTAATTTCCCGGTCTCATCCTCTAAGGGACCAACATTTACTTTAGCCACCCTTTTTCTTTTTATATAACTATAAAAACTCTTACTATCTGTTTTTATATTTTTTGCTAATTTACTTTCATAATCTATCTTCCCTTTCTTAATCAATAGTTTCCACCAAGAACCACTGGATAGTGAGCAGGAGCGGGAACTTTAGTTCTCGCCCTGAAGCATTGATGCCAAGTGTTACGCCCCCAATACCGCCTAAAAATCAACAAACTCAGCACCGACTGTGAGTCGAACTTGGGATCTTCCTAGTCAGTCCAGCAGTGACTATTGGATTTATCCACTGACCAGTCAGGGAAACCAACTGTGATTATTTTTAGTTTTAAATCCACCAATCGGGCAAAGCTAATGGAGACTGCCAGATAAACCCCCAACGCCATAGTTTCTCCAGCGGTCCCGATGGTGACAGACTCTCACAAGTTGGAGGAGGAAGCACCACAGGTGAGGAACAGGAACAGTTCTGTGCACCACACCTTAGGAAGGATATATTAGCCTTGGAGGGAGTGCAGCGTAGGTTTACCAGAATGATACCTGGACTCCAAGGGTTAAATTACGAGGAGAGATTACACAAACTAGGGTTGTAGTCCCTGGAATTTAGAAGGATATGGGGTGATCTGATTGAAGTTTTCAAGATATTAAGTGGAACTGATAGAGAAACTATTTCCGCTGGTTGAGGAGTCTAGGACTAGGGGGCAGAGTCTAAAAATTAGAGCCTTGCCTTTCAAGGTGAAGATAAGAAACACTTCTGCACACAAAGGGTGATAGAGTTTGGAACTCTCTTCCACAAACGGCAACTGATGCTAGATCAATTGTTAATTTTAAATCTGGAGATTGATAGGTTTTTGTTAACCAAAGGTATTAAGGGATATGGGGCAAAGGCGGGTATATGGAGTTAGGTCGCAGATCAGCCACGATCTCATTGAATGGCGGAACAGGCTCCAGGGGCTGAATGGCCTACTCCTGGTCCTAACTAGGGAAAGAAACAGGAGGATAAAATCATTTGAGAAGAATGAATAAATTTCACTCCACAACCTCAATAAATGGATTTTTATTTTGTGTTTCTCCATGGAAATGACTGCAGCACATCACAACTGGAAAAAAAATACCAACCAGACATTTTTCTTTTGTTTAAATTGCAACAATTTTTCACCCCCTGTTTTAAGATGCTGCCACTCCGAAGCGACCGTTAATGCAGGTTTTGATGATGTAGTTACTCTGAAAGCTGTCGAGATTCCTCCTGCTGAGAAACAAGTCAGTTCTAACACTGAATAGTTAAATGTTAAAACATAGCAATTATTTACAGAATGGGTTTCCTGCCACAGAGGCAACACTTGCAGACAGAGGGAGGGAGGGAGGGGGAGAATGTTCTCCTGTTCTAAAGTAGTTGAAGGCTTGAACTTCCCTCATATCCTCCCAACCTTTTTAATGATCCGTTTACTCTTTCATGAGCCCCCCTCCCCCATCCTGAAAACATCCGGCTCTTGCTGGGGTATGATTCCGTTGGCATTCCTGGCCAAAGCAGCCATTTTTCAAGTGTGAGCCTAAGTCAGTGAGTGTTTGGCAGGTTACCCGACGTCCAAGCCCAATCTTGTCGTCAACCCGGCATCCCCACTGTCTAACAGGACTCACTGGGACAGCGAGCAGGAGTAGGAATCTGGCACGATTCTTTCCCCCCCGAGCCTAGAGGGCGCAGAGGCTATTTGTGGTACCTGAACTGCCGCCCCGGTTAACACCCGACCAGGAATCGAACCTGGAACCTTTTGTTTAGTGGCGCACTGGGCGCCATCTTGTATTCCAAGCACTAGAATATCTCCCTGTGCTGTTGCTCACAGTGTGGCAGTGGCACAGAACATAGTGGAGCTACAAAGTCACCTAGTGGTCGCAGCTTGCACTGCAGTGTTACCGAGACCTGTTTACTTAAGGAAATCCTAGTGTAACCGATTATAAAGGCATAGAATGATAACAGCACAGAAGGAGGCCATTCGGCCCATCGTGCCTGTGCCGGCTCATTGGTAGACCTATCCAATTAATCCCACTCCCCCTGCTCTTTCCCCAAGTGATTTGGAATGTACCGAGAATGGGACAAGGCGCCACATAAATGTAAGCTTTCTTTCAAATGACCATTGGTCTAGTCAGGGGGAAAAAAACAGTGGGGGATCCCCTCCCTATTGTTATCCAGTAACTCCTACTGGAACCATGTTTCAGCATCTGGTGATTATCACAAAACTATTTAGAATTGGTCAGAAATAATCAATCACTGCGCTCACTGCTCGCTTTATGTGGGAAACGATCGGGTATGTGCTACGACAGAAAATAAAGGTGTTAGGATCAGTGCGCACTCAATGTTAAGTGTTGACCAGAAGTGTGACCAAAAATCGCGACAGCAGATAAATGAATTTTACCAACAGGAAATGTGTGCATACACAAGATTTCTTTTAATATAATATATATATAGATACTTCATTGAATTTCAATATTAAGTTCTGTAGAAACAAGGTCATGGGGCCACTGGCTTATGGGTCATGAATAAATCATGATTACATTTTTATTACATGGGATTCAAGGGTTATTGTGTTTTAGAGGAGATATTCTGCAGTTCCATCCATTTTCCGTGAGAACCTTATGTACAATGTCTAAATATCAAAACGTTATTTCAAATCACTTAAAATTGTAATGTCTTGATCTACTTCTCATCGCCAATGCAAAAATGGTGAAAACCATCTATATATTTAAAAAAATGTGGTGGAATTTTGAGACATTTAGGAAAAGCCAACAGAACGTTGAGTCTGATCAACGGTAAAGCACTCTGGGAGGAGCCCAAGCCTTCCACAACACTGAAGATAAGGAGAACATCCCTAACAGTAAGAACATATACAATGCAAATAATATTCAGGGTAATAAACCTATAACATTTACAATGCCTTTAGCAATCCGCCTTCACAAATCAGCCAACAACTCAAGTTAACTATTACTCATTGCAACATTTACGCTTGCCTTTAAATATATTTTCAGGACCGATCCCTTTAAAATGGGAATACACAGCAGGAGGCCAGTTAGTTTCAGGCCTGCATTCTTTCTCCCCCCGCCCCCCCGGTCAGATTGGAGAGAAGTGGTGGCAGTCCAGGACTTTTAACAAGAACACGATTGTTTAGGTGATGCGGCGAATCGACTGCACAGAGCATGCTTAACGCTCGCTGTGACCTTAAGACGCACAGCCATCGACAGCTGTAGTGTGGTACAATGTTCTTCCTCCCCGACATGTAGGCAGAAGCTAATTAAAGTTTAACTTAAAAAAAAAATCGCTTCACAATTGACAGCGGTGGAAAGAAAACAGTTGAACACACAGGCTTCCTGCTGCTACAGTGCGGGGGTGGGGGGGGGGGGGGGAGGGGAAATAGCCTCACAACAGTGGCGAGGGCTCTACAGCACTGAAGGGAAAAACCCTAGAATGTCACAAATCGTTCCACTTAGAATCACGATTCCAAAATCTGCTAACAGAAACACCTTGAAAGTGTGGCTGATCTGAACCATGGGTTGATTCTGAATCACTGACTTCAGTACTGCTTACTGTCAATGCAGCAAAGCCATGTAACCATGGCAACGATCACCTTTTTTCAGGAGCTTTTTAATTTTTGTTTTTCTAAAGTCAAATGAACCCCTCTTGCGCTCAAAACGAAATACTTATTACACAATTTACTGAAGATGGCCACAAGCAGAGTCTTTTAACCTTCCTAATTCGGTTATTTTTCTACGGTCTCCTGTGCCACTTGCCCCAGCCAAGAGGAGGCCTTTCAAGGTCCTCGTCAGCAGGCCCAGGGCTGATGTGAGCTCAAATTTTCCTGCCCTCTTTCCTCCCACCCCCGTGGATAAGCACAAGATTCACCTCACTGACTCACCCCCCACAAAAGGAGATCAGGAACCCATTTCCTCGCACTTCACAGCCCATACGCCAGCACACTGCATTAATCAGCCTCAGAACATTGCTTAAAAAAAAAATCATCCCAACACCGCTTTACCTGCAGATTACTCACTACAGAGAAGGCAGTGGGAAGTGAACTGCCGGCTTTTGTTCCTCTTTTCTGTGCAGGTCACCGTGTAAATTCCCCTCCCTCCTCACCGCTCCAACCAGTTCAATGGATTTGGGATTTGCATTCTTTCAAAAAAAAAGTCTGATTTTTCCAATTACAGGAAACTCTCGATTTACCGGCACCTAAATAACCAGAAATCTCTGTTAACCGGCAAAATTCAGGAGTAGGTTCAGGTAAGTTTTACTTCATATTAGTGGCCGTTCCTGGATCTGTGGCCGTGTAACCGGGGTTCCTGCACCTGTTGTTATGCAACAGGGACGCCTGGATTTGTTGCTGTGTACGGGGCTCTCGTACCTTTTACTATACCTCTCTGTAATCCGGACTTTTTGATAAACCGGCACCACGCCAGTCCCGTCGGTGCCGGATAAAAAAAGAGTTTCCTGTACTTTCAGGTTGGCAACATATTTTTCTGCCTTTTATACGTTTACCTCCTTCCCTGACCCAGGAGGTAGAATGATCGAAGTCACCCCAAACATGGTGGGCCAGTTGAGAACAGGGCGTGACTGATTACGTTTAAGGGCTTGAGCTTGAGATTATGACCTGCAGATGCAACAAGTTAATTTGGCAGCAGATTCAAAACATCCAATCAAAACAAATGACTATTGGATTCGATTCGATTGCACATCCAATCAGATAACCAGCTCCTGCCCGGTTTTAAAGTTTGTATAAATAATTTCACTATCAACTTATTGGTTGAAGGAAGGCCGGGTATATTTTTCCCCCTCGTGACGGCGGCGAGCTGACCAACAATAACAAAGTAAACCCCCCCCCCCCCCCATGTAATTACCAGCTACAGAATTAGACACGTGGACAGTTTTTAATTCGGTTGATAGTCGCGAGTTGTGCAAAGCTGCCCTGTGTTCGCTTTGAGTACTGGGAAACAGAGCAGCTTGTCACTAGCCGCTAGTCACAAGGCACTCTCTAACTGCCAAAGGCCTACGAACCTCCGAGATCTCTGTGCTCCTTCAAATCTGGCCTCCTGCGCATCCCCGATTTTAACTGCTCCACCACTGGCGGCTGTGCCTTCAGCTGCCTTGGCCCCAAGCTCTGGAATTCCCTCCCTAAACCTCTCTAGCTCTCTCACTCTCTCCTCTTTTAAGACGCTTTTTAAAACCTACACCATTGACCAAGCTTTTGGTCAGCTGACCTAATATCTCATGTGGCTCTTTGTCAAATTCTGTCTGAAAACGCTCCTGTGAAGCAACCTGGGATGTTTTAGTACATTAAAGGCGCTATATAAATACACATTATTGTTGGTGACTGGTTTCATTGAGTGAAAAGAACTCCATGTAGCTGGTAAATGCATTTCTGCATTTGCCAAATATCTTGGGTAACCACAGGCACATTTAAAGGAATGTTCCTCCCTTGGGGTAGCAAGTTGTACTGTAGTTACATCTACAGTGTCTGCTAGGTGCATTCCCCACCTCCTAACCTCGAATCATAGAATCTTACAGCACAGAAGAAGGCTATTCAGCCCATCATGCCTGTGCCGGGTTCTTGAAAGAGGTGTCCAATTAGTTGCACACAATGTTCCCCCCTAAGGTGCAAGTTAATCCCGATAGATCTAACCCGGTTGGGTTTAGAGCTACGTATGGCAAATTAAATTAGGCAAAGGAAAGCTAAAGGGAGCATTACCGAAATTGCATCTAAACGAAAAATTAACTGCAAGTAATTAAAAAAATCTCAGAAAAGGTCTGCACTAATGCAAAAAGCCCCATGAACTTGACAGTACCAATGTCAGACCTTCTGATCTTAGGACTATGGTTATGAGGACGTAGGCTCAGCCAAAAGCCTGAGGCGTGTAGTACATTGTGAGATATGAGCAAGTGCCACCAGGTTCCTGAAGCAAGGATCTTGTGCGACCAAACATAAACCCGCCAGGACATGCTGAGATCGGCTGCTGGGTAGACCATGTTTTGGTCTTAGCATCAACTGGACTTCAAGAACCCAGTAGCATAAGTGGATTATAAAATCAGCCAAACTGGTTGGCGATTCAGGATCTGCTCCAGTGTCTCAGAAGCTTTGGGCCGTCACAAACCCTTTCTTTATTGCGGTGTGTTGCAAAATACACCAGTAAACTAAAGAATGAGAGACGTGGCAGTCTATTAAAAGTGGCGTTGACTGATCGGAAACTTGAAAGAGCAAGTCGGAAGGTCGGTGACACGCAACCTAAAGATGCTCCTTAAACCTGCCTCAAGTGTTCCCCTCAACCCCAAAATTAACCCGTCCTTTTCTCTTCTCCGGTACCGACGGACCTGCTGTGCCTGTCCAGCACTTTCTGTTTTTAAACCCAGTAAAAAAAAAAATTTGGATTGAACGGTTTCTCGTAATCCTGGAACTCTCTACCTCACAGCACTGTGGGAGCGTCTTCACCAATCGGACTGCGGCGGTTCAAGGCCTTCTGAAAAGGCAGCTGGGGGCAGAGGCAATAAACGCTGGCCTTGCCAGTGACGCCCACATCCCGAGAGTGAAAGTTAAAAAAGATCCCGCAACCCCCTTAACTTTTCCCCAAGTTCGGATGGCAAAAAAAGTTCCTTACAAAATATAACGTTGCATAATTTACGCTATGGAGAAAGGTCTCAAGGTTGGCAAGCTCCATTTCCCTGAACACTCCTGTTACACGTTTGACTACCTACAGTCAAGTAAGTGGGCAGATGTGGTGGCTCCAATCCTGCCTGCTCCACCAACTTCTCGCTGAAACAGAAAGCCTTTCAATAACAGACTCAGCGACTCACACACGCAGGAAAACAGTGTTAAGCGTGACACATTCCAAGGACGCGTCATGGGATATTGCGTCACATAGCATCAAATCGCTTGCCCTACCGATAAGCTACTGACTGTGCAGTTATGTTTCAGGGAATATTTTGCGACTACTTGACACAAGAGGCTTGACGGCACTCTTTAGGCTTCTGTAATATTTCAGCCCAGCAAAGGCAGTCTCTCTCTCGATTAGGTGCTAGACGTCAAAAGAAAATCCAGCTAAGTGATCTTTGGCCGGGAAGCCAAATAATCTGGTGGCCAAAACATGGTTTCATAATACAGTAGCTGCTGTGTTTGTAATAAAACAGGTTAGCATAGGCTGGATTGGATCTGCTATTGTGGCTGCGATACCTTTATCCAGAATGCAAGTAGAGTGAACAAAATCACTCCCTCCCTGCAAATTATCAGCAGAAATAGTTAAGACTGAGTTGTGTAGAATTAGTTGCACTCCGGTCAAAAAGCATGCAAAGGGTTTTGAAGTTACTCATCTGGAAAGCAATCACTTGTGGAGTGTTACACACAGCACTCTAAAATAATACTCCTACAACGAGGGAAAGACCAAAAATAAAAACACACCTCGGTTTACATACACAAATCAATAATGAAGTAGATTTCTTTTGTATGTGTTGTATATTTTATAACTATATACATATATCTTGAAAGCATTTTGGCATCTATGCCAGTAGCACACAGCTCAACAGAACTGCCAAGTTTAAAGAGTAGCCCATGAAACTATGCTCGACGCTGCCAATACTCAAGTCGCAAGCTCGCTGCTGGCACGGTTTAATTATTAACTCTCCACCGTACCCCAAGTACGAGTTAACCACCAACAGTGCAATAAAATGGAAGGGGCGGGGAAACGTGGAGTAGGGGAGGCAACAATGGTCTGACAGCAGAGCTGTGACTCTTCCCCACAACCTTTTAGAATGGAGGTCTCATCCGAATAGATATCCATCCTTTCTTTCACTCAAGTCTTCAGACCCCATCCTAGATTTTCTCACTGGCAGTATTTTAAGGCTGGTGTAACCCATTTAAAACAACACTGATCAGAAAAATATGCCCAAAGTTAAAGAATTAAAGATTTGTTTCTTCCCCTACATGTGCACATTTTGCTCTTTTCTGTCAGGCGCTATAATGTGGGACTGGAGTAATTTAAAGGCCATGCTGCCTCTTCCGAGACTACAGATGCCAAATGGCATTGCATTTCCTTCTCACCCGCTCAAACTAAGCTGGTAGCATACTGTACAACTAAGAAAACCCGCTGTCTTTCAAAACTGCATCAGGAATTAGAAATGTAACATTTACCAAGCAGGAATCTAAGGGTTTCCTGTCTCTATGAACTCTTAGCATTGTGAACTCTCGGTGGCATTCCTAGAGAGAGAGAGGTAGGAACTACAACTGTGATGTGCTTTTACAAAAAAAAAAGGTAAAGGCTATAAAATCAACAGGGAAGTGAAAAAAATTCTCATGTAAAAATTAATATATAACCAACTATTTTCCACAACATTGTGGAATTATTGCCCACACTAAGCAGTGTTATTACCAGGCTTGTACAATATACTGGCATCAACAGCACACTACTGTACATGGAAAATCACACTTAAGCCAATATCCTTTAATAATCTTCCTTGTGCAACGTTCTTAATTAATCATCTCAAATTCTTTGCAGCATTACCGCTGCCACTGACGGAATCTGTAAGCATCAGTGCTTCCCCCCTCAGTTCAGATACAACACAAAGAAAGGGCAAGATCAAGAACTTCACCCCTGGGTTATTTTCCACAGTTCAAGTGGACACAGTATGAAGATTTCAACATGTCTGCCATTATGCGTCACTGAAATCCTAACGAGAGCACTGTAGAATGATGCGTTGGGGAGGGGGCGGTGGGGCTTGTATCTGGGTTGGTGGCAATGCCAGCACTTGAGTGTGCATTACAACCCTTTAGGAGTCACACTAAGTTCAGGCTGCTGAAGGGCAATGACATGGGGTGGGGTGTGGGGGTCCCTCTCAGTTCCCCATGAGAAACCTTATGCTGGACCTTCCTCCCTCTCCATATTATTAGTTACACTCAAAACGGAAATGATCAAAACATGGGAGAGCTCACCTCCCACAATGAAGCACACAGCTGGGACTGAAAAATGGACCAGTTTTGCTTCAAAAAGGAATAAGGCCATCGAGTCCAAAATTTCTACTTACAGTTATTTGCCTTTACTTTTGTAAAACAAAGCAGAAGACACAAAATGAAAAGACAGATTCGATATCTGATGAGTTTTGCAAAAAGTTGCACGACAAAGAGACAATATTCTTTCTGTTAGCCTGAGTATGGTAGATATGACACACACACACACACTCACACATACAGACACACACACTCAGCAGACCGTCTCTATATGCGGTCTATGGGAGCCATAGAAAAAGTGCGTCATAACAAATGGATGCTTTACACAGTATCTCTATAGTAAGGGAGCCACTGACAGTGTGCATCATGCCAGAGGTCATGGCAAATCAGAAAATATTGTAGTAAGACGATTGCCAGGTAATTCGTTTAAGGATATCTTCACATAATTCCCTTCCCAACAGTTTTGCCTTCTTTAAATCTGCTCCTTTGCCACAATTTAGAAAACACTTTCTGTCTTAGATAAACCCCACTTATTAAAAACCAACACAAATCCTTCGAATAATTCAGGATCTATTTGACCAACTTTTTAAAATAGGATGCTACGGCCCAATCTGGTCAATCCTTTCCCCGCCACCCCACCCCCACATATCAAAAGTTTCCACTACTTCCTACAAGAAGGGACCTTCTCATACTCGGCCACTGAGAGTGCGCTTGCTGCAGCCCAGAGTGACCGTAGTCACATTTACCCCCCCCGTTGAGGCAAGGCGCTCCATGACTGGGAGGCTTCCCACCTAAAAGGTCTCACCGGAAACCGGCAAACCACACAGACACACACACACGCCCAGTAGGTTCAGGTGTCCCGACAGTGCTAGCTAGGATTCTGTAGCGAAGGACCTTTCCTTTGGCCTCACAGTCGGCGGTACAACCACAAAAGCTGCAATGATCACTACGGGTCGGTACTACAAACACCATGCTGTGCCAAGTGCCTGGGGGGGGGGGGAGGGCGGGGGAGCGGGGGATATCAAAAGGGAGACGCGTAAACTTCACCTTTCAAAGTCTCGAAAATAAACACATGGAGGGCTAACATAAAGAACACAAGTCTCTTCAGTGATCTGCTCACAGTTCACAGTAAAATCTCTTAGTGAAGGCAAGGACAAGCGTTGCATGCAGCTAGGAGGTTTTGACCAAGTCATACACATAAATGTGAAAATCGTCATCAAACTTGATGAAATAGACGGATGGTTTAGCCTGCACTTGATGGATCACCAATCCTGTTCTCTTTGTGCCGTCCTCTGTGACGTACTCCACCTGTTTTCCCACAAGACTTTCGATCACTTCACCGGGCTCAGTTGGCAAAACTTGCTTGTTCTCTGTCACAAGAAAATGGTACAATTAAAATCTCACCCAATGCAGTTGTGTTTTTAAGGGGTGTCTGTTGCAATCAACAGTTCTTGTAATTATTGGTTGGTTACCGTCTTTAGTTACAGTATGTTCAAGTTAATTACACAATTAAAGCAGAAGAGAATGCCGGTTTTCCCATTGAGCTCGTCCCTCTAGTACTCACCCAGCCTACGACTAGACTGTATTTTGAAAGTAGTTGACTCTAGTACCCTACATGGTAGATTGTTGCAAACATATGTCATCCTTTACTCGAAGGATTTTTTTTTTCTAGACGGTTTAAAATTTTCTTTTCACTAATTTAAATTTATATCTGCATCACCTGGTCTGAATTATATTTCATTTTCTGAGTTTGTCAGCTCTGTACCATTTAATTAAGTTGTTTAGCTCGATGCAGTTTCCCCTTGACCAATGACTACAAAGACTCCAGGTAAAAGGTGAAGGCTCCCTGAGTAAATGGGCCACGTGATCGACAGGTTGCAGGCAACGCCCCCCACCCTCCCTAAGCTGCACTACCTCCCCTCAATGCGCGGCCCATTCATTTTTTTGCGGTACCTACAATGTAGAAGCTGATAAGCGGCCTGCGCGGGACCTTGCAGATGGCTGCGCGGCCGTCTTAGCGGGAACATTGGTTGCCGGTGAATAAATACAGACGATGTTATTTCTTTACAAGTTAGTGGAATAAAACCCAATAGCACCACAGTTCAAATTAGTGCACGCAACAGCGCTCGAGATTAAATCTCGGTTCGATCAAAGGTGCCTTTGGCGTCCAACATGATGTCTACTGCAGGTTAAAAATGGAAAAACAACTTGCCGAACATACAATGAAACCAGGCCCTACAAATGCCCCCCCCACCCCCGCATAAAGAACACTATTGTGGATTGTAACTGTGCCGTGGTTGATACAGTATAAGGTGTTAATGTTGTATGCATTAGTCTCAATGGGGAAACGTATTGTGAGCGTATGTGCTCCAACACCAAGACTTTCCACCTCCGTAATATCGCCCGTCTCTGCCTCAGCTCAGCTGCTGCTGAAACCCTCATCCGTGCCTCCGTCACCCCCCCGCCCCCTCAGACGCGACTATTCCAACGCCCCCCTGGCCAGACTCCCATCCCCCACCTTCAGTAACATCAGAACATAAGAAGTAGGAGCAGGAGTAGGCCATACGGCCCCTCGGGCCTGCTCCGCCATTCAATAGAATCATGGCTGATCTGAACCTAGACTTACGTCCACTTCCCTGCCCTCTCCCCGTAACCCCTAATTCTCTTTACTTCTAGGAAACTGTCTATCTCCGTTTTAAATTTATTTAATGTTGCAGCTTCCACAGCTCTCTGGGGTAGCAAATTCCATAGATTTACTACCCTCTGAGTGAAGAAGTTTCTCCTCATCTCAGTTTTGAAAGGGCAGCCCCTTATTCTAAGATTATGCCCCCTAGTTCTAGTCTCACCCATCAGTGGAAACATCCTCCCCGCATCCACCCGATCAAGCCCCCTCACAATCTTATATGTTTCGATAAGATCGCCTCTCATTCTTCTGAATTCCAATGAGTAGAGGCCCAACCTACTCAACCTTTCCTCATAAGTCAACCCCCTCATCTCCGGAATCAACCAAGTGAACCTTCTCTGAACTGCCTCGAGAGCAAGTATATCTTTTCTTAAATATGGAAACCAAAACTGTACGCAGTATTCCAGGTGTGGCCTCACCAGTACCCTGTACAACTGAAGCAAGACTTCCCTGTTTTTATACTCCATCCCCCTTGCAATAAAAGCCAAGATTCCATTGGCCTTCCTGATCACCTGCTGCACCTGCATACTAACTTTCTGTGTTTCATGCACCAGGACTCCCAGATCCCTTTGTACTGTAGCACTTTGCAGTTTCTCTCCATTTAGATATAACTTGCTCTTTGATTTTTTCTGCCAAAGTGCATAACCTCACACTTTCCAACATTATATTCCATCTGCCAAATTTCTGCCCACTCACTTAGCCTGTCTATGTCCTTTTGCAGGTTTTTTATGTCCTCCTCACTCACTGCTTTCCCTCCCATCTTTGTATCGTCGGCAAACTTGGATATGTTGCACTTGGTCCCCTCCTCCAAATCGTTAATATAGATTGTAAAGAGTTGTGGTCCCAGCACTGACCCCTGCGGAACACCACTAGTCACTGATTGCCAACCCGAGAATGAACCATTTATCCCAACTCTCTGGTTTCTGTTAGATAGCTAATCTTCCACCCATGCCAGTATATTACCCCCAATCCCGTGATTTTTTATCTTGTGCAGTAATCTTTTGTGTGGCACCTTGTCAAATGCCTTTTGGAAGTCCAAATACACCACATCCACTGGTTCCCCTTTATCCACCCTGTTTGTTATGTCCTCAAAGAATTCGAGCAAATTTGTGCGGGTTAGGTTGATTGGCTATGATAAATTGACCCTTAGTGTTAGGGGGATTAAATACGTGGGGTTACGGGGATCGGGTGGGATATGTGTTGGTGCAGGCTCGATGGGCCGAAATGGCCTCTATCTGCACGGTGGGGTTTCTGTGATTTCTGTGACTTCCCCTTCATAAAGCCATGCTGACTCCGTCCGATTAAATTATGCTTATCCAAATGCCCTGTTACTGCTTCCTTAATAATGGACTCCAACATTTTACCAACCACAGATGTTAGGCTAACCTCCAGCTCATCCAAAACTCTGCTGCCCGTATCCTTCCCTGCATCTAGTCCCGCTCACCCAAACCCCCCTGTGCTCGCTGACCTGCATTGGCTCCCGGTCCCTAATGCCTCAAATTTAACCTTGGTGTCGTATTTGACTCCCGAGGTGAGCTTCCGAATACATATCCGCGCCATCGCCAAGACAGCCTATTTCTACCTCCGTAAGATCGCCCGACTCCACCCCTTGCCTCAGCTCATCCGCTGCTGAAACCCACATCCATGCCTTTGTTACCTCGAGACTAGATTATTCCAACGCACTCCTGGCTGAACTCCCACCTTGCACCCTCCGTAAACTCTGCTGCCCGTATCCTAACGCGCACCAAGGCCCATTCACCCATCACCCCCTGTGCTCGCTGACCCACACTGGCTCCCGGTTAAGCAACGCCTCGATTTAAAAATTCTCCTCCTTGTTTTCAAATCCCTCCATGGCCTCGCCCCCTCCCTCTCTCTGTAACCCCCCCTCCATGATATCTGCGCTCCTCCAATTCTGGCCTCTTCCGCATCCCGGATTATAATCGCTCCACCATTGGAGGCTGTGCCTTCAGCTGCCGAGGCCCTAAGCTCTGGAAATCCCTGCCTTAAACCTCTCCGCCTCTCTCCCCTCCTTTAAGAAGCCTCTTAAAACCTACCTCTATGACCAGTCATCTGCCGTAATAGTCCCTTTAGTGGCTCGGTGTCAAATTTTGTTTGATAACGCTCCTGTGAAGCGCATTGGGATATTTTACTACGGTAAAGGAGCTATAGAAATGCAAGTTGTTGCTGTTGTTGCATCACTACTCCAAGAGAAACATGTGCACTTGCAGTAGTGGGTCACTAGATAGCAATCAAGAGCCATCTTGCCGTCCGGCGGAGGCGGAGGTCCCCGATGGAGGGCTCTCTACGTGGGAGTCCTCCCTTTTTCTATTGGGGACTTGGCCTGGAGGGTGTTGCACGGAGCAGTCCCATGCAATATGGTTTTAAGCAGGTTCACGGACTCCCAGTCCGCCTGCCTTTTCTACGGCCTAGAGGAGTCAGTTTTCCATATTTATGTGGAATGTGAGAGGTTGCAGCCCCTCTTTCACTATTTGAAGGGGGCTGCTCCTCGATTTTTGGCTGCACTTCAGTCCCACGCTCCTGATCTTCGGTCACCCGGTGGGGAGAGGAGCGGGCAGATCGGAGGGCCTCCTCCTGGGCCTGGTGAAGATAGTCATAAACAGGTCCAGGCAGCGGGCGGGCGAGGGGGTCGTCCGGCCCGATTGCCTGCCTCTCTTCCGCGGCCAGGTTGCCCTGGAGATGGAGCATGCGGTGTCCGCTGGCACACTTGAGGCCTTCCGCGACCGGTGGGCGCCGCGGGGACTGGAGTGTATCGTCACCCCCCGGCCATCAAAATCCTAATTTAATTTGTTAAGTTTTATTTAATGTTTTCTTAAGTTACAGTCGATTTGTCTAATCACCCCCACCAGAAAGAGTAGCAATCAAGAGCCAATTGAATCAGCTCATGCAACACAAGAGTGCGGATGCAGCCTGGAGCCTTCCTGGTCTCTGTGGCTCAGAGATGTAGAACTCACCTCTGAACCATCAAGGGACCAACTTTGACCTACCTTCATCTTAAAACTATTTACATTTATAGACAATTTTAAAAAAAAGGATCTATTAACGTGAAGGATTCTTCTCAGGGCCCAACTCTGGATGTGGTGACAAATCATCTGTTGAAGAAGCTGATGGTCCTCCTACCAGCTCTACAGAATGACTTTGTGGCAGCGGAGTGCGCTGTGGAAGGTGACGTCCCACCGCAGCACAGACGAGGCCTGCAGGCATCTTGCCCAATGTGGTGATCAGATCGACTGGAAAAGCTAACCTTCTCCCACCAGCTGCGCTCGGCCAAATGGCACAAGATATGATGCCGCTGCGGCTGGGTTTCCTGTCTCCGTTACCGGATGGCGCAGAGCCGCAGCCATTTTGACCAGCAGCGTGAGGACGAGGGAACGTGAATGGCTTCCTCCCTACGTCCACTTTTTTTTTGTTGGCGGCAGGCCTTTCTGGCCTGCTTGCTGCCACCATCAGAGAGAGAGAGAGAGGGCCCCCCCCCCCGACCCGTGGGAGATTCTCTTGCCACAGGGGTGAGGGGTCCGCCAGCACAGTCTGCCGGTGTGCAAGGCCTAGCTCCTCGGTCTACAGGGGGCTGGCGCCATGTTCACAGTCGTCGTCATCATCGTTTTTCTTCTCCGATATGCCAATTAGGCTGTGGGGTAACTGGGTGCAACCAGGCTCATCTGTGGAAGACACAAAAGACACTGGACTTTGGACTAAACTGCAGATGTTTTTTTGACACAATGACTGTTTCAGAAGGCAAGAGAATCATCAATTCACTGGTTTTACTGCAAGTGTAGCAAACATTACGGGCACAGGACATTACAACGTTAGCCTCGACAAAGACTTCACTGCGGGCTGGCGGGCATGCATTTAAGAGAAGACTGTGCAGGGATCGTTTCATCCATCGTTCAAACAGAAAAAAAATTACTGCGTGACTTACCAGAATTGGGAGCTGATTCAGGTGGCAAGATGCTTCTGAAGAGGCATCAGTCCTGCAAATAGCTCTTCACTCTTATAAAGAGGCTTTTTTTGATGAATCCGTGACTTCCCTCCATTTCATTTACGTTGAGCAAAAACTTCTCATTTGTAAAACGCTCATTGATTCTTCTCCAGTAGGCTTCTCCACCATGGGACGCTAGAAGCTTTAAGGTTCTTCCCGCACTCCCCTCACAATAGTGCCTCGTGCCTTATGATAGCTTTCGGTGATAAGTAAAAGCACTGCTGTACCTAAAATGACGTCACTTTTTTGGGGGGGGGGGGGGGGTGGTGGGGAGGGGGAGGGGGTGGGAGAGAGTACTCCTTTAACCACTTCAATCTCAGAGCTGTGGCCTGCTGTGTATTCTGTGGCTGACTGTTTTCTTCCGACAGTGAGCAGTCACCTCGTCTTCACAAATCAATCACGTCAATTCTTCTTATTAGAGAGGGTAAATCTGACCATTCCGGCGAATATTTACGTAATTGGATGGCTTAGCTTACCACTGGCGGTAAATTAAGACTCGGTGAAGCCAACGGTAACCACCACAAACCTAAGGTGCCTCTTAAGTCAGATACTCCGAAAACAGGGTGTGGTTGAAACTAAAGATCATTGACCCGAAATGCCAAGTCTGTTTCTCTCTCCACAGATGCTGCCTGACGTGATGAGCATTTGCAGCGTTTTTACTTGTGGCTGAACCTAAACTGGTGCAATGGGTAGACATTCACCTGGTGTGAGTGCACCATTCTGATACAATTCTGCACAGCATTACGTACCTGAATCTGGCAGGATGCGGAGATCTCCCTCTTTGTAATCCTCCAGTAGCTGGTACATATACAGAACAGGGTCCTTTTCATAGGTGATATAATACCAAGTAGTCATGACAGGCGCACGGGCCAATACCATCCCTCGCCACTCGTTCTTCGATCCGTCATCCTTTTCGAACATGTGTTCAACCGCTTTACCCACTATTAGCTCTGCCAGGTCACCATCCAATATTTTTGTTCGACCTGTTGGAAAAGCAGGGATCACAAATCAATCCAGTCGTAGAATCGTAGAACAGCACAGCACAGAAGGAGGCCATTCGGCCCATCGAGTCTGCGCCGGCTCTTTCGAAGAGCGATCCAGTTAGTCTCGCTCCCCCTGACTCTTTCCCCATATCCCTGCAATTTGTTTCTCCTTCAAGTATTTATCCAATTCCCTTTTGAAGGCTACAATTGAATCTGTATCCACCGCCCTATCAGGCAGCGCGCTCCAAATCCTAACCACTCGTTGCGTAAAAGAGTTTTTCCTCAGGCCGCCACTGCATCGTTTGGCAATCACCTTAAATCTGTGCCCTCTGGTTATCGACCCTTCAGCCATTGGGAGCAGTACACAATAGTCGCACAACTGAGTGCAACAGTGTGGATTTTGCCAAGCAACTCCCATTCCCGAGGTCGCTGGCTTTCTTGGGGTGAAGTTCTACAGGTGCTGGCAACCCACTGGAACCAGGCACGAGTGGCCATATGTAAGCCGAGACAGCGAATGTCGCAAGGCTATTTTTTTGCGTGGAGCATCACAGCCAAGCCCAACCTGATGCCTTTCAACCCAACGGTGGATGACAGATGTATGCCATTGCGAAAGGCATTCTTTTGCTGTTCCTTTGTCTCAGTTCGTATTTCAAAGCAGAGAATGGGTATAAGCATTGCTCATACCTAGGCCGTTTAGTGGATTTCTGCTTTGTGATGCCAATGGCAAACAAGGACGAGCAGGAATACTCCATGAATAACCAACTTCAAATATAAACCTAACATTGCAGGAGCTTGGACAAGTTAAGTATCATTACAGACAACCGGAAAGATTTTGAAACATTGTTACTTTTTTTTAAATAATGGATAATAAGTTAAAGTAAAGTTCTGTAATCTAGTAAAATCTGTTGTTTGTGATCCCGCTTCATTTTGTAGCCTGAGCTAAAAATGGTCTGCCACATGTTATCTGTCCATCTAGCAAAAGGGACCCAGAGGATATGAAGCATCTCATATTTCAGTTAGCAACTTAATGGATTTATTGTGTACCCCGGGCCTGCGAACTCCTAGATGCTTTGCCCATAAGGACACAGGACGCACAGGTTGTCCTGTGGAAACTGTCCCCTGTGTTAAGTACAAGATAAGGTTTCTGAAGAATGCCCAAATCATAAAGGGGGCGTCAATATTTGCAGCAGCGTCCCCCCTCACCCCGCCGTGAAGGAAAGTTGGAAATCACCGATTTCTATTGGGATCGCATTGCCAAGAGGGTGTAAAAATCTGTGGGTAAATGCAGCATCTGGCTTGATACTGAGCCACACAGACCAGCAAGATTTCATGTTCTATCATTGGTCTGTGGCAAGTTAGCTACTCTTTGCCAGGATAGAGGTGGTGGCACTGCTAGCATTGGCAAAGGTGGTGGCACCGCTAGCATTGGCTTTAATCAGGATCCAGTTCTGATTGTTACTCAGTGACCACCCCCCCGCTGGAAGGTGCACGTCGAATGAAGACAGGATTGGGCTTGTCACCGGCACAGACATGTTGGGCCGAATGTAGACTCTAGGTCACTTGATGTGCCCATTCCTCCACACAGTTGACATACGCTGTCTCAGCTCACATGAGCAGAATGGTCATCTGAGAGGGGTACTGGAGGAGGACTGCTGGTGTCCACAATATCACACCTCAACATGGACCATGGCCCTCAGAAGGGAGGGGAGGGGCAGAAAGCTGGAGAAAACTGTCAGGAGGGGAAAAAAATACAAAAACTAAATGATGTTGACTTAACACTCCATCACCACAGATAGCTCTGCTGAACCATACTTTGCTAATGTCCCTAAAACCGTACACTTAGGAACATAGAAACAGGAGTAGGCCATTCAGCCCCTCGAGCCTGCTCTGCCATTCAAAAAGATCATGGCTGATCTGTGACCTATCTCCATAAACCCGCCTTTGGCCCATATCCCTTAATACCTTTGGTTAACAGAAAGCTATCAATCTTCGATTTAAAATTAACAATTGATCTAGCACCAATTGCCGTTTGCGGAAGAGAGTTCCAAGCTTCTACCACCCTTTGTGTGGAAATGTTTCCTAATTTCACTCCTGAAAGGTCTGGCTCTAATTTTTAGACTGTGCCCCCTAGATCTAGACTCCCCGACCAGCGGAAATAGTTTCTCTCTATCTACCCTATCTGTTCCCCTTAATATCTTGAAAACTTGGATCAGATCACCCCTTAACTTTCTAAATTCTAGGGAATACAATCCTAGCTTGTGTAATCTCTCCTCGTAACTTAACCACTGAAGCCCGGGTATCATTCTGTTTCTCTGGGGACTGTAATGACTCACATAAGCTATATAATTACTAAAAAGCACAAATGGAAGATGCCAACAGGTAATTCGATCTTATTCAACACAGAATGGAACATAGCTACTGTATAAAATGTCAACCGTGACTCACTCGATGGTGATTTTTCATTCTACTCCCCACCCCTCTCCAGGGGTTACAGTAAGGCCCAGCACCAGATCTTAAATTAAATTAGCTGCCCGAGCATACAGACGGGACTTGTAAATTTCAGTTAATATGCCCAGAATTGCATCGGTTCACACCACATGAATGCAAATCTTTAGGCAAAAGCAGTGAAGGAGGTTTTAATCTGGCAGCAGTAGCGAACTGTCATCTTTTAGATTTACATAACATCAGAAATAGGAGCAAGAGCAGGCCATTCGGCCCTTCGAGCCTGCTCCGCCATTCAATAAGACATGGATGACCTTGCACGTCAGCCCCGCCTTCCCAGCTTGAGCACAGAGCTTGGAGACAGAGCTGGGAGATCGCAAACGCAGTGAATCGCGAGCAGAGTGGAGGAATTTTGTGAGCGCAGGAATCGGTGGAGAGGAGCGGTGGAGATGTCCGACTGAAAAGGAAGAGTGGAGCCACAGAACCCAAGGTCTCTTAAGTTAATAGACACGAGAGCGGACCTGCGAGACAGCGAGAGGAGCGGCCGCAGATAAAGGTAGGCCCAAGAGCCCGGAGGGAACGCGAGTGTCAGGGATCAAGGTAAGTGATGTCAGCGCATGGGAAGGAGCTGATTGGTGAGTAGTTGGTAGTTGGTGATTTTTTTTTTTTTTAAAGTCTTAAGTAAATTAACAGAAATAAACTTAACAGTCTTTTAAGTAGAGGCATGGCAGGGCACCTCGGTCCCGTAGAATGCACATCTTGTGCCATGTGGGGACTCCAGGACACTTCCCATGTCCTGGACAATCACATGTGCAGGAAGTATCATCAGCTGGAGAAGCTCAAGTTCCAGATTTCGGAGCTTGAGCAGCAGCTGGCATCGCTGCGTTGCATCCGTGAGACTGAGAGCTACGTGAACAGAACGTTTCAGGAGGTGGTCACCCCGCAGCGTAAGAGTGTGCAGGCAGAGAGGGAATGGGTGACCGTCAGACAGACAAGGAGGACCAGGCAGGTATAGTGCAGGAGTCCTTTAGTGCATCTCATTCTCCAATCAATACTGGTGAGGGCGATGGTTCCTTTGGGGAGTACAGCCAGAGCCAAGCCCATGGCACCACGGGTGGCTCAGCTGTACAGAAGGGGGAGGAGGAAGATTGGGGAAGCAATAATGGCCTACTCCTGCTCCTATTTCTTATGATAGGAGATTCGATAGTTAGGGGAGCAGACAGGTGTTTCTGTGGCCGCAGATATGATTCCAGGATGGTATGTTGCCTCCCTGGTGTCAGGGTTAAGGATGTCACTGAGCAGCTGCAGAACATTCCAAGGGGGGAGGGGGAACAGCCAGAGGTCGTGGTCCATATTGGTGTCAATGACATAGATAGAAAGAGGGATGAGGTCCTGCAGGCAGATTTTAGGGAGCTAGGAAAGAGATTAAAAAGCAGGACCTCAAAGGTAGTAATCTCCGGATTACTCCCGGTGCCACGAGCTAGTGAGTATAGAAATAGGTGGATAGAGCAGATGAATGCGTGGCTGGAGAGGTGGTGCAGGAGGGAGGGCTTTAGATTCCTGGGACTTTGGGACCAGTTCTGGGGAAGGTGGGACCTGTACAGGCCGGACGGGTTGCACCTCAACAGAGCCGGGACCAATGTCCTCGCCGGGGGGGAGGGGGGGGGGTTTGCTAGTGCTGTTGGGGAGGGTTTAAACTAATTTGGCAGGGGGATGGGCACCTGGATATAGCATTAGAAAGGAGAAACAAGGTGTGCAAAGGATTGGGAGAGACAAATAACACGAGTAAGAAATAGTACAGTATTAGGTGGGGTCAGACTAAGAGAGAGTACAAGAAGGTCTATGATAGGTTTACAGTGCTTGTGTGTGAATGCATGAAGTGTGGTAAATAAGGTTGGTAAGCTGCAGTTGCAAATAGACATATGGGAATATGATGTTGTAGCGATAATGGTTGGGTACTAAATATTCCTGGATATAAGGTGTTCAGGAAAGATAGGGAAGGAATGAAAGGAGGTGGGGTGGCAGTATTGATTAGGGAGAATATTACAGTGCTGGAGAGAGAGGATGTCCTACAAGGGTAAAGGCCAGAATCTATTTGGTTAGAGTTGAGAAACAACAGAGGTGCCAATACACTACGAGGTGTATTCTATAGGCCGCCAGCTTGTGGGAATGATATAGAGGAGCAAATTTTCAGGGAAATTACAGAGAGGTGCAAGAACTATAGAGTAGTGATAATGGGGGACTTCAACTATCCTGGGATAGTAATAGTGTAAAGGGCAGAGAGGGGGAATAATTTCTGAAGTGTGTCCAGGAGAACTTTCTTGATCAGTATGTTTCCGGCCCAATGTGGAAGGAGGCATTGCTGGATTTGGTTCTGGGGAATGAGGTGGGTCAAGTAGAGCAATGTCAGTAGGGGAACATTTAAGGAACAGTGATCACAGTATCATAAGGTTTGGACTAGCTATGGAAAAGGACAGGGAGCAATCTAGAGTAAAAATACTTAATTGGAGGAAAGCTAATTTCAGTGGGTTGAGAATGGGTCTGGCCCGGGTAAATTGGAATCAAAGATTGGCAGGCAAAACTGTAATCGAACAATGGGCTGCCTTTAAAGAGATGGTTCGGGTACAGTCGAGGTACATTCCCACGAGGGGGAAAGGCAAGGCAACTAAAGTCAGAGCTCCCTGGATGACGAAAGAGATAGAGTGTAAGATGAAGCACAAAAAAGGGGGCATATGACAGATGTCAGGTTGAGAATACAAGTAAGAACCAGGCTGAATATAGAAAGTTCGGAGTGGAAGTGAAAAAGGAAATAAGAGGGGCAAAGAGAGAGTATGAAAATAGATTGGCAGCTAACATAAAAGGGAATCCAAAATTCTTCTATAGGCATATAAATAGTAAACGGATAGTAAGAGGAGGGGTGGGGCCGATTAGGGACCAAAATGGAGACCTACGCATGGAGGCAGAGGGCATGGCTGAGGTACTAAACGAGTACTTTGCATCCATCTTTACCAAGGAAGAAGATGCTGCCATAGACATAGTGAAAGAGGAGGTAGTTGAGATACTGGATGGGATAAAAATTGATAAGGAGAAGGTACTAGAAAGGCTGGCTGTACTTAAAGTAGATAAGTCACCAGGACCGGATGGGATGCATCCTAGGATGCTGAGGGAAGTAAAGGTGGAAATTGTGGAGGTACTAGCCATAATCTTCCAATCCTCCTTAGATATGGGGGTGGTGCCAGAGGACTGGAGAATTGTATATGTTACACCCTTGTTCAAAAAAGGGTGTAAAGATAAACCCAGCAACTACAGGCCAGTTAGTTTAACCTCGGTAGTGGGGAAGCTTTTGGAAACGATAATCCGGGACAAAATTAACAGTCACTTGGACAAGTGTGGATTAATTAAGGAAAGCCAGCACGGATTTGTTAAAGGTAAATCGTGTTTAACTAACTTGATTGAGTTTTTTCATTAGGTAACCGAGAGGGTTGATGAGGGCAATGCGGTTGATGTGGTGTACATGGATTTCCAAAAGGCGTTTGATAAAGTGCCATATAACAGGCTTGCCAGCAAATTTGAAGCCCATGGAATAAAAGGGACAGCGGCAGCCTGGATACGAAACTGGCTAAGTGACAGGAAACAGAGTAGTAGACTGCAGGATGGTATACAGTGGTGTTCCGCACGGGTCGGTTCTAGGACCACTGCTTTTCTTGATATATATTAATGATGACTTGGGCTTGGGTGTACAGGGCATAATTTCAAAATTTGCAGATGACACAAAACTTGGAAGTATAGGGAACAGTGAGGAGGATAGTGATAGACTTCAGGAAGACATAGACAGGCTGTTGGAATGGGTGGATACGTGGCAGATGAAATTTAACGCAGAAAAGTACAGTGATGTACTTCCTACCAAAATGTGAGGAGAGGCAATATAAACTAAAGGGTACAATTCTAAAGGGGGTGCATGAACAGAGAGACCTGGGGGTATATGTGCACAAATCGTTGAAGGTGGCAGGGCAGGTTGAGAAAGCAGTTAAAAAAGCATACGGGATACTGGGCTTCATAAATAGAGGCATAGGGGGAAAAATTCAGTTGGTTTGCGCCTCCCGTTAGCACCTTAAGAGGGCGCTAATGGGGCGCAAAGCAACTAATGCCCGTGCGTGGCGATGTTTGAGCCGCTCGCGAAATTAACTAGACATTTTGCGGCGGCGCTAAACACTACCGCCACGATCTCCTACGCCGGCAGATCGTGAGGTCAGTCGAGTGTGCAACACCCCGGACCGGATATTGAGTGGCGCTCCCTGCCTTACCACCTGCCGCTAGCAACAACAGGTTGAGGGGAGCGTTTTGCAGTCAGGAAGGGACTGGGGGAGCACTATTTAAAGGCGACCGCTTCCTGCCTTTTTTTGTTGATGACATTTTTGCACCACGCATTCTGAGAGAGAGAGACTTCTGGAGAGATTCAACGCTGTGTGAAGGAGTTTTGGGTACTGAGCAGCACGTTGCAGGTTCATTTTGATTTGCCCTTCCTTGTATCGATTTAGAAGAGACTGTGGGGGCTGCATTCTGAGCTCTTTCCCTGGGCCTCTCCATTTTTCTTTCCAGCAGATTTGATGTACAGGTCTCTCCAGGCCGAGATTCAAGGCTGCAATGAGCAGGATGTGGATGGAGAGCAAGATCGACTCTCCCCTTTAAGAACTGGCCAGCGCCATTGTGTCTGTGTTCCATTGCTGACTGACAGCACATGAACTTCGCCAGCGCTCTGAGGTAGCGCCTCGCTCCTTGGCCTTTGCGCCTTAAGAGAGGTGTGTAACGCCTGATTTAGCGCTCCAATCAACTCCGGTGGCGATAAAAGCCAAGTTTGCAGTTGGAGGCGATAATTAGCACCAGGCGCTAAACTTTGCGCACGGCCGATAATCGCGCCCCAAACGGGGCGATACTGAATTTTTCCCCCATAGAGTATAAAAGCAAGGGAATTATGATGAACCTTTATAAAACACTGGTTCGGCCTCAACTGGAGTATTGTATCCAATTGTGGGCACCGCACTTTAGGAAGGATGTGAAGGCCTTAGAGAGGGTGCAGAAAAGATTTACAAGAATGGTTCCAGGGATGAGGGACTTCAGTTACGTTAATAGACTAGAGAAGCTGGGGTTGTTCTCCTTAGAGCAGAGAAGACTGAGAGGAAATTTGATAGAGGTGTTCAAAATCATGAGGGGTCTAGACAGAGTAGATAGAGAGAAACTATTCCCACTGGCAGAAGCGTCGAGAACCAGATTTAAGGTGATTGGCAGAAGAACAAAAGGTGACACGAGGAACAACTTTTTTAACGCAGCGAGTGGTTAGGATCTGGAATGCACTGCCTGAAAGGGTGGTGGAGGCAGACTCAATCGTGGCTTTCAAAAGGGAACTGGATAAGTCACAGAGTAATAGTACCCGAAAAAAAAATTGCAGGGCTACGGGGAAAGGGCGGGGGAGTGGGACTAGCTGAAGGGCTTTTGCAGAGAGCCGGCACGGGCTCGACGGGCTGAATGGCCTCCTTCTGTGCTGTGACCATTCTATGATTCCCGCACTATCCCTATAGCCCTTGATTCCCTTAATAGCCAAATATTTATCGATCTTGGTCTTGAATACTCAATGAATGAGCCTCCACAGCCCTCTGGGGCAGAGAATTCCAAAGATTCACAACCCTTTGAGTGAAGAAATTTCTCCTCATCTCAGTCCTAAATGGCCAACCCCTTATTCTGAGACTGTGACCCCTAGTTCTGGACTCCTAGCCAGGGGAATCATCCTCTCAGCATCTACCTTGCCAAGCCCAATATTACAAACTCACTACGGATATGAACCCAGAGTACAAGTGTAACGGAGATCACCGGACTCCTGGTGTATTTAGAAAGCGGTATCAGGGACCCTCTGACAATAGAGACCATTGATGGGAATCTGTGCAAACTCAGTTTGTATTTGGAGCAAAGCTCTCTGGAATTCCTTCCCTGAACCTCTCCGCCTCTCTCTCCTCCTTTAAGACGCTCCTTAAAACCGACCTCTTTGACCAAGCTTTTGGTCACCTGTCCTAATATCTCCTTATGTGGCTCGGTGTCAAATTTTGTTTGATAACACTCCTGTGAAGCGCCGTGGGACGTTTTACTACCTTAAAGGCGCTATATAAATGCAAGTTGGTGTTGTTGTTCTAGTAGACTACAGGAAGATTTCATTTAACTTTACAAATCTCTTGAACACATAAGGGTGCCATAAGCTTTGAAGCAGTAGCTGTTGAGTTTAATTACACACGCACAAAAAAACCCCATAAAACTGTAGGCTTGCACTGAATTACCTACCACTTTTATCGGGCAGTATTTCAAGCCCCGAGACCCTCTCATCTTTGAAAAGTTCGATCCCGTACACACAGTCGAACTCGTCGTACTTCACCAAGAAGAGCGAGGGGTTAACTGGCAGCTGGTCCAGCACTGTGCCCTTCCACTGGGTAACAACTCCCGTCTTCTCCCTCCATCCGTGCTGCACTTTACTGCCAACAATACTGCGCTGTTTACAGGCAACCGGCTCGCTCGAATCTGCTTTGGTGCGTTTCCTTGGGAGTTAAAACAGGACGAGAAAAAAATAATAATTTGGACTGGTTCGGTTTCGTCACACCTGTGCATTTGAACAGTCAACCAATGCTACTTAAAGCACCTTTACCGTATTGACGTCAGATACACGGTTCTCAAGTATAAAGGACCCAATTTCTATAGAGCTGGCAGCATTGCCAACCCAAATGTTTTTTTGAATCCTGCAATCTGCATAGAATTTACAGCACAGCAACAGGCCATTCGGCCCAACATCGATGCCCGTGTTTATGCTCTGCATGTGCCTCCTCCCACCTAACTTCATCTCACACTATCTACACGTCCCTCTATTCCTTTCTCCTTCATGCACTTATCTAGCTTCCCCTTAAATGCATCTATACCATTCGTCTCAACCACGCCCTGTGGCAGCAAGTTCCACATTCATAGAATCATAGAAAGTTACAGCACGGAAGGAGGCCATTTCGGCCCATCGTGTCCGCGCCGGCCGACAAAGAGCTATCCAGCCTAATCCCACGTTCCAGCTCTTGGTCCGTAGCCCTGCAGGTTACAGCATCCCAAGGGCACATCCGAGTACTTTATAAATGTGGTCAGGGTTCCTGCCTCTATCACCCTTTCAGGCAGTGAGTTCCAGACCCCCACAACCCTCCGGGTGAAGAAATTTCCCCTCAAATCCCCTCTAAACCTTCCACCAATTACTTTAAATCTGTGCCCCCTGGTTTTTGACCCCTCTGCTAAGGGAAATAGGTCCTTTCTATCCACTTTATCTATGCCCCTCATAATTTTATACACCTCAATAAGGTCTCCCCTCAGCCTCCTCTGTTCCAAGGAAAACAAACCCAGCCTATCCAGTCTTTCCTCATAGCGAAGATTCTCTACTCCCGGCAACATCCTTGTAAATCTCCTCTGTCATTCTAACCACTCTCTGGGTAAAGAAGTTTCTCCTGAATTCCTTACTGGATTTATTAGTGACTATTTTATATTTATGGTCCCTAGTTTTGGACACCCCCACAAGTGGAAACATCTTCTCTACATCTAGACATTCGAACCCCCTTTGTAATTTTAAAGACTTCTATCAGCTCACTTCTCGGTTTTCTCTTTTTTTTTTTTAAGAGCCCCAGCCTGTTCAGTCTTTCCTGATAGTTTGTACCCTCTCAGTTCTGGTATCATCCTTGTAAATCTTTTTTGCTCTTTCTCCAGTGCTTCTGTATCCTCTTTGTAATATGGAGGCCAGAACTCTGCACAATACTCAACGTGTGGTCTAACCCAAGATTCTATATAAATTTAACATAACTTCTCTGCTTTTGAATTCTGTTCCTCTAGAAATGGACCCCCGTGCTTTGTTTGCACTTTATCTGGCTTTGTTAAAAAAAGACTTGAAAGACTTGCATTTATATAGCGAATTTCACGACCTCAGGACATTCCAAAGCGCTTTACAGCCAATGAAATACCCTTGCCTCTGAGTCAGAAGGTTGTGGGTTCAAGTCCCACTCCAGGGACTTGAGCACAAAAATCTAGGCTGGCACTCCAGAGCAGTGCTGAGGGAGTGCCGCACTGTCGGAGGTGCCGTCTTTCAGATGAGACGTTAAATCGAGGCCCCAGTCTGCCCTCTCACAGGTTGACGTAAAAGATCCCACGGCCACTATCCCCGGTATCCTGGATAATATTTATCCCTCAATCAACAAAATAACAGATTATCTGGTCATTATCACATTGCTGTTTGTGGGAGCTTGCTGTGCACAAATTGGCTGCCGCGTTTCCCACATTACAACAGTGTCTACACTTCAAAAGCACTTCATTGGCTGTAAAGCGCTTTGGGACGTCCTGAGGTCGCGAATGGTGCTATAGAAATGCAAGTCTTTCTTTTTTCTTCACACTCATTTTGTTTGTTTGCATCAAGACTATTATATTACTCCGAAAGTGGGGAGTCGGTCGGCTGTGTGGGAATCATATAGTATCAGGAGGGGGGGTGGGGGGGTTTCATTCAGAGTCCAAGATGTTCCATGTTGTCACCGGCTGTTTGTGGAAAGAGGAGGGAGGGGTTGGAAATAGAGGGGGGGATATCGTTGGATTTCTGGCTGCAATTGCACACAAGGAGTCCCAGTCCTCAACTGCGATGGGGGAGGAAAACAGCCAAGGAGGGACCAGGGGATAGAAAACAAAGAACACAATCAGTAGATCGAGCAGTTAGTTCAAAAGTCGCAAAACCGGAGGCCCTGGGACCATACAGTCAACCGCATTGCTTGATTACAGAGTGCTGCTAGTTAGGGAACAAGTTTAAAGGGAAGCCACATTTAAAAACAATGAGAAGCATTGCACAAAGGGTCAGTGCACCATTTAACACCAAGCTGCGGTCAGGCACGGTTTCTAACAGCCCGCCGACTGAGTACCTGATCTCGGGATTGCTGCTGTGGGAGCTTCCTATTGCAGCACAGTCAGTATTGGGAACTAGAGGGGAGAAAGTGGCTTCACCCCACAAACCAAGACGCTAACGCATTCTTCAAACCCAAGGTTAAATACAAGGCAGCGTGCTTTATGTTGCTTTAAAAAAAAATGGAAAGAAATAGGGCGCAGCAACCACAAAAAAAGAATCAGAGAATTTTGAGTTCACTCAATTCATTACATGGACATCAGCCAACACCACAGCACATAAAAACTAGGCCGACAGTCTTTGGAACTGACTTTTGTTAATACTTAGCAACTGTATCCATGGTAGCAGAGTTGCCTGGGCTTTGTCACTAGATGCAATACCAACGGATGTTACCATGGGACTCCCATCTCCAGATTACAATTCAACTTTATCCCACACATTATGTGAAGTTGTCCTTGGGTTAGCGTTTGCTTCACGTTGTCACAGTATCAGCTGCGGCTCAGTGGGCAGTGCTCTCTCTCTCTCTGCCTCTGAGCCAGCAGGTTGTGGGTTCAAGTCCCCACTCCAGAGACTGGAGCACAAAATAGCCAGGCTGACGCTCCCTGAGGGAGCGCTGCACTGTCGGAGGTGCCGTACTTTGGATGAAACGTTAAACTGTCTGCCCTCTAGGTGGACGTGAAAGATCCCATGGCACTATCTCAAAGAGCAAGGGAGTTCTCCCCCCGTCTACCCCACCCGCCCCCTCCTCCAGCTGTGAAGCACTTTGGGACGCACCAAGGTTGTGAAAGGCGCTATACACAGGAAACTCTTGATTTACCGGCACCTAAATAACCGGAAATCTGTTAACCGGCAAAATTCAGGAGTAGGTTCAGGTAAGTTTTACTTCATATTAGTAGCCGTTCCTGGATCTGTGGCTGTGTAACTGGGGTTCCTGCACCTGTTGCTAAGCAACAGGGACGCCTGGATCTTGTGGCCGAGGTTCCTGCACCTGTTGCTAAGCAACAGGGACACCTGGATTTGTTGCTGTGTACGGGGCTCTCGTACCTTGGTAACTATACCTCTCTGTAATCCGGACTTTTTGATAAACTGGCACCACGCCGGTCCCGTCGGTGCCGGATAAAAAAAGAGTTTCCTGTAGTTACAAGTTTTTCTTATTTCCGTTACATTGGCATTTTAGACTTACTGGGGGAGAAATTCGGTGGGGCCGCAAATGGGGCGCCAAGCTCGCCTGGGTGCCGGAATTAGCGCTGCGATTGGAGCAGTTGCGACCGCCGGAAATTCAGCTTGAACGCCCCAAGAGAGACACGGGGCGAGGCTCGAGGCACTCCGCGTCCCTCTTAGGGCGCTGAAACTGAATATCGCAGCGCAACGTGCCGCAGCGCCACACGCAGCGGCACGGCGCGCTGCGGTACTGCAGCCTTCCTCCCATTCTTAAGGATCACGAGTGTCGGCAAAAGAGCCCGGCACCGAGGAGAAGTGCCGGGCTCTCAGAAAACAGCCGGCACTGCCGCGGGGGGAGATTAGGAGGCCGGAGACGGAGGTGCTGGCAGGCGGCCGCCGGAAAAAACGGCCGCCCCGCACCTCCACCTTAATTTGCACCACTGGAAGGCCCCATGAACCGGGCGCGATTTGCAAACGGCGCTACAGAGGCGGGCGCTACCGAATATCGAGATCGGGGCGGTAGCGGGGCGCCCCAGCTAAATATCGCGGGAGGCGTGGCCAGTGGCGCTAAAGCCACTGAGTGCCCTCTTTAGGCACTAACTGGTGGCGCAACCCACCGAATTTCTAGGCCACTGAGTTTTATCTGTTTCGAGAGTGAGCTCTGTGCACCACTCTACCCCGACCTTTTGCACCAAGGTTAATCATGCTGGAGACTCTGGTGTGGAATACAAAGCCCCAGAGTGTAAACATGCAGGGCCAGCTCCCACAATCAGGAGAGGTGACCTTTGAACTCGATGGCCTCTTGCGCATCCCCGATTTATTTTCGCTCCACCATTGGCGGCCGTGCCTTCAGCTGTCTCGGCCCCAAGCTCTGGAATTCCTCCCCTAAGCCTCTCCACCTCTCTCTTCCTTCAAGACGCTCCTTAAAGCCTACCTCTTTGACCAATCTTTTGGTCACCTGTCCTGCTATCTCATGTGGCTCGGTGTCAAATTTTGTTTGACAGTCCGCTGCTGTGAAGCGCCTTGGGATGTTTTACTAGGTTAAAAGGTGCTATATAAATGCAAGTTGTTGCTGCTGATGGCAGGTTTACTGAGCCACAGCTTGCACAAAGGAGGCCGGTCGACAGAGGTTGAGCAACACCTCTGCAGTCTGCCGCCCTCCAGTCGTGCAAGAACGGCCCTGTGCCAAATCGTACGCAGGTACATTCAAAACCTAGCGAGTCCCCTCCCAAACTGAAGCGGGGCATTTTTTTTTGTTGCATTAAACGATCATCTTAAAAACCCAGCAGCCTCAAAAACTCGGCTGCAGATTCCTAGCATTACGAAGCCGGACCACAAACCCACCCACGTGTGCCTCAGGCTTCATTTCATTTCACCAGGCTCGGCTTTGACAAGATGCCGGAGTCTGAAATTAAACGCAGGAGGAGGAAAATATCATCAGGATGGAAATGTAAACGCGACTCGTGCAGTGGCCCCAGACCAGCTGCTCCGGACAGCACAACAGCTGCAGTGTTAAGAGAGAGCGAAATGAATAGGAGTCGGAAATTTGAAATGCCACTGCAGTTAAAACCACGGATGATTCTGCCGTCTATTCTTCCATTACCATTATTAACATGTTTTGCAACCCAACACCGGTTAAAAGATGACAAATGGCGGTGGAGGGGCGGGAAGGGAAAGAAGCGAGGTCGAGTTATAAAGTCTGATCCTGATCTCAACCAACACTCGCGTGCAAATACTTTCCAGCAGGGGCCACTGGAACACTTCTTCGGCAGCACCTCCCAAACCCGCGACCTCTACCACCGAGAAAGGACAAGGGCGGCGGGCGCACGGGAACACCACCGCCTCCAGGTTCCCCTCCAACTCACACACCATCCTGACTCGCCTGTTCCTTCAAAATCCTGGAACTCTCTCCCTAACCGCACTACGGGAGCCCCTTCACCACACGGGACTGCAGCGTTCAAGAAGGCGGTTCACCACCACCACCTTCTCAAGGGGCAATTAGGGAACGGGCAATAAATGCCGGCCTTGCCAACTGACATGAATCAGTCATTCATGAAAGACTTAAGAAATAATACTGAGTGGCCTACAGGTGGCGCTGTCCAGTGAGAGTATAAATACTCGGGCACGGGCCCAGCTTGCACAGGACATTCTTAACAGGAACTAGTGAAGGACACAACTAGACCTCCATGTTGTAAAACAGTTGATTTAAGCTTTGTTTAACGCTTAGACCAAGTGCCTAGTAGTTTTTACGACACCAACGACGCCCACATGCCAGGAACGAATGAAAAAAAATCAGGAGCAGGAAACGCGAATGGAATTTTCTTTCAGGGACGCCATATAACGTCCGCCTGTCACCTGGCTAAAACCCGCTAACCAAGCAGAACCTGAGGATTAAAGCTGGGGCTTCCTGGTTTACCTGGGCTGTGGGCTGCAGCACCATACCAGGCAACCTCAACTCGCGTTAGTGTCCCTGGGTTACAGGCAATGTTCGCCCTAAGCTGCGCGGCCACGCACTGGTCGCGGCTATTCCAATGTGAAATGTTTGCGTTCAACATGCCGCGCAGCCCGTTAAAGGGGCCGCACACCCATATTTAAAATTAGGGGGGGTGGGGGGGGACACTGGTTACAGGCACCCATGTAATTATACAACTGCACAATTTAGTCTTTTTCAATTATCATCGATTTTATTTTAACCTGATTCCAACTCCTCTGAGGCGCCTTGGAACGTTTTACTTTTAAAAAAATTGTTTATGGGATGTTGGCGTCGCTGGCGAGGCCCAGCATTTATTACCCATCCCTAATTGCCCTTGAGAAGGTGGCGGTGAGCCGCCTTCTTGAACCGTTGCAGTCCTGTGTGGTGAAGGTACTCCCACACAGTGCTGTTAGGGAGGGAGTTCCAGGACTTTGACCCAGCGACGATGAAGGAACGGCCGATATATTTCCAAGTCAGGATGGTGTGTGTGACTTGGAGGGGAACTTGGAGGTGGTGGTGTTCCCCATGCACCTGCTGCCCTTGTCCTTCTAGGTGGAAGAGGTCGCGGGTTTGGGAGATGCTGCCGAAGAAGCCTTGGCGAGTTGCTGATAATGTATAAATGCAACTTCTTGCTGTTGTTGCATTAAGCCACTGAACTGAGGACAAGTAAAAAGAACAAAATTTGGGAGCGAGGGGGGGTGGTTGTGGAGAAAAGGAGATTGAGCATAAATTTTAAATGACAAATATTTAGGTAATCAAACAAGATGACTTGACAGCTGGAGTTGCTAGGGTTTAACGTGCATTTTGCGGCTTAATTCCTCCCCGCAGGAGACTTGTGAAGTGACTGAGGCAACAAAGCTCAAACACCCAAAAAGTAATTTGGGCGGGGCTGGAAATAAATTCCACTCGCAGACTCGCCTGGGGCAAGTTCCCAGCTCAGTGAGCAGAGGAACAAAGCCACACACTGTCCCTGTGAGCTAAGGGCTTACTTCAGTATTTCCCCCCCACCCCCAACCCCCTCCCCCTCACCAACCATTACAGTTCCTTTCTCTGATGCCCTGCTATATCCGTTCCTTTTGCCGCTATTCCCTACCCTGTTAGGGTTCTGAGCTGCCTGTTTTTTAACCAAATCAGCGTGGGGTTTTTTTTTTTTATTTTTTTATTTTTTTTTGAGTGCGCAGTCCAGATAGTTCTAGCATAAAGCAGAGAAATCAAAAGCAGAATGCAATTTCCGTTCGCCCATCACCCCTGTTGCTCACTGACCTACATTGGCTCCTGGTTAAGCAACACCTCGATTTCAAAATTCTCATCCTTGTTTTCAAATCCCTCCATGGCCTCGCCCCTCCCTATCTCTGTAATCGCTTCCAGCCACCCCCCCGCCCCCCCGAGATATCTGCGTTCCTCTAATTCTGCCCTCTTGAGGATCCCTGATTATAATCGCTCAACCTTCGGTGGCCGTGCCTTCTGTTGCCTGGGCCCTAAGCTCTGGAATTCCCTGCCTAAACCTCTCCGCCTCGCTACCTCTCTTTCCTCCTTTAAGACACTCTTTAAAACCTACCTCTTTGACCAAGCTTTTCTGCCCTAATTTATCCTTATGTCAAATTTTTTATCTTAAAATACTCCTGTTCAGCGCCTTGGGATGTTTTACTACATTAAAGGCGATATATAAATACAAGTTCTTCTTGTTGTTGTTATGTCACTGAATTCAGGACAAGCAAAAGGGACCAAATTTGGGAGCGAGGGGATTGAGCCTGCATCTTCGGATCTTAAAAGAAGTGGCTGCAGAGAGAGTGGATGCATTGGTTGTGATCTTCCAAAATTCCCTAGACTCTGGAAAGGTCCCAGCGGATTGGAAAACCGCAAATGTAACGCCCCTATTCAAGAAAGGAAGGAGACAGAAAGCAGGAAACTATAGACCAGTTAGCCTAACATCTGTCATTGGGAAAATGCTGGACTCCATTATTAAGGAGGTAATAGCAGGACATTTAGAAAATCATAATACAATCAAGCAGAGTCAACATGGTTCTTTGAGGATGTAATGAGCAGGGTGGATAAAGGGGAACCAGTAGATGTAGTGTATTTGGATTTCCAAAAGGCATTCGGTAAGGTGCCACATAAAAGGTTACTGCACAAGAGCTCATGGTATTGAGGGTAATATATTAGCATGGATAGAGGATTGGCTAACTAACAGAGAACAGAGAGTGGGGATAAATGGGTCATTTTCAGGTTGGCAAACTGTAACTAGTGAGGTGCCACAGGGATCAGTGCTGGGGCCTCAACTATTTACAAGCTATATTAATGACTTGGATGAAGGGACTGAGTGTACTGTAGCTAAATTTGCTGATGATACGAAGATAGGTGGGAAAGCAAGTTGTGAGGAGGACGCAAAGGGCAGGATTTTCATTGAGCCGTGGAGGCGGGATTGGAGGCGTGCGGGGGGTTAAAATCTTGAAATCGGGGGGCACGAACCCATCCCGCCCCCATGCCAGTTTCAAAGGAGGCGGGTAACCGACTCGCGCTGGGACCCGCCTCCCCGAGGCGGGAAGGGGATTAGTGCCAATTAACTGCCTGTTAACAGGTAGTTAACAGGCAGTTTTTAGCCTAATCCCTATTTTCATTGGTGAAGTGTGGGATTCCCGACGGCGCCAAACCACACCAAGTTAGCGAGGCGGGCCGTCGGGCTGAAGTGCTTGGAGGGGTCGAGATGTCCGGTGTACAGGTGAGTGATGAGTGCAGAGGTAAGTGTGTTTGGTATGTTTAAAGAAGTTTTACTTACCTTTACAGCCTTCCTTCCTTCAGGTCTCGGGAGTCCCTCATCTCACCGGCACAGAAAGCAGAATGGCTCTGTCAAAAATTGCAGCATTCAGCTTTCTGTTCCGGGAAGATCTTGAAATCATCCTGAGAGGAAGGAATTAACTTAGAGTACAGATTGTCAGTGTTTGACAGCTTCAAAGAGTTGTCAAACGCTGATATTTCATCTATCAAAAGGTCTTGACAGATGAAATGTCAATCTGTGATGTCACCTGTTGCCGGGTGGCCCTTAATTGGCCTGCTGAGCCCGCTGGGCGGGCTCAACAAGATCAATCAAGTCAAAATCGCATGGGTTGGCTAGAACTCGATGAAGGCGGGACTACAACCCCGAAAGTTGTAGTCCCGCCTCCTCAATGAAAATCCAGCCCGAGTCTGCAAAGGGATATAAATAGGTTAAGTGAGTGGCCAAAAATTTGGCAGATGGAGTATAATGTGGGAAAATGTGAGGTTATCCACACTGGTAGGAAGAATAGAAAAGCAAAATATTATTTAAATGGAGAGAGACTACAGAATGCTGAGGTACAGAGGGATCTGGGTGTCCTCGTACATTTAAAACATTTTTTTTTATTCGTTTATGGGATGTGGACGTCGCTGGCAAGGCCAGCATTTATTGCCCATCCCTAATTGCCCTCGAGAAGGTGGTGGTGAGCTGCCTTCTTGAACCGCTGCAGTCCGTGTGGTGAAGGTACTCCCACAGTGCTGTTAGGGAGGGAGTTCCAGGATTTTGACCCAGCGGACGATGAAGGATCGGCCGATATACTTCTTAGTCAGGATGGTGTGTGACTTGGAGGGGAACTTGGAGGTGGTGGTGTTCCCATGCGCCTGTTGGCCTTGTCCTTCTAGGTGGAAGAGATCGCAGGTTTGGGAGGTGCTGCCGAAGAAGCCTTGGCGAGTTGAAACACAAAATGTTAGCATGCAGGTACAGCAAGTAATTAGGAAGGCAAATAGAATGTTGGCCTTTATTGCGAGGGGGATGGAATATAATAGTAGGGAAATCTTACTACAACTGTACAGGGCGTTGGTGAGACCACACCTGGAGTACTGCGTACAGTTTTGGTCTCCTTATTTAAGGAGGGATATACTTGCATTGGAGGCAGTTCAGAGAAGGTTCACGAGGTTGATTCCTGGGATGAAGGGGTTGTCTTATGAGGAAAGGTTGAGCAGGTTGGGCCTATACTCACTGGAGTTTAGAAGAATGAGAGGGGATCTTATTGAAACATATAAGATTCTGAGGGGACTTGACAGGGTAGATGGTAAGAGGATGTTTCCCCTCATGGGGGAATCTAGAACTAGGGGGCATAGTTTCAGAATAAGGGGTTGCCCATTTAAGACAGAGATGAGGAGGAATTTCTTCTCTCAGAGGGTCGTGAATCTTTGGAATTCTCTACCCCGGAGAGCTGTGGAGGCGGAGACATTGAATATATTCAAGGCGGAGATAGACAGGTATTTGAACTACAGGGGAGTCAAGGGTTATGGGGAACAGGCAGAAAAGCGGAGTTGAGGCAAAGGTCAGATCAGCCATGATCTTATGGAATGGCGGAGCAGGCTCGAGGGGCTAAATGGCCGACTCCTGCTCCTATTTCTTATGTTGTTAAAATGCTGTGAATGCTGGACATCTGAAATAAAAAGAGCCATGGCTCAGTGGTACTCTCGTCTTTGGAGTCAGAAGATTGTGGGTTCAAGTCCCACTCCAGAGATTTGAGCATATATAATCCAGGCTAACACTTCAATGCAGTACTGAGGGAGTGCTGCACTGTCAAGAGGTGCCGTCTTTCGGATGAGACATTAAATTGAGGCCCCGTCTGCTCGCTCAGGTGGACGTAAAAGATCCCATGGCGCTATTTTGAAGAAGAGCAGGGGGAGTTCTCCTCGGTGTCCTGGTCAATATTTATCTCTCAACCAACATCACCAAAACAGATTATCTGGTTATTATTACATTGCTGTCTGTGGGAGCTTGCTGTGCGCAAATTGGCTGTCGTGTTTCCTACATTACAACAGTGACTACACTTCAAAAAATACTTCATTGGCTGTAAAGCGCTTTGGGAGGTTGCAAAAGGCGCGATATAAAGGCACTTAAAAAAAAAAAATATATACCAGATGTCCAATTTTTGAAACGAGATCTCCAATTTCCCACTTCTGTTACTTATTACAGAGTTGTATTTATATCACACTGATCACACTGCAGGAAAGTCTCCAAGCATTTCCCATACAATAAATTACTGTGAAGTTAAGGGATTTCTTATGTCGACAATTGTCTCAGCCATTTTGCACAGAGCAAAACCTTCCGTCAAAACCTTCAATAAAAACATAAAATGCTGGAAATACCCAGCAGGTCAGGCAGCATCTGTGGAGCGAGAAACAAAGAGTTAACATCTCTTGACTCATTCTTCTTGACTTGTCTGCAGCCTTTGACATGGTTGACCACTCCATCCTTCTCCAACGCCTCCTCACTGTCGTCCAGCTGGGCGGGACTGCGCTCGCTTGGTTCCATTCCTATCCATCTAATCGTAGCCAGTGAATCACCTGCAATGGCTTCTCTTCCCGCTCCCGCGTCGTTACCTCTGGTGTCCCCCAAGGATCTATCCTTGGCCCCCTCCTATTTCTCATCTACATGTTGCCCCTTGGTGACATCATCCGAAAACACAGCGTTGGTTTCTACATGTACGCTGGCGACACCCAGCTCTGCCTCACCACCACTTCTCTCGACCCCTCCACGGTCTCTAAATTGTCAGACTGCTTGTCCGACATCCAGTTCTGGATGAGCAAACACTTTCTTCAATTAAATATTGGGAAAACCGAAGCCATTGTTTTCGGTCCCTGCCACAAACTCCGTTCCCTAGCCACTGACTCCATCCCTCTCCCTAACATCTGTCTGAGGCTGAACCACACTGTTCGCAACCTTGGTGTCATATTTGACCCTGTAATGAGCTTCCGACCACATATCCGCAGCATAACAAAGACCACCTATTTCCACCTCCGTAACATCGCCCGTCTCCGCCCTTGCCTCAGCTCATCCGCTGCTGAAACCCTCATCCATGCCTTTGTTACCTCTAGACTCGACTATTCCAACACACTCCTGGCTGGCCTCCCACATTCCACCCTACGTAAACTTGAGGTCATCCAAAACTACGGCTGCCCATGTCCTAACTCGCACTAAGTCCCGTTCACCCATCACCCCCTGTGCTCGCTGACCTACATTGGCTCCCGGTTAAGCAGCGCCTCGATTTCAAAATTCTTATCCTTGTTTTCAAATCGCTCCATGGCCTTACCCCTCCCTATCTCTGTAATCTCCTTCAGCCCCACAACCCCACCACCCTCCCCCCCCACCCGAGATATCTGTGCTCCTCTAATTCTGCCCTCTTGAGCATCCCTGATTATAATCGCTCAACCTTTGGTGGCCGTGCCTTCTGCTGCCGAGGCCCTAAGTTCTGGAATTCCCTGTCTAAACCTCTCTGCCTCGCTACCTGTCTCTCCCCTTTAAGATGCTCCTTAAAACCTACCTCTTCCACCAAGCTTTTGGTCACCTGCCCTAATTTATCCTTATATGGCTCGGTGTCAAATTTTTTGTCTTAAAATACTCCTGTGCAGCGCCTTGGGACGTTTTACTACGTTAAAGGCGCTATATAAATACAAGTTGTTTTTGTTGTTTTGGGTTGATGACCCTTCATCAGAACGGGAAAAAGTTAGAGATGTAACAGGTTTTAAGCAAGTTACAGAGGCAGAGAAAGGGGTGCTGGAGGGGAGGAAAGAATAAAAGGGAAGGTCTGCGATAGGGTGGAAGGCAGGAGAGATTAAATGACAAAAGGGATGATGGTGCAAAGCAAAAGGGGAGTGGTAGTAGGACAAGTAAAGAAACAAAAGATGGGTCTAGAGGAGGTGTAAATGACAACAACAGAATCATTGCGAACAGCTGCTGTCCGGAAAAATGGGAGCAGTGGTTATGATTTGAATTTGTTGAACTCAATGTTGAGTACAGAAGGCTGTAAAGTGCCTAATCGAAAGATGTGGTGCTGTTCCTCGAGCTTACGTTGGAACTGCGTCGGAGGCCGAGGACAGAGAGGTCAGAGCGTGAGTGGGGCGGAGACCTCGCTGTCCTCGGCTTTTAAGCAAGTGCAGAGCCAGGGAAAAGGGAAAGAACAATAGAGAAAGGATCGGGTGGAAGGCAGAAGTGATTAAACGACGTAAGTGATGGGGCAAGGCAAACGGGCTGATAATGGGACAAGTACAGAAACAAAAGCTGGGTTCAGATTTTTTTCCCCTGTTCCCCCCCTTTCCCCAGGCTCTGTACTTGTTTAAAAGCTGCAACATTTTCCAATTCTGAGGAAAGTTCATTAACCTGAAACGTTAACTCTGTTTCTCTCTCCACAAATGCTGCCTGGCCCGCTGAGTGTTTCCAGCATTTTATGTTTTTATTTCAGGTTTGCTGCATCCGCAGTATTGTGCCTTTGTTTTAAATGCAAAAGCGAATCAAGGGAGAGAGTCCGAGAAAATGGAACGCGCGCTTGAGATGGCTGCATCTCCAATGTTATAAATGCTGATTTTGGGGGTTACACCATGCTCCTCACAGAAAACAGCATCTCGGAACACTTTGCAAGGTGGATGAAGTGACACTGAGCAGGCAATGGATGAACTTGGGGGAGTCGGGAAGACCAATAGAACAGTCGAAAAGGAGGGCTTTGAGGAGGCTTTTGATGGCAGGATGGGGATATAGCAAGGCAAGGTAGTTTTGGGAGAGAGTGGCTACCCTCCAATGGTGGAGTAGAGGAGCAAGCAGTAATCCTGAATCAGAAGGTGCATGCAGGAACGTATGGCTGGAGCTTGCTTCGATAGACTGGACTGCTGACGAGGTCGAAACAAAGTCCATGTCCCACGCTTCCGGTTTCTGAACATTTCAGCTGATGCAAAAAAGTTTACAGCAAAGACGATTTATTACCTCAGTCAGAAATCTGCCAAAGTCCTTCACATGCAATTAATTACTTTGAAGTACGGTGACTTATTTAGGCAAAACACAGCAGCCAATGTGTACAGCAGGAGAACCTCTTTGAAGCGTCAAGGCCTGTTTAGATCCTCAGTAGGGAAATGGCACCTTCGACAATGCAGCAGTCCCTCAGCACTGCCTTGAACTGGTGGCCCAGATTATCACCTCAAGTCTTTGAGTCAGATAGTTCCAACTTCAAGCTCCACTCTGAGGCAACAGTGCTGCCAAGCTGATTAAAGTTAATATATTGGCCCAGAAATTCGGGTCCCAATGCATGAGTACGCATGGGATACTCACCCATAGGCCCAACAAAAGTGCCGGTTTCGTGCATGCACTGCGCATGCGCAGGAAACCGGCACTTCCGTTCCCCTGAAAGAAGGGGTTAACAGGTGGAACGCGTGCGCCGGAGAGGCAGCGCGAACGCATCGAACTTACGTTTTTTTTGCAGGTTTCTCCGGGAGGGTAAGTCTCCAGCAGTTACACTTTTAAAAAGCAGGCGCAAGGCCTGCTTTTAACAAGGTAAGTGGTGAATTAATTAAAATTAAAACTTTTTTCCACAGGTTTATTATTTTTAAATACTTTAAAGAAAGGTAAGTTTATTTTTAGCCCCATTAGAAAATGTAATTAATTTTTTCAAAGATTTTAATTATTGTTTAAAATAGTTATTTCATGTAATTTATAGTTATTTTAAAAATGTGATGTTTTTAAAAAATGTATTTGAAGTTTTAGTGATGTTTTGGGGCTTATAGTATTTATAGGTTTGACAGGTCTTCCTGTCAAACTTATGAATGAAGCATTCCCTGCTACCATTAGCTCTCCATGGCCCACGTGATCCCAGGGGACGCATCGAACTAACTGCGCCCCTGGGATACACAAACACTGCGCGCCGGCAGTTGGAGCAGGCCCAGGATCGGAATTCCACGCGGGCCCACAGCACAAAGGCCGGCGCGGTAGGTAAGTGCAGGTCGGGGGCTTGCACCCGTGGGAGGGTAGCCCCCGACCGGAATTTCTGGGCCAATGTCTTGAAGCTTTAAATCCCTCTTTAATGGCAGGCCTTCTTTACAGGTGTTGATGTGAGTGCACTGAGTGAATTAGGTCCCTTGGCTTGGGTTTCTTGTATGGAAATAGTAGAGGCTGCTCACATTCTGCTTGGGCGTTCACTTGCCTTAATTCTTCATCTTAACAGCCTTGTATATACTAAAATGGTAATGGATTGCAGTGCAAGCCATTGACTTTTTTTTTAACACTGTACAGTCAAAGCTCAATTATTTTCCTTATTGGAGCGGAGATTCCCAATGGATCATGGAAATTCGCAGATAATTCTTTCCATTGAAATAAACCTCATCAACTTCTTAGCTTTATCTTAAATTCAAATCTTTTTTTTTTAAACTTCCTGTAGAACTGCTCACGATTAAAAGACTTGCATTTCTATAGTGCTTTTCACAACCTCAGGCCGTTCCAGCGCGTTTTACAGTCAATGAAGTACTTTTGGAGTGTAGTCACTGTTGTAATGTAGGAAATGCAGCAGCAAAATGCACACAGCAAGCTCCCACAAACAGCAATGTGATAATGACCACATAATCTGGTTTATGTTTTTAGTAATGTTGGGTGAGGGATAAATATTGGCCTGGACACCGGGGAGAACTCCCAATCTTCTTCGAAATAGAGTTATGGGATCTTTTACATCAACCCAAGAGGGTAGACGGGGCCTCGGATTAACAACATGGGCTAGTGAGTGGAGCAGCCAAGCATGACATAGGATTACACAGGATATACGGCACAGAAACAGGCCATTCGGCCCAACCAGTCCATGCTGGTGTTTATGCTCCACACGAGCCGCTTCCCGTCTTTCCTCATCTAACTATCAGCATAACCCTCTATTCCCTTCTCCCTCATAGGGTTATCTAGCCTCCCCTTAAATGCATCTATACTACAGGAAACTTTGGTTTATCCGGAGGTTGTATGGCCGGAAACTTTGCTCTAACGGCAGAAATCAGCAGCCGTTTTAGTTCGTTTTTTTTTCTTCTCCTAGCATTCTGTTAACAGGCAGGCTCTGGAAAGCGTCTTTGTAGCTTAGCAACAGCTTCAGAGACGCTTCAAGGTACGGGCCGAGTGTTTACGAGCTGTTGCTGAGCAACAGTGTTTGTTGTCAAATACGGAGATTTTCATCTCTGTATGCTTCAACGTTGACTTTGCATGTCCGACACTTTTGATAGATCGGCAACACGCCGGTCCCGTCGGTGCCGGATATCAGAACTTTTCCTGTATTTACCTCAACCACTCCCTGTGGTAGCGAGTTCCACATTCTCACCACTCTCTGGGTAAAGAAGTTTCTTCTGAATTCCCCATTTGATTTCTTGCTGACTATCTTATATTGATGGCCTCTAGTTATGCTCTTCCCCACAAGTGGATACACTCTCTCTGTATCCACTCTATCAAAACCTTTCATCATTTTAAAGACCTCTTTTAGGTCACCCCTCAGCCTTCTTTTTTCAAGTGAAGAGAGAGCCAGCCTGTTCATCCTTTCCTGATAGGTATATCCTCACATTTCTGGTATCATCCTTGTAAATCTTCTCTGCATCCTCTCCAGTGCCTCTACATCCTTTTTATAATATGGCGACCAGAACTGTACACAGTACTCTAAGTGTGGTCTAACCAAGATTCGACACAAGTTTAGCATAACTTCACTACTTTTCAATTCTATCTCTCTAGAAATAAACCTTAGTGCCTGGTTTGCCTTTTTTATGGCCTTGTTAACCTGTGTCGCTACTTTTAGTGATTTGTGTATTTGTACTCCGAGATCCCTTTGTTCCTCTACCCCACCTAGACTCGCACCCTCCAAGTAATAAGTGACCTCCCTATTCTTCCTACCAAAATGTAATACCTCACTTATCTGTGTTGAATTTAATTCGCCAATTATATGCCCATTCTGCAAGTTTATTAATATCTTCCTGTAATTTGTTGCAGTCCTCCTCAGTATTAATTATCCCCCCCAATTTGGTGTTGTCCGCAAATTTAGAATTTGTGACATACAACACAGGGCAATGGAGCAGTGGTTGGACAAAGTAGGAGCTGGAGCAAAGATGGGCCTGAGTGGAAGCAGGTGATGGAGTGGGTCCAGTGTCCGATGATCCAGGGAGCAGCATAATCAAAGGCCCGAGTCAGGCAGCACAGGTATTCCTGAGACTGACCCAGGGGGAGCTAAGCTGCTCCCAGAGCCCAAGACGAGAGGCCCAGGCATGGCCCAATTAATGGCCTCTACGGGTTTCAGTCCTATCAGAGCTTTCATAGTGTTGGACAGGATGGGGAGGTGGGGGACTGGGTGATGTTTACAAATGCTAAGTCCTGGCATTTTCCTTGAATAGCCACTCTTGCTGCCAATCATAAAAGAAACCTAGTACAGTACGTTGTAGTCTGCTTTCTGGTTGAGCCTCTTCATTCAGTCTAACTAACAGTGGTACCTGTGGAAAGCCCAATAAACTCAAGCCCCGGGCATCTGGAAGAGGAGTAGGCCTCAGGGTGGAAATGTTTTTTGCAATTTCAAAACACAGAAAAGACAATAGTTTGGGTAAGTTGACTCATGCTGTTGTTATATAACAAACATTATTTTTAGCATCATATACATGGGAAACTGACAAAACATGATAGTGGCCAAATACATTTTCAACAATGTAATTTGGTTTCTATTCTTATTAGTTGCTCTAATGGCAGCTGTTTGCTGAGGCTCTACTGGCTGTTTTCATACCGGCTTGCTACTTATTCATTAGTAAGTGTCCCACCTGTTCAGTTGTTGATTTGTTACATAGAATTACATCGGATATACAGCACAGAAACAGGCCATTCGGCCCATCCAGTCCATGCCGGCGTTTATGCTCCACTCGAGCCTCCTCCCGTCTTTCCTCATCTAACTCTATCAGCGTAACCCTCCATTCCCTTCTCCCTCATATGTTTGTCTAGCCTCCCTTTAAATGCATCTATACTATTCACTTCAACCACTCCCTGTGGTAGCGAGTTCCACATTCTCGCTACTCTCTGGGTAAAGAAGTTTACTTCTGAATTCCCTATTTGATTTCTTGGTGACTATCTTTTACGAATATATCTGACTCAATCGTGATTTTTTTTTAAGCTTGTGGCGTGACGACCACGCCTGACTCTGAGGCATTTAACACCTTACAGACAATACAAAGATTTTTTTTTTAAAAACAACTAGGTTCTGGCATAACAACAGAAAGTGCTGGAAAAACTCAGCAGGCCAGGCAACATCTGTGGAGAGAGACACAGTTAACGTTTCAGGTCGAAACCCTTCTTCAGAACTGAGAAAAAAGCAGGAAATGAAACAGATTAAAAGGCCAGTTTGGGGGCTGGGAAATGGGGGAGGGGATGAAAAAACAAAAGGGAAGGTGAAGAGACATTAAGAGATACAGGAAACTTTCGATTAACCAGCCACTAAATAACCGGAACGCTCTATCCACCGGCAAAATTCAGGAGTTGGTTCAGATAACTTTTTTTACTTTTAGTTACTTTTTTTACTCATTTGTGGCTGTGCAAGCGTGTAGCTGAAGCTGTTGCTAAGCTACAGAGACACTTGCAAGTTGTGCCGATTGTTTTGAAGCTGTTGGGTTTGTTGCTTTAGACGGAGCTCTGAGCTCCGTATGTTTTAACTATAGCGTTCGGTTATCCGGCATTGTTGATGGACCGGCACCAGGTCGGTCCCGTCCGTGCCGGATACCAGAAAGTTTCCTGTATTCAAGACGAGACGAGATGGTAATAGGACAGGTAAAGAGACAAAAGACGGCTCTAGATGAAGTGTGAAATGCGCTGGCAGAGTGAGAGACAGCTGCCATGTGGGAGAGAGAAAAAAGGAAAAGGCACAAACCAAAAGGTGTGGATAAAAAATATATAAAAATGTAATAGGGGCCGAGGTTATGATCTGAAATTGTTGAACTCGATATTGAGTCCGGAAGGCTGTAAAGTGCCTAATCGGAAGATGAGGTGCTGTTCCTCGAGCTTACGCTGAGCTTCCATGGAACAATGCAAGAGGCCGAGGACGGCGAGGTCCGAGTGGGAATGGAACGGTGAATTGAAATGACAGGCGACCGGAAGCTCGGGGTCACCCTTACGGACTGAACGGAGGTGTTCCGCAAAGCGGTCACCCAATCTGCGTTTGGTCTCCCCAATGTAGAGGAGACCGCATCGTGAGCAGCGAATACAGTATACAGCTCATCGCCGCCGGTCTCCCAACTTCACACAAATTCTGGCGGGACACGCAAAGATGCTACTGTACCCGAAAGCAGATTCACCAATCGAATCCATGAAAGGAGATTCAGTAAAGGAGCCCAGTTGACATTGCTGGCTCCCAGCATCTCATGTCCATCAACAGAGGAACTCTCATCTTTGTTCCAATATATTATGATGCTACCCAACAACCTGATATTGTAGAGGCTGTGTGCAAATGGTCATTTCTTACATATAAAAACAGTCAGCCCAAAAGGACAGCACACTGGCATTTGAAACAACCAAGTTCCATAACGTGGAAGAGGACTGATTTGCAGGGTAATGGGGAGAAAGCTGGAGCGTGGGAATAAATTGGACAGCTCAAAGAGCCGGCACAGGCATGACGGGTCGAATGGGCTCCTTCTGTGCTGTAGATTCTATGCGGGGAATTTTAACTCCCCAGAAATGGGTGGGTTTGGGTCGGGTGGGATGTAAAAAAAATTTAAAACCGCAAACCCCAACAGCCTCGAACCCGCGAGTCGCTCATTTAAATATTTTAATGAGGTTGTGTGCCTCAGGTTTCATCACCACCCCAAGTTTAATGGACCTTGGGAAACCCAGCAGCTAAAGGGTGGTGGGGGGGGGGGGTTGCGAGAACTGTGCATGGAAGAGGTACGTGCCTTTCCAGCACTGCTTGTGAGCCAGGAGGAGCAGGAGTGCGTCCTTCCCAGCCGCCCCAAGCTAACCTGCTTCCCCAATCACCCCCCACCATATCAGCGATCCACCCCCCCTCCCCACCATGATCGGACATCGCCCCACGGTTACCAACCCCCATTTCTGCCCCCCGATTTGTCTCCGACTGCCCCCCCCCCCGCCACCCCACGTTACAAGTCACACTGTGTTAGCTGTGGCTCAGTGGGCAGCACTCTCACCTCCGAGTCAGAGGTCATGGGTTCAAGTCCCACGCCAGGGACCTGAGCACATAAATCTAGGCTGACACTCCAGTGCAGTGCTGAGGGAGTGCTGCACTGTCGGAGGTGCCGTCTTTCGGATGAGACATTAAACCGAGGCCCCGTCTACTCTCTCAGGTGGACGTAAAAGATCCCATGGCACTATTTCGAAGAAGAGCAGGGGAGTTCTCCCCGGTGTCCTGGGGCCAATATTTATCCCTCAATCAACATCACTAAAACAGATTATCTGGTCATTATCACATTGCTGTTTGTGGGAGCTTGCTGTGCACAAATTGGCTGCCGCGTTTCCTACATTACAACAGTGACTGCACTTCAAAAAGTACTTCAATGCCTGTAATGTGCCTTGAGATGTCCGGTGGTCATGAAAGGCGCTATATAAATGCAAGTCTTTCTTTTTTATTTTACCCAACCGCAGCACAAACGAAGCTGCTTGTGGGCTGCGGCCTCTTCTGGAACATTTCCCACCCGACAGGGAGCCAAGCCCGTCAATCAGGCTCGCATTGCTAGCTGGAAATCCTGTTACAACTTTCCAATTTTTCTTCCCTTTTCTCCCACCCTCTCAGAAGCTGCCAACTCTCGCTGGGACATGGATGCACAGAGAGTTGGCAGCCCTCCAAGTCCACTCTTCCAAGTGGCCAATCTTCATGCCGAGTCTGGACAGTGGGCATTGGCAGGCGAATCGACTGGTGGGGCAGCACAGCAGCCCGCAGTCCTGTCCTCCCGCTGATGCACTTTCAAATAGGGGCCAATGGGTAACAATCAGGAGTGGGAAGTTTGGTTGACCTTTCTAACCCAGGGACACAAATAAAGGCCCAGCATTTCGGGTCTCCACGGGTGAGTACGCACGGGGTACTCACCCGTAGGCCCAATGGAAGTGCCGGTTTCCTGCATGCACTGCGCATGCGCGGGAAACCGGCACTTCCGTTCCCCTGAAAGAAGGGGTTCAGAGTTCGAACGCGTGCGCAGGAGAGGCTGCGCGTGCGCCTGGAACTTGCGTTTTTTTTTGCAGGTTTCTCCGGGAGGGTAAGTCGCCAGAAGTTAGACATATAAAAAGCAGTCGCAAGGCCTGCTTTTTACAAGGTAAGTGGTGAATTAATTAAAATTAAACATTTTTTCCACAGATTTATTATTTTTATATACTTTAAAGAAAGGTAAGTTTATTTTTAGCCCCGTTAGAAAATTTTAAAAAAATTTCAAAAATTTAAATTGTTTAAAATAGTTATTTCATGTAATTTATAGTTTATTTTAAAAATATGATTAAAAAAAAATTATTTGAAGATTTAGTGATGTTTTGGGGCTTATAGTATTTATAAGTTTGACAGCCCTTCCTGTCAAACTTATGAATGAAGCATTCCCTGCTCTGATTGGCTCTCCATGGCCCACGTGATCCCAGGGGACGCATCGAACTAACTGCGCCCCGGGATACGCAAGCACTGCGCGCCGGCAGTTGGAGCAGGCCCAGGTTTGGAATTCCACGGGGGCCCACAGTTCAACGGCCGGCGCGCTAGGTAAGTGCAGGTCGGGGGCTTGCACCCACGGGAAGCCCCCGACCCGAATTTCTGGGCCATTAATTATGGCACTCTCACTTTTTCCCCGGCTCAACACAGACCAGGGATAATACTCGGACTTTCTTGCTCTGTATGGTTCAGTACCACCTGTTCAGCCACTGGGGAGGCTTTTTATACAGAACATCCAGCACAGAAACAGGTCATTCGGCCCAACCAGTCCATGCCAGTGTTTATGCTTCACTCGAGCCGCTTCCCGTCTTTCCGCATCTAACTATCAGCAGATTATTTCCTAACTATTTCCTTCTCCCTCGTATGGTTATCTAGCCTCCCCGTAAATGCATCTATACTACAGGTACACTATCCCTTATCCGAAAGCCTTGGGACCAGCTGAGTTCGGTTTTCGGAATTTTTCGGATTTCAGAAGGTATTATTATAAGACTGGGAAATTTGTATTTAATATAAATTGTAAAAGTTCAGGCTACCTCTTGCGACTGTTCCGTGTCTCATTCCCCTTCCTGCTTCTCTGAAAAGCCGGATATCGGCTGACTCCTACTAAGCTGGCCCGCAAATCAGGTCAGGGGTCGGAGAGAAGAATATCGGACGGGCCACGGTTCAGGTCGGGGGGGTCGGGGGGTCTGGGTCGTGGGGGGAGGGGTCGGGGTCGGGGAGGGGCCGGGGTCGGGGGGGGGTCCGGGAGGGAGAAAAGAATATCGGACGGGCCGCGGTTCGGGTCGGGTCAGGAGAAAAGAATATCGGACGGGCCGTGGTTCGGTTCGGGGAGAGAAAAGAATATCGGACGGGCCGCTGCAGCTATCGGACGGGCCGCTGTATTGTTGGGTTCACTCTCCCGGTACCTCCTTCACACTGCCCGGCTCGGCCTGCAATCTCCTACCCAGGAGGGAACTCTGTGACCCTCTGCCCTGCTCAGCTAAGTCGTGCGCCACTCTGGTCATGTCGTGCGCATGACTTACGCTGAACAAAAAAACTTTCGGTTTTTAGAGGTTTTCGGAAGTTCGGATAAAGGATAGTCTACCTGTATTCGCTTCAACCACTCCCTGTGGTAGCGAGTTCCACATTCTCAACACTCTCTCGGTAAAGAAGTTTCTTCTGAATTCCCTATTTGATTTCTTGGTGACTATCTTTTACGAATATGATATTTGACTCAATCATGATTTTATTTTTAGCTTGTGGAGTGACGATCATGTCTGCCTCTGAGTCATTTAACATCTTACAGACTATACAAAGATATATATTTTTTAAAACAACTAAGTTCTGGCAGTTCATGTCCGCTGGTCTCCCAACTTCAGACAAATTCAGGCGGGACACTCAAAGGTTTTTCTGTACCTGAAAGCAGATTCACCAATCGAATCCATGAAAGGAGATTCAGTAAAGCAGCCCAGTTTACATTGCTGGCTCCCAGTATCTCAGGTCCATCGACAGAGGAACTCTCATCTTTGTTCCAATCTACAATAATGTTAATTCTATACATCGTTCCATAGAATATACAGCACAGAAACAGGCTATTCGGCCCAACTGGTCCTTGGTGGTATTTATGCTCCACACGAGCCTCCTCCCACCCTACTTCATCTCATCTTATCAGCATCACCGTCTATACCTTTCTCCCGTGTATTAATCTAGCTTTCCATTAAATGCATCTATGCTATCCACCTCCTTAGTAGCTTAAGGTCAATGTACTGCCTGTAAAGTTCAACATCCTACAACCATTTCAATAGCATTTTCCTTTCGCAATATGCTGCCCACAGCGCCCACACTATTCCCATGCCCAATGGCGTGGCATGTGCGGAGGACACAAATTCCACACCTCCAAATGTGCCCTGGACCCAAAGTTCCACGGGTGCTAAATGTAACAGGCCTCCCTTGTGACCGGCGGGTACTTTTCCAAGAATAAAACAGGGGGGACGATGTCACTAGTGGGCCGCAGTTCTCGAGTTGCGCAGCGATGCCCCGGCTTCCTAACCAACACCACAGAAAAAAGGCACACCAGGTTGCGTTCTCTTCCCGTGGTCCCCCCTTTACCTATGAGGCTTCTTTCTCTTCAACATGTTCACATGAATTCCAGCAACTCTGCAAGAGATTAGAAAAGAAAACATTCGATTACTTTCAAAGACAATGCTGGTTCTCCGTCACTTACAAAGCCAGCACAAGCTGCAACAGCTGTATTTACTTGTTCAAAATGGGCGAGATTAATCTTAGCTCAGCTTTTCAATTTTGACCAATAATGGGTCTTGGGGCAAGGATCCAAATCCTTGGTCTATACTTTGAACTGGAATAAAATGGGAAATAAGGTAGTGTGTGAGAAAGTAACTAGGGTGGGGCTGGGGGGGGGGAAAGAGGATTTTAAACAAAAATTATTATTACAGTGGTTCAAAGATGAAAGTTTATTGTCCTTTCAATGGAAAATTCAGGACCGATTGCTCAGATCTGACCACTCCAAATTTAGCAGTAAAACAAACTGCAGCTATGACTCAGATAGTATTAAAAATAATGCAGACAGCTCCAGAATTCTCCGCTCCCGGCCAAAAAACAAACCATTCTGGCTGCCTGCACTTCCTGCTTGATATTAAATTCGTGCAACAATTTAAACTTGCGCAGTTGGTTTTTAAAACGACAGCCAAATTAAATAGTAACAGTATATGTGAACTGACAGTGGAATTTACATTGTTTGTACTCCAATTACTGGCCTTCTGGTTATCCACCAAAACTTTTACCGGGCAAAGCCTGGTGTGGGCCGTTATCTTGTTACTTAGCCCACTATTCCCAATTTGTTCCTCCGTGGCACAAATCGACCTCACAGCCCAAGGGTGTTTGTATTTTACTAACCTTAGGGGGGAAAATTCGGTTGATTTGCACTTCCCGTTAGCGGCCTCTTAGGGCGCGGTGCCGCTAACGCCTCCCGCGAAATTCAGCGGGAGGTTAGTGGCGGCGGTAACAGTTAGCGCCCCGCGCCTCATCGGCGTGCGCAGCGCCCTGGCCGCGATCTTCGGTAGCGCCCCCCTGACTTACCGCCGGACGCCATGTCCGACAGGGTCGGGGGGGGGCGTACGTGCAGCCGGGGCGGCGCAAATTAAAGGGGAGGTGCCGGGCAGCTGCCAGCACCTGCCCCCGCCACCCCCCCCCCCCCCCGCCGTTGCTGCCCCATGCCTCCTGTGAAGTCCCATCGCGGGGTGCCGGCTGCGCTCCATGAGCCCGGCACTCCTCTACGAGCTGCTGCACGTAGCGCTGTGATATTCACTCGCAGCGCCCCAAGAGGGAGGGGGAGCACTTCCAGTAGCGCCCCGCCTCCCTCTTGGGGTGCTACCAGTGAATTTCGGGCGTGTGGGTGCTAACTTTTCGCAACCCAATTTTGCCCCCTTAATCTCCCACATCTACGGTGTTGCTTTATCAAACAGGCAAGACCAAAATTTGGGACTCTATTCACCAATTCTCATTACAGTGTCCCTCCAAAATGGCAGATAATGGAAGTTCCACTGTATCTGTGGATTAGTAGCAAAATTTGTCAAAGATACCCGAGGCAAGTTTAAACTCTGCATATACTGTACTCATTTCATCTATAATATTAGACAATGTAAAATTTATACATAATGAGCTCGCTGGGCCATATTAGCAGCTAATAAATTGCTTCAATAAAGAGCTTCTGTGCAAAGCCAGTCCCTTAGCTCCAGTTTTTAACAGTTGTGTCAAAATGTTAACCTATCTTTACTCTTTAGATGCAAACAGACCAGATGTGCATTCACAATTCCTGCTTTTATTTTGATTTCGAACATTTGCAGTTTTTCTTTTCATCACCGGCGCACCGTGGACTATCTACAGGAGGCATTGCAGCAACTCGCCAAGACTTCTTCGACAGCAGCTCCCATCACCTAGCAGTACAAGGGCAGCAGGTGCACGGGAACACCACCAGCTCCAAGTTCCCCTCCAAGTCACACACCACCCTGACTTGGAAATATATCGGCCGTTCCTTCATCGTCGCTGGGTCAAAATCCTGGAACTCCCTCCCTAACAGCACTGTGGGAGTACCTTCAGCACACGGACTGCAGCGGTTCAAGGCGGCGGCTCACCACCACCTTCTCATGGGCAACTAGGGATGGACAATAAATGCTGTCTTTCCTAACAATGTCCATATATCAAGAATGAAGTCAGGTTAGACTACAAACACTTCTAGTCATCTCTTTGGTGGGGCGGGGGGGCGGTGGAGTAAGAGGGATGGCCCTTTGAACACTGCAGGGCTAAAACTATTTTTAGCGCATATACTATTTTAGAATTGGCTCATGCTCATCCTTCATACCAGTAATAAGAAAACTACTAGGCACTTAGTCTAAGCGTTAAACAAAGCTTTAATCAACTGTCCTTCACTAGTTCCTGTTAAGAATGTCCTGCGCAAGCTGGGCCCGTGCCCGAGTATTTATACTCTCCCTGGACAGCGCCACCCATAGGCTGCTCAGTATTATTTCATAAGTCTTTCTTTCCTGAATGACTGATTCATGTCAGTGTCCAAACTTTATCTCTTTTTGGGTAACGTAGGTGCGTACAACAAAAAGAAAATACTGCAGATGCTGGAAATCTGAAATAAAAACAAAAAATGCTGGAGATACTCAGCAGGTCAGGCAGCATCTGTGAAGAGAGAAACAGAGTTAACGTTTCAGGTCGATGACCTTTCGTCAGAACTGGAAAAAAGCAGGAAATGGAACAGATTTTTAAGCAAGTGTAGTGGCAGGGAAAGGGGGGAGGGGATGAAAGAACAAAAGAACAATAGGATAGAAGGCAGGAGAGGTTAAGAGACATTGAGAGATATTCAAGGTGGGAGGAGATGGTAATGGGGCAGGTTAAGAAACAAAGGATGGCTCTAGATGAAGTGTAAATTGCGCTGGCAGAATGAAAGACAGCTGCATGTGGGAGAGAAGAAAAGAAGCACAAACAAAAAGTGTGGATAAAAAATATATATATGATAGGGGCCGAGGTTATGGTCTGAAATTGTTGAACTCTATGTTGAGTCCAGAAGGCTGTAAAGTGCCTAATCGAAAGATGAGGTGCTGTTCCTCGAGCTTACGAGGAACATATATAATATATATATAAAAAATCTATACCTATTAATATATTAAAAATCTTACATCTGTTTGCACCTCCTGTCACTTTTTTCCCCATTATAAATTAGTATGTCCACATTTATAAATGGAATCTGTGTAAACATGTCACACTCCAGTGACACCCTCCTGCCTGTAGAGGTGCTGCAGTGCTACCACCTGCAACTGTATTTACAGGATGACAAGTTTCCCCAGGTAGTTTCCAGGATAAATGTGGCCACAGAAAATAACCATGGAACTATAAAAGCAAGGACCCATTGTACAACTTTAAATGGGGGCTGAATTAAATCTGCACCCCCTGTCCAATTCCCACCTTTGCTCTTAAAAACTCTCCGCAATGCGGCTATCTGCTATTTTTCAGTTTCCACTCTTTTAATCCCACGTTCATGTTTTTTTCCCTCCATTCCTGATCCCAATATTTTTTTAAATCCTTTTCTACACTCTTGGATTCCTCTCCTTTTAAACATTTTTTTTAAGCAATGAGTTGTGGAAGCAGATTCAATAGTAACTTTCAAAAGGGAACTGGGTAAATACTTGAAGGGGAAAAATTTGCAGGGCTATTGGGGAAAGAGCAGGGGGAGTGGAACTAATTGGACAGCTCTTTCAAAGAGCCGGCACAGGCACGAAGGGCCGAATGGCCTCCTTCTGTGCTATGTGATTGTATGAAATCAAATAACCCTTTCCAACAAACCACACAGTCTCAACTGAGGCAACAGATTCCACATCGGAACCACTTCCTTCCAAAAAGCCATACCTTCTCACTTGTCATGGGAGGTTTGCTAGTTATGGGTATATAAAAAAAAAACGAGAGGAGTCCCATCGCACATGCAAAATATCTCAGAAAGCAAAAAACCAGGCGCTTCTTTCTGACCTCAAGACAACGAATCTGTGACTGACCACAGGAAGGCGCGGCAGTTAGGTGATGTGGCCTTAAAGGAACACGCTAAGTTACACTCAGCTCTATCGTAGCAAAAGAAAATGAAAAAGACAGACGTGCCTTTCTAAGCGCTTCTCGCGACCGCAGGACATCCCTAAGTGCTTTACAGCCAATGAGGCTTTTTCATTAAATGTAATCACTGCTGAATGAAATGTAGGAAACGCGGCGGCCAATTTTGTGCACAGCAAGGTCCCACAAACAGCAATGTGATGATGACCTGATAATCTGTTTTTAGTGATGCTGGTTGAGGGATTAGATATTGGCTCCAGGACACAGCAGAACAAAACACTGCGTTACACAGTATAATGCTGCTCCGGACAGATGGAAAGACTTGCATTTCTATAGCGCCTTTCACGACCACCGGACATCCCAAAGCGCTTTACAGCCAATGAAGTACAACGAAGAAAACAGCAAATGGTCTGACTTCCAATGATTAATACCACGGGAGGTTTGCTGGCAAAGTTCAAATAAATGTTTCAATTCATCTTGGATGAAGCTCAAACTGCTGATACTGCACGGATCTTGCCGTTCAGATCTTGCCGTTCAGATTATTGACCAATGAGGATACGGCGCTTGGAACAGAACCTCCAAGCCCACAGTATCCAAGCAGGAGAAACCGGTAGAGCAAGAAAGATCCAACGGTGAGCTGGATATGTCTGCAGGCTGCAGCTTGGACACTCCAGCAACAAACACTGCTCCTCGGAGGAAAAAAGGAGTACAAGGCTGTTCTGACTGGAAATGATGGCTGGGATTAAGTTAAACACTTTTAGTTTGCTGCTCCAGTTTCAGAGATTGATAGATTTTTGTTAGGAAAGGGCATTAAGGGTTAAGGAACCGCGGCTGTTAGGTGGAGTTAAGATACAGGTCAGCCACGATCTAAATGAATGGCGGAACAGGCTCGAGGGGCTGAATGGCCTTCCCCTGTTCCTATGAAACAGGAAAGAATTTTTTTTAGGGTACAAGGTCTGTACCTTCCCAATCCCCTCCAGAACTAGGGGATGGAGTTTGTCAATGAGAGCGCGTTGCGGGCAGGACTGCTGGTTTTTGGGGTTTTAGTCCCGCCCCCAACGCCGTCCGGCCAACTCACGCTGCTTTCCCTTGATTGGCCTTGACGTAAAAAAACTCACTACGCACTTGGTTTGAGTATAAAGCAAGGCTTTAATCAACTTGTTTCAAAACATGGAGGTCTAGTTGTCCTTCACTAGTTCCTGTCGTACAAAGTGTCCCTGGGCAAGCTGGGCCCACGCCCGAGTATTTATACTCCTTGGACGGCGCCACCAGCTGGCCGTCCAGTGTTATTTCATGAGTAGTTTCTTTATGATGAGGAGATTTATAACAGATCTTGTAAGCCCGCCCTCCGGGCTTAGCCGGCCAATTAAGGGAAAGCCTGTGACAGAGGACGTCAGCGTCTGACATTTCATCTGTCAGAAATTTTTGACAGATGAATTGTCAGCTTTTGACAGCTTTGAGAAGCTGTCAAACACTGACGATCTCTGTTCTAAGGTGAGTCCTTGTACTGAAGGTTCACCAAACCTCTTTCCTCAGCAGAAATCAGATGGCTGCTACATCTGAGAATGCAGCAGCCATTCTATCATCACTGCCGTTGAGATGAGGCACCTCCAGATCCCCAAGGGTTGAAGCCAGCAGGAAGAAACAAAGGTAAGTAAACTTTTTCTAACACTTTTCACTCACCTCACATACTTACCTCTCCACACTGGCACCCATCACTCACCTCCACAGCGGACTTTTCGACCCCTCTCACCCCCGCAGACCCACTGCTCGCCTCGCTGACCCTGGCGAGATTCGCAGCCGTTGGGAAGCCCGCACTTGCAGGGGTAAAATGGGGATAATCCTCTTAACTGCCTGTTAACTACCTGTTGACAGGCAGTTAAATGGCTGTAATCCCCTTCCCGCCTCGAGGAGACGGGTCCCTGCACGACTCGGGGACCCGCCTCCCGGAAAGATGGCACGGAGGCAGGTTGGGAGCAGGGTCGGTACCCGGAATGGAAGCAACGAGCCAAAGTTATCACTTAGTCATTACACAACAACAACTTGCATTTATATAGCGCTTTTAACCTAGTAAAATATCCCAAGGTGCTTCACAGGAGCCTTATCAGACAAAAAATTTGACACCGAGCCACATAAGGAGAAATTAGGGCAGGTGACCAAAAGCTTGGTCAATGAGGTAGGTTTTAAGGAGCGTCTTAAAGGAGGAAAGAGAGGTAGCGAGGCGGAGAGGTTTAGGCAGGGAATTCCAGATTTTAAGGCCTCGGCAACAGTAACTCCTGTTAGAAATGTGCATGTGTGGATGAAGGTTGTTTTTGTGACTGGAAGCCTGTGTCCAGTGGTGTACTGCAGGGATCGGTGCTGGGTCCCTTGCTGTTTGTAGTGTACATTAATGATTTAGATATGAATGTAGGAGGCATGATCAGTAAGTTCGCAGATGACACGAAAATTGGTGGAGTGGTAAATAGCGAGGAGGGAAGCCTCGGGCTACAGGACGATATAGATGGGTTGGTCAGATGGGCAGAACAGTGGCAAATGGAATTTAACCCTGTAAAGTGTGAGGTGATGCATTTTGGGAGGACTAACAAGGCAAGGGAATACACAATGAATGGTAGGACCCTAGGAAGGACAGAAGATCAGAGGGACCTTGGTGTGCATGTACATAGATCCCTGAAGGCAGCAGGACAGGTAGATAAGGTGGTTAAAAAGGCATATGGGATACTTGCCTTCATTAGCCGAGGCAGAGAATATAAGAGCAGGGAGGTTATGATGGAGCTGTATAAAACGCTAGTTAGGCCACAGCTGGAATACTGTGTGCAGTTCTGGTCGCCACACTATAGGAGGGATGTGATTGCATTGGAGAGGGTGCAGAGGAGATTCACCAGGATGTTACCTGGGCTGGAGCGCTTCAGCTATGAAGAGAGACTGGACAGGCTGGGGTTGTTTTCCTTAGAACAGAGAAGGCTGAGGGGGGACCTGATTGAGGTGTACAAAATTATGAGGGGCATAGATAGGGTAGATAGAAAGGAACTTTTCCCCTTAGTAGAGGGGTCAATAACCAGGGGGCATAGTTTCAAAATAAGGGGCAGGAGGTTTAGAGGGGATCTGAGGAAAAACTTTTTCACCCAGAGGGTGGTTGGAATCTGGAACTCACTGCCTGAAAGGGTGGTAGAGGCAGGAACCCTCACAACATTCAAGAAGCATTTAGATGAGCACTTGAAACGCCATAGCATACAAGGCTACGGACCAAGTGCTGGAAAATGGGATTAGAATAGACAGGGCTTGATGGCTGGCGCGGACACGATGGGCCTCTTTCTGTGCTGTATAACTCTATGGCCTAGAAATTCAGTGGGCTGCGCCACCAGTTAGCGCCTAAAGAGGGCACTCAGTGGCTTTAGCGCCACTGGCCGCGCCTCCCGCGATATGTAGCTGGGGCGCTAATGGCGACATTAGCCTGTTGCGCTGCGCCGCCACCGATGACGTCATCGGTGTGCGCAGCGCCCCGCTACCGCCCCGATCGCGATATTTGTTTGGGACCGCCTCCGCTACTCTGGCCGCAAATCGCGCCCGGTTCACGGGGCCTACCTGTGGCGGGAGTGGCGCAAATTAAGGTGGAGGTGCGGGGCGGCCGTTTTTTTCGGCGGCCGCCTGCCAGCACCTCCGTCCCCGGCCTCCTGATCTCCCCCCGCGGCAGTGCCGGCTGTTTTCCGAGAGCCTGGCACTTCTCCTCGGTGCCGGGCTCTTTTGCCGGCACTCGCGATCTCTGATCGTGCTGGTGCAGGCCCCTCCCCCTTAAGAATGGGAGGAAGGCCTGCAGTACCGCAGCACGCCGTGCCGCAGCGTGTGGCGCTGCGGCACGTTGCGCTGCGATATTCAGTTTCAGCGCCCTAAGAGGGACGCGGAGCGCCTCCAGCAGCGCCCCGTGTCCCTCTTGGGGCGCTCAAGCTGAATTTCCGGCGGTCGCAACTGCTCCGATCGCAGCGCTAATTCCGGCGCCCAGGCGAGCTTGGCGCCCCGTTTGGGCCTCCACCGAATTTCTCCCCCCTATGAATCTATGATAGAATCGCACAGCACAAAAGGAGGCCATTCAGCCTGTGCCTGTGCCGACTCTTTTGAAAGAGCTTTCCAATTCTCATCTCCCCTCTGGTTGTTTTGCCAATTATCTTAAATCTGCCTCCTCTGATTACCAACCCTCCAGTCATTGGAAACAGGTTCTCTTTATTTACTCCATCAATGTTGATGTTGGTGAGACAATAATTGGGCTCCGCTGTAATACAACAATGACAATAAAACACCTTTAACGTAGTAAAACGACCCAAGGTGCTTCGCAGGAGTGTTATAAAAGAAACATTGACACAGAGCCACATAAAGAGATATTAGGACAGATAACCAAAAGCTTGGTCAGAGGTAGGTTTTAAAGAGGAGAGAGACGGAGAGGCTTAGGGAGGGCATCCCAGAGCTTAGGGCCTCGGCAGCTGAAGGCACGGCCACCAATGGTTGAGCGATTAAAATGCCTTCCAAAGTTGAATAGGTGCCCAATATTCATCGTTCAGGCTGACACATGAAGAACAGCCACTTGGGGCAAGGTAGCAGAGGGTAACTGTACCAGAAGTGCTGCTGCCAATTGTATTGTTCTTATCCTCCTCCTTCTTAGGCGGTCCCTCGGAACTGAGGATGACTTGCTTCCACATTAAAAATGAGTTCACAGGTGACTGATGAGTCCAATGCGGGACCTACAGTCTCGGTCACAGGTGGGGCAGACGGTGGTTGAAGGGGCGGGTGGGTGGGGTGCTTGGGTTGTCATGCGCTCCTTGCGCTGCCTGCGCTTGGCTTCCGCTTGCTCCCGGCGAAGAGATTCGAGGTGTTCGGCGCCTTCCCGGATGCTTCTCCTCCACTTTGTGCGGTCTTGGGCCAGGGATTCCCAGGTGTCGGTGGGGATGTTGCACTTTTTCAAGGAGGCTTTGAGGGTGTCCTTGAAGCGTTTCCTCTGCCCACCTGGGGCTCTCTTGCCGTGTCAGAGCTCCGAGCAGAGCGCTTGTTTTGGGAGTCTCGTATCGGACATGTGGACGATGTGGCCCATCCATCGGAGCTGATCGAGCGTGGTCAAAGCTTCGATGCTGGGGATGTTGGCCTGAGCGAGAACACTGACGTTGGTGCGTCATTATCATTACCCCGATGGAGATCAGCATACTAATATAGACTGAACATTGAACTCTCTCCTCTCTCAGACACCTAGTTCTGGAGGGGAATAAAAGCAGAAAATGCTGGAGATACTCAGCTGCCTGACCTGCTGAGTATCTCCAGCATTTTCTGTTTTTATTTCAGATTTCCAGCATCTGCATATTTTCTTTTTGTATTAGTTCTGGAGGGGATTGGGAAGGTACAGACCTTGTACCCTAATAAAAATGTCTTTCCCATTTCATATCTTCAGGAGATAAAGAAGGAGAAAACCAGAGGGACTGGAATTTTTTTTTATATAAAAGGAAGAGCTGATCCATTTGACAATAGCTGAATTGACGGTATAGCGGAGCCTGCTTACTGGATCCAATGACTTGGGTGTCACGTGATAGTAACGTCAAATGATTTTAAGAATATGTAAGCGTAGATGAATGAGAAATGGCCACTAGCCCATCCACTGCACTGCAATACCCAGTCATGTTCAGGACCCATTCTGACATTTTTCTCAATTTTCCAATCCAAAAACTTGTATCGAACCTTGATCAGACCACACAGTTCTGGTCTCCATCTATATATATTAAAATAAAGCGGTTGGTTTGTCTGTTTGTCCGCTATACACTCAAAAGTTATAGAGCGTACCTACACATATGTTATATCAAAAGAAAGGTTATGATCAGGGGAGTCTAATAGGCGCATTTACTTTTTGGTCAGACAAAAATTGTTCGGACAGTAGACCAAAAACGTTCAAAAATCCACTCATTAGCGGTTGACCAATCCTACCGCTCGTTAGCATTGAGTGACGTGATGGTGGACCAATCCTAGTTCAGTGACCTGATGGTTGACCAATCGGTGCGTCACGGGCGGGGCCTAATCCTGCAGCCTCCCGAAACCTCGCCGCCATTTTCCCCCCTGCTTTTCCTCAACAGCGAGCGGGGCAGCTGCGTCGGCCCGCCAGAGCGGGAGGTGAGTTGGGGTCACTCGGAACGGGCCTCACAACCGCTCGGCCCGAGACACAGAGCAGGGGAGCGGCAGCGGGCGGCCGTCAACCGCGCGGCCCTCTAAACTGCCCTGGCAACGCCGGGCCCCCCCAGCTAGTATTATATAAAAGGATATAGAGGCACGGGAGAAAGTGCAACAAAAGAATGATACCAGAACTGAGAAGTTATACTTATCAGGAATGGCTGAACAGGCTGGGGCTCTTATCCCTAGAAAAGAGAGGCTGGGTGGTGACCTAATCGAGGAATAAAATTAGGAAGGGATTTGATAGGGTAGACGTCGAGAAGATGCTTCCACTTGTGGGGGAGACCAGAACTAGGGGCCATAAATATAAGACAGTCACTAATAAATCCAATAGGGAGTTCAGTACCCAGAGAGTGGATAGAATGTGGAACTCACTGGAGGCACTGGATAACAGTAGTTGAGGCAAATAGCAAAGATGCATTTAAGGGGAAGCTGGACAAACATGAGGACGAAAGGAATAGAAGGACATGCTGATAGGGTTAGAAGGGTGGGAGGAGGCTCGTGTGGAGCATAAACGTTGGCATAGACCGGTTGGGCCAAATGGCCTGTTTCTGTGCTGTAAATTCGATGTAAAACTAACTTCTCTCTTTGTTGAACCAGAGATGGAACTAACTGCTTTTGACTGCTTCAACAGAGATTTAGTACATTAACTGGTCGACTTTATTTCACGTCAGCGTGCAAACATGAAGGGGCTATTCCTTGTGCTAAATTTAACTTGCGGTCTCCTCAGTTCCTCAATACGTTCTCATCATTTTCAAACATATAGCAGAAACATAGTTCGAAGCAGTTCCTTTTTGTTAAATCCTACCCCCGGGTCACATACCACTCATCAGCTAAGATAGCCCCTTCACTAGGCCTTCAAAAATACTGTTCTTGATCCTGGACAACAGCTGGCGACTAAGGGCAGCAGCCTCTAGTCACTCCTGGCTAATTTCCCCCTTACGTGCTGCTGGAGATGAGGACAACATTTAAACCACAACTGCGAATTACCGGTGTAGCTAAGAACCGCCAACCTGGTCAATCACCTCATCTCCCTGGGCCAATAAACTTTTCCTTGCTACCCACTCAAGGGCATCCAGCACAAGTTCAGACAGCCCACAGAGGATGACTGTAAACCCATCATGTCGACATAGCTCAGTGGGCAGCACTCTGAGTCAGAAGGTCGTGGGTTCAAATCCCAATCCGCAGATCTGAGCATAAAAATCTAGGCTGACACTCCAGTGCGGTACTGAGGGGGTGCTGCACTGTCGGAGGTGCCGTCTTTCAGATGAGACGTTAAAACGAGGTCCCATCTGCTCTCTATTTTGAAGAGCATGAGAGTTCTCCCTGGTGTCCTGGGGCCAATAATTATCCCTCAATCAACATCACTAAAAAAACAAATGATCTAGTCATTATCACAATGCTGTCTGTGGGAGCTTGCTGTGCGCAAATTGCCTGTCGCGTTTCCTACATTACAACAATGACTACACTCAAAATAGTTCATTGGCTGTAAAACGCTTTGGGACGTCCTGAGGTTGTGAAAGGCGCTACAGAAATGTAAGTCTTTCTTTCTTTCTCTTCATCCAATTGCGGTGTCGTGCATCTGATGTTCTACAGTGTCTCACTCAAGTGGCAATTCTTCGTGCGAGCCAGAACAGTGAGCGTCAGCAGAGTGCTTGGACTCCAGGCACCAGTAATGCTGAGCCCAATTGTGTTCTCATCTCCAAAACCAGCAAAAAGATGGGGGGGGGGGGGGGGCGATTTTAACCCGACTCGCTCAGCAGAAACCTGGCGGATGGGCAGTTAAAAATCACCCTGGGCTCTTACCTGTCCGAAAGCCGCCATGATCGCAACGTCTGCAATTTTAACCCGCTCTCCTGAGCAGGCGGCAAAGGGCACGCGCGCCCGGCGCCAACGGGGTCCTTCTTTACATATGCACGCTGCAGTCCGATGACATCATAATTGACGCCCGATGACGACTGTCATTTTAACTCGGGCCTGAGCGGGGAATCTACCTGGAGCTAGAAATCGGGGCCCCCAAGGTTTCAGGAGGTATTGCTGGTTATTGACCAATACCAGATAACCTCCCCCACCACTCCTCCCACATCAGCCCAAGGATGCTGCGGCCAACTGACACCCCTTGATCGCGATTCCAGTCGAGACCAGCTAACTCAGCACAGACCTCAAACTGCACTTTCTCTGCTCTCAAGCTCCTCATTACAGAGGGGAACAGAAACATTCCGACTTAAAATAAATTCCGCTGCAGTTTTCGCCCGGTGCCTCCTGAGACATATACAGGAAACTCTCTTTTAACCGGCACCTAAATAACTGGAAATCTCTGTTAACCGGCAAAATTCAGGAGTAGGTTCAGGTAAGTTTTACTTCATATTAGTGGCAGTTCCTGGATCTGTGGCTGTGTAATCGGGGTTCCTGCACTTGTTGCTAAGCAACAGGGATGCTTGGTCTGTGGCCGGAGTTCCTGTACATGTTGCTAAGCAACAGGGAAGCCTGGATTTGTTGCTGTGTACGGGGCTCTCGTACCTTTTAAACTATACCTCTCTGTAATCCGGACTTTTTGATAAACCGGCACCACGCCGGTCCCGTTGGTGCCGGATAATAAAGAGTTTCCTGTATACCCAACACGGAACTGCTATGCAAGTTAGTTTGCCCATGTTGCAGCATGCGAGCTTGCTCAGAAGAACGCAAGACATAGGAGCAGCAGTAGGCCACTGGGCCCTTTGAGCCTGCTCCACCATTCAATAAGATCATGGCTGATCTTCTACCTCAACTCCACCTTCTTGCACTATCCCCTAATCTCTTGATTCCCTTAGCATCCAAAAGTCTATCATCCAACTGCAGTTCTGCTTTCTCTCTGTCAAGTGTGGCAAAGATGGATTGGCGCCCGAGTTCTTAACCTTTTCCTATTTCAGTGAGGATGGACCAACAAATGGAATCTACAGAAAATCCCTCACTTCGAAGCCACAATGTACACGGAGGAGAGGACGACGCTTTTACAGCAGAGAAACAGGTCATTTGGCCCAACTGGTCCATGCCGGTCAGTGTTTATGCTCCACACGAGCCTCGTCCCTTCTCCTTCCCACAGGAAGAGATGGGGGGTGTGGGGGGTGGGGGGGGGGAAGAGAGGAGGAGCCAAAGGCATAGTGAAAGAGATAAGTTTTAAGGAGACTTGAAGGAGGACAGAGAGAGTTAGCAAGGCAAAGCAATTTTGTCAAAAGAGTTTCAAAGAGCAGGGAATTAGTGATCGAAAGATTGGCCTGTGATGAGGGAACAGCATCAATCCAGAGTTGACAACCACTTGGGCAGGGTACAAGAGGAGTTCTCATTACTCCATATCTTCAGGAGAGGACGGTCCCCAACTTAACCCTATGTGAGGGCCAATGGTAGTGAGTTACTGGAGTAGGGTGCAGACAGTTCACCCATTTCATGCATTTGCCATGGTTACCAAAGGCAGGTAGCATTACATGCAAGAAAATCTCATGGAATGCGTCTCCAAATTGGTGATGTTCCAGCCGTAAGGCAGAGTACACAGTAAACCTGCTATCTGACACAGGGAAAGTCATCGCAAGAATCCTCCTCAATCGCCTTCTCCCAGTGGCCGAAGAGCTCCTCCCAGAGTCGCAATGCGGATTCCGCCCACTAAGGGGCACAATCTTCACCGTACGTCAATTACAAGAGAAATGCAGGGAACAGCACCAACCACTGTACATGGCCTTCTTTGATCTCACAAAGGTCTTCGACACTGTCAACCGTGAGGGATTATGGAGTGTCCTCCTCAAATTCAGCTGCCCTCAAAAGTTTGTCACTATCCTCCGCCTGCGTCACGACGACATGCAAGCCGTGATCCTGACCAACGGTTCCACCACCGACCCAATTCACGTACGAACCGGGGTCAAGCAAGGCTGTGTCATCGCACCAACGCTCTTCTCAATCTTCCTTGCTGCAATGCTCCATCTCACCCTCAGTAAGCTCCCCACTGGAGTGGAGCTCATTTACAGAACAAACGGGAAACTGTTCAACCTCCGTCGCCTCCAGTCCCGATCCAAGGGCGTCCCATCCTCTGTCGTCGAATTACAGTATGCAGACGATGCTTGCGTCTGCGCTCACTCGGAGGTCGAACTCCAAACCATCATAAACACCTTCACCAAAGCATACGGGAGCATGGGCCTTACACTAAACATCCGTAAGACAAAGGTCCTCTACCAATCTGCCCCCGCCACACAGTGCTGCCCCCCGATTATCAAAATCCACGACAAGGCCTTGGACAACGTGGACCACTTTCCATACCTCAGGAGCCTACTGTCAACAAGGGCAGACGTCGACGACGAAGTCCAACACCGCCTTCAGTGTGCCAGTGCAGCCTTCGGTCGCCTGAGGAAGAGAGTGTTTGAAGACCAGGACCTCAAACCCGGCACTAAGCTCATGGTCTACAGGGCAGTGATACCTGCCCTGCTGTATGCCTCAGAGACATGGACCATGTACAGCAGGCACCTCAAAGCACTGGAGAGGTACCACTAACGCTGCTTCTGCAAGATCCTGCAAATCCATTGGCAGGATAGGCGCACCAACGTCAGTGTTCTTGCTCAGGCCAACATCCCCAGCATCGAAGCTCTGACCACGCTCAATCAGCTCCGATGGACGGGTCACATTGCCCGTATGCCCAATACGAGACTCCCAAAACAAGAGCTCTACTCGGAGCTCCGGCACGGCAAGAGAGCCCCAGGTGGGCAGAGGAAACGCTTCAAGGACACCCTCAAAGCCTCCTTGAAAAAGTGCAACATCCCCACCGACACCTGGGAATCCCTGGCCCAAGACCGCACAAAGTGGAGGAGAAGCATCCGGGAAGGCACCGAACACCTCGAGTCTCTTCGCCGGGAGCAAGCAGAAGCCAAACGCAAGCAGCGCAAGTCAACCCAAGCACCCCACCTACCTGCCCCTTCAACCACCGTCTGCCCCACCTGTGACAGAGACTGTAGGTCCCATATTGGACTAATCAGCCACCTGCGAGCTCATTTTTAATGTGGGAGCAAGTCATCCTCAGTTCCGAGGGACTGCCTAAGAGAAGAAACTTTACTGCTGGCAAGAAAATACAGGCAAAAGCTGTTCGTATGTCATTCACCTGTCCATTGTTTCAATGGAGGCAGTAGCCCATGGGTCAACACCTCCATTAATTAACGAAGGAAGCAATGTCATATTGGCTCTGAATTTGCTGCCAAAACAACGGCGCGTTTAATGCCGCTCGCCGTTATTAATGTGTGAATCGTCCAGCAACTTGTGGCGGAGAAGAGATTCAGAGTGAGTTGCGAATCGCCACAAATTGCTGGACGGTTTGTGCCAGTCCGCCGTTAGCCTCGCGAAAACGGCAGTTCGCCCTCAACCTCCCCCATGAGTTTCAAGAAGTTGCTGGATTTGCGCATTAACTGCCAATTAAACTCGCCGCAGAAAGTTAGGGCTTAAAGGACATTTTTAATGAGGAGATTTATGCTCCTGCAATGCCAACCAACCTCTCCAGCCCAGAAAGGGAACAATTTAAACTGTGGAATCTCATTCCTACAGGTAGTAAATTGTTTTTAATGTTTTGTTTTAAAATGACAAATTTTAATTTTTTTTCTTACTTTTTCCCTTCTGTCTTTTTTCTCTCTCTTAATCCAATCTTTCTTTCCCTCTCTTTATTTCTTTTTCTGGACCTGATTTGACTCTAATTCATCCCATTTCTTTCTCGGTCATTTCTCTGTTCCTTTCTCAATTCTGAAATCTCACTGGTTAAGGAGGTAGACTGTTGGTCCTGTCGTTCCCAGGCGGCCCCGTTGCCCTAGCCGCGGCGCTATCAGCTCGCACTTCCAGCAACTTACAGGGCAGATGTTTTCCCAGCTGAAAGGGTGAGAAATAAAGCCTAACTAACGAGGCGCAGCGCAAGATGCCCCACTCCAGCAAACTCGGGCCATTAGGTAGCGTCATAGTCCTTGGGTTGGATTTTGTCAATGGGGAGCTTTTGGAGGCGGGACTCCCAATTGTTGGGTTGTAGTCCCGCCTCCATCGACTTGTGGCCAACCCACGCTACTTTCCCTTGATTGACCTTGTTAAGCCCGCCCAGCGGGCTCAGCAGGCCAATTAAGGGAAAGCCAGTTACAGGTGACGTCAGCGTGTGATGTTTCATCTGTCAAGAGCTTTTGACAGATGAAATGTCAGCGTTTGATGGCTCTGTGAAGCTGTCAAACACTGACAATCTGACTTCTAAGTTGTGTCTTTACTCAAGACTCAATTAGAAAGCCTTCCTGACCAGAAAGCAGAGGCTGCAGCTTTTGACAGTTCAGCGGCCATTCTGCTTTCTATGCCGGTGAGCTGAGGGACTCCCGAGACCTGAAGGGAGGAAGCCTGCAGGAAGAAGTAAAGGTAAGTAAAACTTATTAAAACACTTTACACATACCTCACACACTTACCTCTGCACACATGCACCCATTATTCACCTGCGCACCGGACATCTTGGCCCCTCCGACCCCCGCAGACCGACGCCCCGCCTCGCTGACCCTGGCGAGGTTCGGAGCCATCGGGAAGCCCACACTTCAGGGCTCAAAATAGGGATTAGCAAAACAACTGCCTGTTAACTACCTGTTAACAGGCAGTTAATTGGCATTAATCCCCTTCCCGCCTCAAGGAGGCGGGTCCCGGCGCGGGTTGGCTACCCGCCTCCTGGCAAGATGGCATGAAGGCGGGTTGGGGGCGGGTTGGGCACCCGCCCCCAAATGCTGCCATTTTCCCGGGAGTCCCGCCTCCAAACCCGCCTCCCCAGGGCTGGCAAATTTCTGACCGTGCAGGTGGTGATTGAACTTCTTCACCCCCCCACACCAGGCTGAGGGCCTCTCTGTCAATCTGGGCGTAGTTACGCTCGGCTGAAGTTAACGAGCGTGACGCAAAAGCTATCGGCCTCTCTGAACCATCAAGGAATTTATGTGACAGTACCGCCCCAGCGCCGTAGGGAGACGCATCACACGCCAGTCTTATCGGTAGTGATGGGTTGTAGTGAGCCAATACTTCTCTTGAAGTGATTAGGTCCTTACTCTTCTGAAAGGCCCACTTACATTCATCGCTCCATTTCCATGCTACTCCCGTTCGTAGTAGGGCGTTCAGTGGATGCAGAATTGTGGACAAATTCGGCAAAAACTTAAGGTAGTAATTCACCAATCTGAGGAATGACCTCAGTTGCGACACATTTTCAGGCGCTGGAGCCTTAACTACCGCTTCAATTTTGTCAGGGGACTTATGCAACCCCTCTTCATCAATCACGTGGCCACAATACGCTATCTGTTTCTTAAAAAACTCGCACTTAGGGCAATTGGCTCGTAGCCCATGTTCACATAGTCTAGTGAGCACCTGCTCTAGGTTGGCAAGGTGTTCACTGTCATCTTCACCTGTCACTAGGATGTCGTCCAAGTAACACTGAGTCCCCGGAATCCCTTGCAGGACTTGTTCCAGCTCTTTGCCATATCGCCGGAGCTGATGCTACTCCGAATACCAGTCGATTATACCAGTAAAGACCTTTGTGAGTGTTTATCGTGAGATAATTCCTAGAGGATTCATCAACCTCCATCTGCAAATATGCTTGTGCTAGGTCAATTTTTGTAAAACGCTTCCCTCCAGATAGTGAGGCGAAGATATCTTCTATCCTTGGAAGAGGATATTGTACTGTGTGAAGGACTGGGTTCACCGTCACCTTGAAGTCCCCACAGATGCGAACCTTCCTTGGCTCCTCAGACTTATTGTTTAACGTTTTCTTCATGACAGGAATGATGGGTGTCGCCCACTCGCTCCAGTCTACCTTAGATAACACGCCTGCCTTCTCCAGATTCTTCAGCTCTGCCTCGACGGCTGGGCGAATTGCATATGGTACCGGTCTTGCTTTGAAAAACTTGGGAATTGCATTCTCCTCTATTTTTATCGAGGCAGTTACGCCTTTAAGAGTGCCCAGTTCTTGTTGAAATACCTCTTTGGCGTCAGCTAAGATTGTTGACAATCGTCCAGGAGTGACATCGTCATCCTTTTTACCAGCCACCGTCAGTGCCTGAATGGAGTGCCAGTCTAAACTTATCTTTCTGATCCATTCACGTCCCAATAACGGTGGTCCACCATCTTGCAGAATGTAGAGATACAATTTCCGTATTTTCTTGCCGTTGTATTCGACGGGCACCCTTATTTTTCCTCTGGGGTATACTTTTTGCCCCGTATACGTCCTCAAGACAATGGATGTCTCTCTCAAGGGTATGTGTGAGAATAGCCGCTCGTAGTCTCGTCGATTCATGATGGTTAGAGCTGATCCTGTATCCAATTCCATTTTGACTTGGGACCCTGCTATCGTGAGGGTGACCCAGATGGTTCGGTGATCCTCTTTTGCGATTACGTTGTGAAGTTTGAGACAGCTTAGTCTCTTGTTCCCGGATTCACTATCGCTCATCTGGTCTTCGGAACTACTGTCCGTCATCTTTTGTACTTTCCTGTACGGTTCCTTAGTAGCCTTTTTGTTGTCGTTGGTCTTCTTCCCAGACCTGCAAACTCGTGCAATGTGTCCCATCTTTCCGCATTGCCTGCACATTTTGTCCTTGGACCAGCAGTCCTTCTGGTCATGGGTTGTTCTGCCGCAGCGATAACATTTTGCAAATCCCCGTGTCATTTCGTGGGTGCCGTATTCCTGTGGCTTTTGTTGTATTTCCGCAGCTCCCCTTGCTGCTGCTTCGTACGATACTGCCACGCTGAAAGCCTTATCTAGCGTCAGCTCTTTCTCTGAGAGTAACCTCTTCTGGGTTCCTTCACTCAGGAGTCCACAGACAAATTTGTCCCGTAAGGTATCTGCCAGTCCTGCTCCGAACTGGCAGTGCTTTGATAGCTTGCGTAGTTCCGTAAGGTAATCAGCATTGCTCTCATTTTTATGCTGATTTCTCCTGTGGAATTTAAATCTTTCTGCTATCAGCAGCGGTGTAGGATTTAGGTGTTCCTGTAGGATAGCAACAATTTCGTTAAAACTCTTCGCCTTCGGTTTGGCTGGAGTAATCCGGTCCCGCAATAGGCCGTACGTTCTTGCGCCCATTAAATTTAGCAATACCGATGCCTTTTTCTCATCGGCTATTTCGTTTGCCTCGCAATATACCTCGACTCTTTCCACATACGTGGTCCAGTCTTCTATTGCATTATCGAAGGCAGTGATATCGCCAGTCTTTGGCATCTTGAAAATCTAAGATGGCGCCTCCCGCGCTTTTCCTTCTTCCCCGCCGAGTTAAGATGGCGCCTCCCGCGCTTTCCCGCTGCTGCCAACGCTGTTGCTGGCGATTATATTTATTTGACTATCCTGTAATGGCGACACCCTATGGTCTTCGCGCCTCCCCGATCGCTGCTCCCAACGCCGCTCTCCGCGGTATTTTTATTTTTCTATCGCGCTTCAATATTTGCTCCGTTAATTGAAGAACCGTTCCCGTCGTGGAGCGGACCCTCTGGGACACTTCCCTCCCTCTTCTTAGGTCCGAACGCTGCCCGGCTGCGAAGCACCGGCCGCACCCTGTGTGCTCCACCCTCTCTCTCTCTCTTTGCTTCCTGACTCGCTGCCCGGCCCCGTTGCAGAGCCACCCGATCAAGCTCTAGCCCGCCGCAGCCCAGGAAGGATCAGTGCACTACCTGCCACCAGCCCAATTAGCTGGGAAACCACAGACTGGAGACCAAGCCTGGCTCTCGACAGTCTCTCCTGCACTTTTCAATTCGATGATTTGGAGGGCGGTTGCCCACGGTCGACGCCCGTTTCTCAAGTTTCTTTGGATTATTTTTTTTTATTTCTTTCTTCTGGCTTCGACCTTCAATAATGTCGTCTGAGGTGCTGCCGAGTTGTAGGTAAGTTCGTTTCTTACTCGTCGCCAGTATTATGTCCGTGTATAATTGAGACACGGACTGCAGGAGTTGATTATAACAAGTCTTTACTGAATGGAGACAACCTGGAAACTGAAACTACAGAAGCCTGCTAGGGCCTTTTATACAGGGGTGGTCACTGCCGGTACTGCAGTCTGAGACCAGTTATTCCCTTAAAAAGGTACATACACAACACATCCTAACTTGGAAATATATCGGCCGTTCCTTCATCGTCGCTGGGTCAAAATCCTGGAACTCCCTCCCCAGCAGCACTGTGGGACTAGCTTCACTGCACGGACTGCAGCGGATCAAGAAGGCGGCTCACCCCCACCTGCTCAAGGGCAACTAGGGAATGGGCAATAAATACTGGTCTTGCCAGCGATGCCCACATCCCAGAAATGAATAAAAAAGTAATCGCGTCCCATTATCGCTAAGAGTAATTTCTACCCTATAGTAATTTTTCGAAGGGCACTAAGAATTACCATCTCCTATTCCTTTGGGATAAGGAAAATGGCCAGTACAGTATGGAAAGTCCACTTTGTGGTTATTAAGACCGGCAAATCTTCATATTTTCCACTTACGTTACGTTTTAGGGCAAATCGAAGTATTCCAACTGCAACAACAGTTACGCCTGCTCAGGGGAAATCAGGCCCCGGGTCGCCTCTCGAGTGGCAACAAGCACCGCCTGTGATAAAATTTCAACTGTAACATCTGTACATTGATCTCTCTAAATGTAGCTACAGTTTACATATCATTTCCTGCTGTTTGTGGAACATTCTCTCACACAATAGGTTCTTACCATCCACCGCTCTTCTTGCGAGTTCACATCAGTAAACTGTGGAGGTTAACCCTTTCACTGACCCACACGCTGGTGGACTTGAGCCCTACTCCAGGACTTAAAGCACGTAAATCTTATTTTCAGATGAGCCGTTAAACTGAGCCGCTTATTCTGGCACTCACTGAAGCTCGGTAGAGAGATCTGACGATCCTGGCCAACATTCCACCCTCAACCAACACCCGCCCAAAACAGGTTAACTGCTGAATCATGTCATTGCTGTTTGTGGGTTCTTGCTGTGCACAAAATGGCTGCCGTAATTGCCTGCACAACACAAACATTTCTGAGCAATGTGATAAGACGCTATATACATACATATATACATATACATGGCATACGCTCACACACGGGAGACGGGCCATTGTACTGGAGGGCTGCTGTGTCCTATTGAACTTATAGGGGGGAAAACTGAGCCGCGCCCCCTTTGGGGCGCTAACTTCGCTGGGGCGCTACTTTTAGGGCGCTAACAGGAGGCGCAAAGCAACCGAATTTTTCCTCCATAAAGTATTACAATTACAAAACATTTACAGCACAGAAACAGGCCATTCGGCCCAACTGGTCCCTACCGGTGTTTACGCTTCACATGAGCCTCCTCCCACCCTACTTCATCTAACCGTATCTGCAGGACCTTCTATTCCTTGCTCCCCCATGTGTTTATCTAGCTTCCCTATAAATGCATCTATACTATTCGCCTCAAATTCTCCCCGTGGTAGCGAGTTCCACATTCTCACCACTCTCTGGGTAAAGAAGTTTCTCCTGAATTCCTTATTGGATTTATTAGTGACTCTAGGGGAATCAAGGGATATGGGGATCGGGCGGGAAAGTGGAGTTGAGGTCGATGATCAGCCACGATCTTATTGAATGGCGGAGCAGGCTCGAGGGGCTGTATGGCCTCCTCCTGCTCTTATTTCTCATGTTCTTATCTTATATTTACGGCCCCTAGTTCTGGGCTCGCCCAGAACTGTACCCCAAGCAGGGATCACCAGCTCCCGGAGAGGGAGGAGAGAAATCAATGGCCTGGGGGGGGGAGGGGAGAAGAGATTCTGAACAAAAGCAAAATGCCAGCAGCAATATGACACAGCAGCCCTCCAGTACAATGGCCTGTCTTCCGTGTGTGAGCGTAGCAGCATGTCTGTCCGTCTGTCTGTACGTCTGTCTGTCCGCTATACACTCAAAAATTATAGAGCGTACCTACACATATATGTTATATCAAAAGAAAGCTGATGATCAGGGGAGTGTCATAGGCATATTTACTTTTTGGTCAGACAAAAATTGTTGACAGTATACAAAAAACGTTCAAAAATCCGCTCATTAGCGGTTGACCAATCCTACCGCTCATTAGCGTTGAGTGACGTGATGGTTGACCAATCCTACAGTTCAGTGACCTGATGGTTGACCAATCGGTGCGTCACGGGCGGGACCTAATCCTGCAGCCTCCTGAAACTTCGCCGCCATTTTCCCCCTGCTTTTCCTCAACAGCAAGCGGGGCAGCTGCGTCGGCCCGCCGGAGCGGGAGGTGAGTTGGGGTCACTCGGGCCGGGCCTCACAACCGCTCGGCCCGAGACACAGAGCGGGGGAGCGGCAGCGGGCGGCTGTCAACCACGCGGCCCGAGACACAGAGCGGGGGAGCGGCAGTGGCCACCCGTCAACCGCGCGGCCCTCTAAACTGCCCTGGCAACGCCGGGCCCCCCCTGCTAGTGTATGTATATAGTGTCTTATCACATTGCTCAGAAATGTTTGTGTTGTGCAGGCAATTACGGCAGCCATTTTGTGCACAGCAGGTCGGGCAGCTTCCAGTTCTGATGAAAGGTCAATCAATCCGAAACGTTAACTCGGTTTCTCTCTCCACAGAGGCTGTCTGACCTGCTGAGTCTTTCCAGCATTTTCAGTTCTTAAAACCTGAAAACCAGTTAAAACACCGGCGCAGCAGCCACCTTTGGGAGGTCACAATTTAGCATCAACATATAGGTGTCTGTAAAATCAGCTTTACATTGTATTCTACTTGCCAAAGCGTGATGCCAAACTGACCTCTGGGTGCTACTGTCCCAGATTTTTTTTTTTTTATTCGTTCATGGGATGTGGCCGTCGCTGGCAAGGCCAGCATTTATTGCCCATCCCTAATTGCCCTCGAGAAGGTGGTGGTGAGCCGCCTACTTGAACTGCTGCAGTCCCGTGAGGTGAAGGTACTCCCACAGTGCTGTTAGGGAGGGAGTTCCAGGATTTTGACCCAGCGACGATGAAGGAACTGCCAATATGCTTCCAAGTCATGGGGGAATCTAGAACTAGGGGGCATAGTTTCAGGGGCCGCCCATTTAAAACTGAGATGAGGAGGAATTTCTTCTCTCAGAGGGTCGTAAATCTGTGGAACTCTCTGCCCCAGAGAACTGTGGAAGCTGGGTCATTGAATATATTTAAGGTGGAGATAGACCGATTTTTGAACAATAAGGGGGTCAAGGGTTATGGGGAGCGGGCTGGGAAATGGAGCTGAGCCCAAGATCAGATCAGCCATGAGACCTGGGTGTCCTTGTGCACCAGTTGCTGAAGGTAAGCATGCAGGTGCAGCAGGCGGATAAGAAGGCAAATGGTATGTTGGCCTTCGTAGCGAGAGGGTTCGAGTACAGGAACAAGGATGTCTTGCTGCAGCTGTACAGGGCCTTGGTGAGACCACATCTTGAGTATTGTGTGCAGTTTTGGTCGCCTTATCTGAGGAAGGATGTTCTTGCCATGGAGGGAGTTCAGCGAAGATTCACCAGACTGATACCTGGGATGGCAGGAATGACGTGTGAGGAGAGATTGGGTCGATTGGGCTTATACTCGCTGGAGTTTAGAAGAATGAGAGGGGATCTCATTGAAACTTATAAAATTCTAACAGGACTGGACAGACTAGATGCAGGAAGGATGTTCCCGATGGTCGGGGAGTCCAGAACCAGGGGTCACAGTCTAAGGATAAGGGGTAAGCCATTTAGGACAGAAATGAGGAGGAATTTCTTCACCCAGAGAGTGGTGAACCTGTGGAATTCTCTACCACAGAAGGCAGTGGAGGCCAATTCATTAAATATATTCAAGAAGGAGTTGGATATATTTCTTACGGCTAAAGGGATATGGGGAGACAACAGGGACAGGGTACTGAATTTGGATGATCAGCCATGATCGTATTGAATGGCGGAGCAGGCTCGAGGGGCCGAATGGCCTACTCCTGCTGCTATTTCTTATGTTCTTATAAGTCAAGGTGGTGTGTGACTTGGGAGGGGAACTTGCAGGTGGTGGTGTTGCCATGCGCCTGCTGCCCTTGTCCTGCTAGGTGGTTGAGGTCGCGGGCTTGGGAGGTGCTGTCGAAGAACAGCACCTGTCATGGTGCTGTCTTTGGTTCTGCTCTCCTGGAGGCCGACTAGTGGCCGATTCGACACGCGCGGAAGATTGGTCTTCATTTTCTGAACCAGCTTCCAATGGGCCTACAGCAGGCCAGAGGCAACGAGTGATATAAATGACAATTCTTCAGTCAAAGCACCGAGCCTGGGACCAGACACTGAGCTGGTGCAGTAAATTAGGATGCAAATACAGGAAACTCTCTTTTAACTGGCAAAATTCAGGAGTAGGTTCAGGTAAGTTTTATTCATATTAGTGGCAGTTCCTGGATCTGTGGCTGTGTAACTGGGGTTCGTGCACTTGTTGCTAAGCAACAGGGACGCTTGGTCTGTGGCCGGAGTTCCTGCACCTGTTGCTAAGCAACAGGGAAGCCTGGATTTGTTGCTGTGTACAGAGCTCTCGTACCTTTTAAACTATACCTCTCTGTAATCCGGACTTTTTGATAAACCGGCACCACGCCGGTCCCCTTGGTGCCGGATAATAAAGAGTTTCCTGTACGCTGATCTGGCTCCCAGCACTTTCGAAGGGAAAAAGGAGGAGGTTGCAGTTCCACTGCCAAACCAGCAGACTCCGCCACTGGCCTCGCCCAAGAAGGCTGGTAAATTTATATTGTCACTGGGTGAGACTCACGTGCCGGGAGTTGATGGTGAGGGTGCCTTTCAGAGGTGCTGGAGAAGGTGCAAAAAACAAGATTTACAAGAATGATGCCAGAACTGAGAGGTTACACCTATCGGGATAGAATGAACACTGTGGGGTGTTTTTATCTAGAGAAAAACAAAGGGTGACCTACTAGAAGTTTTTAAAATTAGGAAGGGGCTCGATCGGGTTGACGTAGAGAAGGGGGAGGGGGAGGGAGTCCAAAATGAGAGGTCATAAATATAAGACAGTCGCTAATAAATCCAGTAAGTAATTCGGGAGAAACATCTTTACCCAGTGAGTAGTTGGAATGTGGAACTCGCTACCACATGGTTATATAAGTACTTGAAGTTACTAATAAATCCAATAGGAATTCAGGAGAAAATTCTTTACTGCAAGAGTGGTTAGAATGTGAAATGCTCTACCACAAGGAGTTGTCTTAAATTCTCATCCTTGTATTGAAATCCCTCCATGGCCTCGCCCCCTCCATATCTCTGTAACCTCCTCCAGTCCTACAATCTCCAAGATATCTGCGCTCTTCCAATTCTGCCCCCAGTGTCAGCTGTGGTTCAGTGGGTAGTACCCTCGCCTCTGAGTCACAAGCTTGTGGGTTCCAGTCCCACTCCAGGGACTTGAGCACATAAATCTAGGCTGACGCTCCAGTGCAGTGCTGAGGGAGCGCTGCACTGTCGGAGGTGCCGTCTTTCGGATGAGACGTTAAACCAAGGCCCCCGTCCGCTCTCTCAGGTGGACATAAATCCCACGGCACTATTTCAAAGAAGAGCAGGGGAGTTATCCCCGGTGTCCCAGCCAATATTTATCCCTCAATCAACATACCAAAAACAGATTCTCTGGTCATTATCACATTGCTGTTTGTGGGAGCTTGCTGTGCACAAATTCGCTGCCGCGTTTCCCACATTACAACAGTGACTGCACTTCAAAGGTACTTCATTGGCTGTAAAGCGCTTTGGGACGTCCGGTGGTCATGAAAGGCGCTATAGAAATGCAAGTCTTTCTTTCTTATGCATCCCCTATTTTAAACACTCCACCAGTGGCGGCCGTGCCTTCAGCTGCCTAAGTCCAAAGCTCTGGAATTCCCTCCCTAAACCTCTTCGCCTCTCTCTCCTCCATTAAGACGCTCCTTAAAACCGACCTCTCTGACCAAGCTTTTGATCATCTGTCCCAATATCTCCTTACATGGCTCAGTGTCAAATTCTGCTTGAAACGATCCTGTGAAGCGCCTTGGGCCGTTTTACTACGTTAAAGGCGCTATATAAATGCAAGTTGTTGTTGTTGGGGCAAATAGCATGGATGCATTTAAGGGGAGGCTAAATAAGGTAAATGGTAATAGGATTAGATTAAGAGGGGCGGAAGGAGACTTGTGTGGTATATAAACACCCGCACGGACCAGGTGGACCGAATGGCCCGTTTCTGTGCTGTAAACTCCACGTAATTCATGAGTTAGCAAAGTCCAGCAATCGCTGGGTTGAAAACCCCCAACAATGTAAGGAGGACAAGAGGTGAGAGACTGGGAGGACATAGCCAGAAAAGAACCAAGCCAGAAGGACAGATTCTGGAATATTATGGAGGTTTGGCCTAGGAGACTCTCGGATCGTGGCCAAGAGACAGCGAGATGAAAGCCAGGGCAATAAACACTTAACTGAAAACAAAGAATGGCGCAAAGTACAACAACAGCCGAGAAGAAACAGCATAACAGATCCGTGCGTTCGGGACAGGAATACAAAGACACCCATGTAGTGTTACTTGCCTAGCTTGTTATTCACAAACCAGAGCTTTCTCACACACACAGGCTTGTCTGGGTAATTTAAGGAGCTTTTACATTTTGGCACTGTGCAAAGCAGGTCCTGGCTGAGCAGTGGAAACCCATCTTCCTCCAGCTCTCAACCACTGTTAAAACCTGCCAGCGGTCACCTGCAAGGTCCACCGGGTCCACAGAGAAGAGGGGCCTGAAGGCAGACTCATAGACCCAGGAATAAGGGCGCGACTGCACAAAACCCACAGGTCGCGAGGTAACTGTACTACTGCAATAGAATCAGACAGCACAGGAGGCGGCCATTTGGCCCATCGCGCTTGTGTCGGCTCCCTTAAAGAGCTAGCAATTCGTCCCACTCTCCTGCTCTTTCCCCATAAGCCCTGCAAATTTTTCCTTTTTAAATATTTATCCCATTCCCTTTTGAAGGTCACTATTGAATCTGCTTCCAGCACCCTTTCAGGCAGTGCATTCCAGATCATAAGAATCCAATCTCCCCCCCCAATGCATTTTTTGCTAATTATCTTAAATCTGTGTCCTCTGGTTATCGACCCTCCTGCCAGTGGAAACAGTTTTTCCCCATCTACCCGTACAAAATCTTGAACACCTCAAACAAATATATATATATATATATATAAACACACAGATATACATACACACATACATAATTGTTGTGATCATTTTGTTTCTCAGTGTTTTTTTTTTATTCGTTCATGGGATGTGGGCGTCGCTGGCAAAGCCAGCATTTATTGCCCATCCCTAATTGCCCTCGAGAGGGTGGTGGTGAGTTACATTATACAACTGAGTGGCTTGCTAGGCCATTTCAGAGGGCATTGAAGAGTCAACCACATTGCTGTGGGTCTGGAGTCACATATCGGCCAGACCGGGTAAGGGCGGCAGATTTCCTTGCTCAAAAGGACATTAGTGAACCAGATGGGTTTTTGCAACAAGCCGGTAGTGTCATGGTCACCATTACTGACACTAGCTTTTTAATTATAGATTTATTTAATTAATAGAATTGGAAGTTCCCCAGCTGGCATGGTGGGATTTGAACTCATGGGGTTGGATCTTGCCAATGGGGAGCTTTTGGAGGCGGGACTCCCACTTGTCGGGTTTCAGTCCCGCCTCCATCAACTTCTGGCCAACCCACGCTATTTTCCCTTGATTGACCTCGTTAAGCCCGACCAGCGGGCCTAGCAGGCCAATTAAGGGAAAGCCGGTGACAGAGAACGTCAACGTTTGACGTGTCATCTGTCAAAAAACTTTTTGTTAACAGGCAGTTAAGTGGCTGTAATCCCTTCCCGCCTCCAAGGAGACGGGACCCGGCACGGGACGGCTACCCGCCTCCTGGCAAGATGGCACGGAGGCGGGTTGGGCACCCGCCCCCAAATGCTGCCATTTTCCCGGTAGTCCCGCCTCCCCAGGGCTGGCAAAATCCAGCCCCACATCTCCAGATTATTGGTCCAGGCCTCTGGATTACTAGTCCAGTAATCTAACTACAATGCGACCATACCCCTTTTAGCTCACACACTGCACTCTTTAGAAAGACAAACCACACGACCGGAAGGTGTCTGCGCCTGGATGATTTGTTGGGTCCTCTGCAACATCCACTCCTTCGGCTAATGACTAATTTTACAACTAATTTGCTTTTCAATTTCGATGAAGTGTCAAAGGGGAGGGGGGGGGGCAGACCCACAAAAACCTACATCCGTCATCTGCAAGGAGTCGTAAACAAGCAACACGTGGCAGCACAGCAAGCCCTTTAACCACCAACAGCAAACCAAGGGCAGAGGCAAAAACCAAAACATCGACATCAACCCAACAACAGACACAAAATAAAAAGCAGAAAATGCCGGAAACACTCAGCAGGTCAGGCAGCAGCTGTGCAAAGAGAGGGAAACAGAGTTAGCGTTTCAGGGTCAATGATCTTGCGTTCGAACGCTTGATGCTGCCTGACCTGCTGAGTGTTTCCAGCATAATCTGTTTTTATTTCACATTTCCAGTAGTCGCAGTTTTTTGTTTCTTGACAAGATACACGAGCTGCATCAAAAACGTTCAAACAACTGTTTATGTTGATGCCTAATGTTTATTAACATCAGAACTTCAAAAGGGATTGGGGTATATATTTGAAAAGGAGACATTTGCTGGGGAAGCAGCAGGGGAGGGGGACTAATTGGAGAGCTCTACCAAAGGGCCGGCACAGGCACGATGGGCCGAATGGCCTCCTTCTGTGCTGTATCAGTCTATGGTTAAACTGAATATACTCCTGCAGCAGGCTAGAGATTCGGTCACTAAATTGGAGATTGAAACTGGGTGGAGGAGGGTGAGAGAGCGAAGGGGCAGAGAGGTCAATAACCAGGGGGCATAGATTTAAAGTACTTGGTAGTAGGATCAGAAGGAAGTCGAGGAGAAATTTTCACCCAGAGGGTGGTGGGGGTCTGGAACTCATTGCCTGAAAGGGTGGTAGAGGCAGAAACCCTCATCACTTTTAAAAAGTACTTGGATATGCCCTTGAAGTGCCGCAACCTACAGGGCTACGCACCAAGAGCTGGAAAGTGGGATTAGGCTGGAGAGCTCTTTTTCGGCCGGCATAGATATGATGGGCCGAATGGCCTCCTTCTGTGCCATAAATTTCTATAATCCTATGATTTGTTTTGTACACGAGTCGTTCTGTAGATGGTACTTGTAAGACTGGGGACGCGCTCACCTGCTCCTGGCTCAGCCTCACCCTCACCTATTCTGGACTCCCCCCCACACCGCCTCTCTCGGGCTCCGAGACTCTGTACGATTGCAGGGTCCCAGCAGCGATGCTGATGGTCTCTGCTAACCACATGATGGTATTGGTCACAGTCAACCACAGACAAATCGCATCAGGAGAATGCTCACTACGGCTACGAGAAAGAAAGAACTTGCATTTATGTAGCACCTTTCACATCCACAGGATGTCCCAAAGCTCTTTGCAGCCAATTAAGTACTTTTGAAGTGTAGTCACTGTTGTAACACTGTGGGGAAACACGGCAGCCGATTTGCACACAGCAAGCTCCCACAGACAGCAATGTGATAATAACCAGATAATCTGTGTTTTCTTTTGAAGTGATGGTTGTTGAGACATAAATATTGACACCAGGAGAAATCCCCTGCTTTTCTTCAGATAGTGTCATGGGGGCCAGATTTTCAGTGTGCCGTGAGGCGGGCTTTCAGGCGTGCGGGGGTCCCGACACCATCCCGCCCAAAACCCTCCTCCACGTAAGTTTCAAGGGAGGCGGGTACCCGCCCCGCACTGGGACCCGCCGACCCGAGGCGGGAAGGGATTAGTGCCAATTAACTGCCTGTTAACAGGTAGTTAACAGGCAGTTTTTAGACGAATCCCTATTTTGAGGGGTGTCGTGTGGGATTCCCGACGGCGCCAAACCACGCCAGGTTAGAGCAGGCGGGCCGTCGGGTTGAAGGACTTGGAGGGGTCGCGATGTCGGTGTTCAGGTGAGTGATGGGTGCATGAGTGCAAAAGTAAGTGTGTTTGGTGTGTCTAAAGTGTGTAAAGAAGTTTAAATTACCTGTACTTACCTGAACAGCCTTTCTTCCTGTAGGCGTCGGGAGCCCATCACTCAGCCGGAACTGAAAGCTGAATGGCTGCGATCTGTCAAAAGTGACAGCCTTCAGCTTTGAGTGCCGGTGACAGTTCTAACTGAGTCTGCGTAGAAGGACTCAGGTTAGAAGTCAGACTGTCAGTGTTTGACAGCTTCAAACAGCTGTGAAACATAGGTATTTCATCTGAAAAACTCTTGACAGATGAAATTTCAGTCTGTGACGTCACCTGTTGCCGGGTGGCCCTTAATTGGCCTGCTGAGCCCGCTGGGCGGGCTCAACAAGGTCAATCAAGGGAAAATCGCGTCGATTGGCCGGACGTCGATGGAGGTGGGACTAATACCAGAAAGTTGTAGTCCCGCCTCCCTCCCGGCAGCTTAATGAAAATCCAGCCCGGGATCTTTTAACATCCAAATGGGGGGGCTTCAGTTTAACATCAGAAAGATGGCACTCCCTTGGTACTGCACTGAAGTGTCAGACTAGATTATGTGCTGCAGTCCCTGGGCTTTGAACCCACAACCTTCTGACCCAGATGCGAGAGTGCTACCCACTGAGCCACGGCCAACACCAAGCACCCGCCTGTGTGCACTGCTTGTTCTAAACCCCTCCCTCCGTGCCCAAGTGCTTCCTCCTGCGACGACCATGAGTATCTGACCTTCAGCTGTGGCTCAGTGGGTAGCAATCTCGCCTCGGAGTCAGAAGGTTGTGGGTTCAAGTCCCACTCCAGGCACCCGAGCACATAATCCAGGCTGACCCTCCAGTGCAGTGCTGAGGGAGGGCTGCACTGTCGGAGGTGCCGTCTTTCAGATGAGATTTTAAACCGAGGCCCCGTCTGCTCTCTCAGGTGGACACAAAAGATCCAATGGCACTATTTCGAAGAGGAGCAAGGACGTTCTCCCCGGTGTCCTGGGCCAATATTTATCCCTCCACCAACATCACTAAAGGTAGATTATCTGATCATTATCACATTTCTGTTTGTGGGAGCTTGCTGTGCACAAACTGGCTGCTGCGTTTCCTACATTACAACAGTGACTACACTTCAAAAAAATTCTTTGCGATGCATTGAGGTCATGAAAGGCGGGCGCTATATAAATGCTTTCTTTTTTTCTCTGCTCCCAGCCCAACTCAGCGGAGCTTCCCTGCTGCTTTTAAGTTGCCTTCCCGACGCTCACTGTCCAGCTTAATCGTAGTCCCATCAGGCTTCCACTATAGTGGTCCTGGATGGCTATAATGGTGTTGTTTATGTGCCTTTAAGAGAACAGATTCTATACTGCAGTACCGGCAGTGACCACCCCTGTATATAAAGCCATAGCAGGCTTCTGTACTTCAGTCTTGAATTACTCTCTGTTCAGTAAATACCTGTTTTATTGTTCTCCTGCAGTCTGAGTGTTATTGATCCTCGGACACTACACTGGCGATGGGCAGGTTTGAACTCACCTGCAGTATTGCATCACCTCACGGGGATCTTTTCCCTGAACAGAAGCTTCTTGGAGGTCGAAGTCAGAACGGCGGGCGTCGACCGCGGGCAACCGCCCAGGGATCCATCGGAGAGTTGCAGGGGAGGCTGTGGAGAGCTGGGCCTGGCTCCCCAGTCGAGGTGATCCAGCAAGTCGTGCTGGTAGCAGGTAGTGCGCTGACCCTTCCGGACTGCGGCGGGCTCGGGCTCGATCGAGCGGCTCTGCAAAGGGGCCGTGCAGCGTCGTCAGGAGGAAAAGAGAGAGAGGGTGGAGCGCACAGGGCGCGGTCGGTGCTCAAGAACAGGGCAGCGTGGAGAGGATAGAACGCGGGGAAGGAAAAGTGAGACGCGCCGAAGCCGCGGGTCGCCGCCATTACCCTGTAGAGCGCTAGGAGCAGCGTGGCAGCAAGGGGAAGAAGGAAAAGTGCGGGAGGCGCCATTTTATTCCATTGGGGAAGAAGGAAAAGCGCGGAGGCGCCATTTTATTACATTGGGGAAGAAGAAAAAGCGCGGGAGGCGCCATTTTAAATCACCCAAGATGCCGAAGAGTGGCAGTATCACTGCTTTCGACAACGAGGTAGAAGACTGGACCACGTATGTGGAAAGAATTGAAGTGTACTGCAATGCCAATGAGGTGGCCAATGGAAAGAAGGCGTCGGTATTATTAAATTTGATGGGCGCGAGAACGTACGGCCTATTGCGGAATTTAATTACCCCAGCTAAACCAATGGAGAAAAATTTTGAAGAGATTGTTAATATCTTACAGGAACACCTAAACTCTACACCGCTGCTGATAGCAGAAAGATTCAAGTTCCATAAAAGAAACCAGCACAAAGGTGAGAACAATGCTGACTATCTTACGGAACTACGCAAGTTATCGAAGCACTGCCAGTTCGGAGCAGGACTGTCAGACACCTTACGGGATAAGTTTGTCTGTGGGCTCCAGAGTGAAGGAACCCAGAAACGACTACTTTTGGAAAAGGACCTGACGCTAGAACAGGCTTTCAGCGTGGCAGTATCCTACGAAGCAGCAGCACGGGGAGCTGCGGAAATACAACAGAAACCACAAGAATACAGTGCTAACGAAATGGCGTATGGAGCAGAAAAGTGCTATCACTGCGGCAGAACAACCCATGATCAGAAGGACTGCTGGTTTAAGGACAAAGTATGCAGGCAATGCGGGAAAATGGGACATATAGCAAGAGTCTGCAGGTCGGGAAAGAAAACCAACACTACAAGAACTACTAAGGAAAAGTACAAGAAAGTAAAGAAATTGACAGACAGTAGTTCGGAAGATCAGGAGAGTGATAATGACTCCGGGAGCAGGAGACTAAGTTGTCTAAAGTTACACAACGTGATCGCAAAGGAGGATCACTGAACCATTTGGGTCACCCTCATGACAGCAGGGTCCCAAGTAAAGATGGAATTGGACACAGGATCAGCCCTAACTGTCATGAATTGACGAGACTATGAGCGGCTATTCCCATACATACCCTTGAAGGAAACGTCCATTGTATTGAAGACATACACGGGGCAAAAAGTCTACCCCAGAGGAAAAATAAGGGTGCCAGTTGAATACAACGGCAAGGAAACACAGAAACTGTATCTATATATACTACCAGATGGAGGACCAGCATTATTGGGACGTGAATGGATCCGAAAAATACAATTGGATTGGCATTCCATTCAGGCGCTAACTGTGACTGATAAAAAGGATGACGACGTCACACCTGGACGACTGTCAAAGATTCTAACTGACGCGAAAGAGGTGTTCCAACAAGGACTTGGGACTCTAAAAGGAGTAACGGCAACGATAAAAATCGAAGATAACGCAAACCCAAAAATTTTTATGGCCAGACCGGTACCTTACGCGATCCGCCCAGCCGTTGAAGCAGAGCTGGAGAGTCTGGAGCGTTCGGGTGTGCTGTCCAAGGTGGACTGGAGCGAGTGGGCCACACCCATCGTTCCTGTAATGAAGAAATCATTGAGCAGCACGCCTGGGGAACCGAAGAAGGTTCGCATCTGTGGGGACTTCAAGGTAACTGTGAACCCAGTCCTGCACACAGTACAATATCCACTTCCACGGACAGAAGATATTTTCGCCTCACTATCTGGAGGGAAACGCTTTACAAAGATTGATCTGGCCCAAGCGTATCTACAAATGGAGGTGGAAGTAGCGTCTAGGAAATACCTCACGATAAACACTCACAAAGGCCTTTACCAGTACAATCGACTGGTATTCGGGGTAGCATCAGCCCCGGCTATTTGGCAGAGGGCGATGGAACAAGTCCTGCAAGGGATCCCGGGGACCCAGTGTTGTTTGGACGGCATCCTGGTTACGGGCGAAAATGACAGTGAACACCTTGCCAACCTGGAGCAGGTGCTCACGAGATTACAGGAATATGGGCTACGAGCCAACCGCCCCAAATGCGAGTTCTTCAGGAGACAAATCTCGTATTGTGGCCACATGATTGATGAGGAAGGGTTGCATAAGTCGCCGGACAAGATTGAGGCTGTAGTCAAGGCTCCAGCACCGGAAAATGTGTCGCAACTGAGGTCGTTCCTCGGGTTGGTGAACTACTACCATAAGTTCTTGCCGAATTTATCTACAATTCTGCACCCACTGAATGCCCTACTGCAAACTGGAGTAACATGGAAATGGAGTGATGAGTGTAAGCGTGCCTTTCAGAAATGTAAATGCCTAATCACTTCAAAAGAAGTATTGGCCCACTACAATCCAACACTACCGATTCGGTTAGCATGTGATGCATCTCCCTACGGCATCGGAGCGGTGCTGTCACACAAATTCCCTGACGGTTCAGAGAGGCCAATAGCCTTTGCGTCGCGCTCGTTAACCTCAGCCGAGCGTAACTACGCCCAGATTGACAGGGAGGCCCTCAGCCTGGTGTGGGGGGTGAAGAAGTTCAATCACTATCTGCACGGGCAGAAATTCACCCTACTGACTGATCATCAACCCCTGGTCTCCATTTTTAACCCAAAGAAGGGCGTTCCGGTGATGATGGCGCAACGGCTGCAAAGATGGTCACTTTTTCTAGGGGCACATCAGTACGACATAGAGTACAAGGGTACGAAACAGCATGGAAACGCTGATGGGCTGTCGCGCCTACCGTTGCTTACGGTAGAGGAAGCACCTGCAGTGGACCCTGTTGAGATATTCCATGCGACCATAGTCGAATGTCTACCTGTTACAAACTCAAGTATAGAGAATGAAACCCGAAATGACCCGACACTCTCTCGGGTCTATGATTTGACGGTGAAGGGATGGCCAGCATATGGCGACTCACTGTTGCCAGCATTCTCGCCAAGGAGAGAACAGCTGTCAGTGTGCCGGGGGACCTTGATGTGTGGCTCCCGAGTGGTAATTCCACCCAAGTTGAGAGATAGAGTGCTCAATGAACTTCATGAGGGTCATCTGGGAGGGGGAAAAATGAAGAGCCGAGCCAGGGCGTTTGTGTGGTGGCCGGGAATCGATAAAGAAATCGAGGATATGACCAAGAGACGCACAGGATGCCAGAAGGTCCAAAACGCTCCACCACAGGCCCCGCTACATCCATGGGAGTGGCCCTCATCTCCATGGCAACGGGTACACATTGATTTTGCTGGTCCATTTATGGACTCAATGTTCCTAATCGCTGTGGACGCCCATTCGAAATGGCCAGAGGTCATCAAAATGTCCTCCACCACCACGGAGAAAACTACTGCAGTCCTATGGACCATCTTCGCCAGGAATGGCTTGCCAGAACAGATTTGCTCCAACAATGGGCCACAGTTTGTGTCAGAGGATTTCCAGAGGTTTCTGAGGAATAATGGGGTGAAGCATTACACATCTGCCCCATATCATCCAGCCACAAATGGATTGGCTGAGAGGTTTGTTCAGACCTTTAAAAAGGCCATAAAGGCAATGCATAATGACGACATACCACTACAACACAAGGTGGATAATTTCTTGTTTGCTTACTGGAATGCGACACATGCAGTCACCAACCAAGCTCCAGCCATAATGTTCTTCAACCGAAGGCTAAGATGTCGCCTGGATTTGCTCAAACCAAACATAAGACGAGATGTTGAGGATAAGCAATTCCAGCACATAAATAAGGAACTTCAAGATAGGGCAACCAGTCTTGGCCCGCGACTACCGAACAGAAAAATGGCAGCCAGGAACGATATGCACACAGCAGGGACCACTAATGTACACAGTGGACGTTGGAGAGAGCATCGTGAGACGCCATGCTGACCAGATTCTAGAGTCACAGGAACAAGTCAAACCCATACCACGAGCAGGTGCACCTGGTAATCAACCCGAAGTACAGATTGCGTCTACCTCAGAAGCAGTGGTATTGGAAGCTGACGAATCAACCAATGACAATGAGCCAGAATCAACTCCGCCGCAAGAACAGGATACTCAAGAAGGGTGCTATCCAGTCAGGATCAGGAAGCCTCCTCAAAGACTGAACTTTTAAATGATTATTTCAGTTGATGTATATAGTACAGAGAAAATTGTAATTGTAATTACAGGTAGACTATCCTTTATCCGAAAACCTCGGGACCAGCCGAGTTTCGGATAAAGGAGAATTTCGGATTTCGGAAGGTGGGTCGGCGGGGGGTCGTGCGCACGACTTACGCTGACGCTCAGCGTAATCAGTCGGGGTCGGCGGGGGTCGGGGCCGGCGGGGTACGCGGGGGGGGGGGGGGTCGGCGGTGGTCGGGGCCGGCGGGGTACGCGGGGGCTGGCGGGGTCCGCGGGGGGGTCGGCGGTTGTCAGGGCTGGCGGGGTAGGCGGTTGTCGGGGCCGGCGGGGTCCACGGCGGGGTCGGCGGTTGTCGGGGCTGGCGGGGTCGGCGGTTGTCGGGGCTGGCGGGGGGGGTCGGCGGTTGTCGGCGGCTGGCGGGGTCGGCGGTTGTCGGGGTCCGCGGGGGTGTCGGGGCTGGCGGGGTCGGCGGTTGTCGGGGCCGGCGGGGTCCGCGGGGGGGTCGGCGGTTGTCGGGGCTGGCGGCTGGCGGGGTCTGCGGTTGTCGGGGCTGGCGGGGTCGGCGGTTGTCGGGGCCGGCGGGGTCCGCGGGGGGGGTCGGCGGTTGTCGGGGCTGGCGGGGTCGGCGGCTGGCGGGGTCGGCGGTTGTCGGGGCTGGCGGGGGGTCGTGCGCACGACTTACCCTTTATCCGAACTTCCGCAACCGGAGCCCTCTAAAAACCGAAGGTTTTTTCGTTCAGCGTAAGTCGTACGCACGACTTACGCTGAACGAAAAAACCTTCGGTTTTTAGAGGGTTTCGGTTTTCGGAAGTCCGGATAAAGGGTAGTCTACCTGTAGTTATTATTTAGTTGTTAAATGAATGTCATGTACTGTTTATCTAAAAAGGGAGGAATTGTTGTGTATGTGCCTTTAAGAGAACTGATTCTATACTGCAGTACCGGCAGTGACCACCACTGTATATAAAGCCATAGCAGGCTTCTGTACTTCAGTCTTGAATTACTCTCTGTTCAGTAAATACCTGTTTTATTGTTCTCCTGCAGTCTGAGTATTATTGATCCTCGGACACTACAAATGGGAATCACTTTTTTGAAAGCATCGATTGTTTTCATGTTTTTAATTGTATCATTTTGAGATCAGAGGAATTCGATCTCCCCTGCTCTGCTTCAAAATACTGCCGCGGGATCTTTCACGTCCACCCGAGAGGGCCGACGGCTTAATGTCTCATTCGAAAGACGGCACCTCTGACAGCACAGCACTCCCTCACTACTGCACTGGAGTGTCAGCCTAGAATTTTGTGCTTCTGTCTCTCGACTGGGACTTGAACCCATGCCGTTCTGATTCAGAGATGAGAGTGCTACCTACTGAGGAGTCGGGGATGTGGGGCAGAGAACTTGTACCATGCTTCAATTAGTTAAAGGTGTGTACACAGGACTCCCTGGAAGATACCACACACCCATTGGTAGAGACATTGTCTACATTATCAAATTCGAAGTGTATTCGTGGAGTCATGTTGAGAATTAGGGGTCAATCAGAAAGCTGCTGTGCTGCGACTGGACACGATATTCAATGTTTTTGGTGCAAGCTTTAGCAGCTTTTGTTGGGTTACCTGCAGACATTCAAAGGCATAAGCATCGTCGAATCCCCCACCACCAACATCCTGGGGTCACAACTGACCAGAAGCTTAACTGGACCAGCCACATAAATACTGTGGCTACAAGAGCAGGTCAGAGGCTGGGTATTCTGCAGCGAGTGACTCATCTCCCAACTCCCCAAAGCCTTTCCACCAACTCTACTTGTCAGGAGTGTGATGGAATTCTCTCCACTTGCCTGGATGAGTGCAGCTCCAACAACACTCAACGAGCTTGACACCATCCAGGACAAAGCAGCCTGCTTGCTTGGCACCCCATCCACCACCTTAAACATTCATTCCCTCCATCACCGGCGTACCGTGGCTGCAGTGTGTACCATCTACAAGATGCACTGCAGCAACTCGCCAAGGCTTCTTCAACCGCATCTCCCAAACATGCGACCTCTTCCACCTAGAAGGACAAGGGCAGCAGGCGCATGGGAACACCGCCACCACCATCCTGACTTGGAAATATATCGGCCCTCCCTTCATCGTCGCCGGGTCAAAATCCTGGAACTCCCTCCCTAACAGCACTGTGGGAGCACCTTCACTGCACGGACTGCAGCGGTTCAAGGCGGCGGCTCACCACCACCTTCTCGAGGACAATTAGGGCTGGGCAATAAATGCTGACCATGCCAGCGACACCCGCATCCCGTGAATGAAATTTTTTTTTTAATTGCACTGCGGGAGATGCTGTAACTGCTGCAATAAGGTTTTTAGTGTTAGATTTTTTTGCAAAGGGTTTTGGAGGATGATTAATGTCCGTGGAACTGCCACTCAGCAACTGTCTGTGCCCTCAGATATGACGACACACACACATTATTCTAAGAAAAAATTTAGTGACAAGAATGCAGGTAATTTTCTCCCGCAAGATTACCTGCTGCGCTGCCTAATCAGGACTTTTTCTTGGCTGAGTTGGTTATGTGGCAATTTTGGCCTCCACATTATCAGGTAATGGTACAGAAGCCACATGGGGACAAGCTGGAGACGCGCAGGAATATAAGCAGCTGCTTTTTGCACAATGGTGAAAACCTGGCAACCATCAGGAGGGCCGCGGATTAAAGGCTTGGTCAAATTGGTGACACAGTGAATGGGCGTTCCTCCAATCGGAGCCTAATTCCATCCACACTGCAAAAAATCAGGTGCACTGAGCATCTGCCCACTCATCATTTCAAAAAAGATGCAAATCTGCCGTGGGTTGAATACAAACCTCCGACAGTGCAGCGCTCCCCTTGGCACTGCACTGGAGTGTCAGCCTTCATTCTGTGTCAAGTGGGACTTGAACCCACAACCTTCGGACTCAGAGGTGAGAGAGTGCTACCCAACCGAGCCACGGCTGACACCAGAGAGCTGGGCGTGTGGGGGGCGAGGGGGGTTTGAATTCCCAGCACCTATTCATGTTCCCCACTTCAATGTGTACAGTCAAGCCAGCAGGCAAACCAAAGAGGTGCCTTGTAGCTCACAACACCGACCAGCGTCTTTCTGATGCCCTTGCCACCAGCAGCAGCCCTAATTGGACTCTCGCTTCCCACAGAACCCCCCTCCTCACAAGCCTCAGACAGGAGGTGCAAGCGACACCACCGGATATACTGAATCATAGAATGACACAGCACAGGAGGAGGCCGTGCGGCCCACCGTGTCTGTGCCGGCTCACTGAAAGTTAGTCCCACTCCCCCGCTCTTTCCCCATAGCCCTGCAAATTTTTCCTTTTCAAACGTGGGCAGCACGGTGGCATAGTGGTTAGCACTGTTGTCTCACAGCGCCAGGGACCCGGGTTCGAATCTGGCCTCAGGCGACTGTCTGTGTGGAGTTTGCACATTCTCCCCGTGTTTGCGTGGGTTTCCTCCGGGTGCTCCGGTTTCCTCCCACAGTCCAAAGATGTGCAGGTTAGGTTGATTGGCTATGATAAATTGACCCTTAGTGTTAGGGGGATTAAATACGTGGGGTTACGGGGATAGGGTGGGATATGTGTTGGTGCAGGGGTTACGGGGATCGGGTGGGATATGTGTCGGTGCAGGCTCGATGGGCCGAAATGGCCTCTATCTGCACTGTGGGGTTTCTGTGATTTCTGTGAAATATATATCCAATTCCCTTTTGAAAGTCACTATTTAATCTGCTTCCACCGCACTTTCAGGCAGTGCATTCCAGATCATCATAACTCGATTAGTAAAAAAAAAAATTCTCATCTCCCCCCAGGCTTTATTGCCAATTGTCTTAAATCTGTGTCCACTGGTTACCGACCCTCCTGCCAGTGGAAACAGTTTCTCCATATCTACTCTACCAAGACCCCTCATCATTTTGACATAAATCTCCCTTTAACCTTCTTTGCTCTAAGCAGAACAATCCAAATCCATAGCGATATAGCGAGAGATAGGTGGTAATTTTTAAAACTTCAGAACCTCCTTGTTTAACGACAATCTCCGAGTCACTTGCCGCACTGCCGGCAGACAGCAAGCTGGCTGGAGGGAGTGCAATAATCAAGAGTGGCGCGGACGCTGGTGGCTCCGGTAACATTCCCCAGAGCTGGCAGTCGCACCCAACAGCAACGTAAACAGAAACCGGGCCGTCACTGGTGGCACCCAGGCAGGCCAGCGAGGTTGTCAGGTGCCCCCTTGGTCCGTACCCCGGTCCTTAGCCGTTCTGACAAAAGGCGAAGCGCGTGTGCGCGCGCGTGCGTGTGTGTACGCACACCGCTTTTTCCCCCACGTCGTGAGCGGGCATCAAGCGTGATTTTCTGAGCGAGTGTCGATAAACTGGCACAGAGGGAAGTGGCAGCCTTGCTTCAGGCCCCACCCCTTGGGGGAACTACCTCCCTGCCTCTCGCATTAGAATATAAACACATCATCTGCTGATTTCAATTCCACTCCCTCACAGCTGCGTGGCTCAATAACTCCTCTTACTCAGTTCCGTAGACTCTTAGTCATCAGGACACATAAACAAGAGTGACTGCTGCCAACGAACCAGAAGCTGCCTTCTGCACATAAATCTGTGGTGGTTTACGTATTAATGTACACTATCGTAATATCGCATAAATCTGTGGTGGTTTAAGTATTAATGTACACTATCGTAATATCGCATAAATCTGTGGTGGTTTAAGTATTAATGTACAATATCGTAATATCGCATAAATCTGTGGTGGTTTACGTATTAATGTACACTATCGTAATATCGCATAAATCTGTGGTGGTTTAAGTATTAATGTATAATATCGTAATATCGCATAAATCTGTGGTGGTTTAAGTATTAATGTATAATATCGTAATATCGCATAAATCTGTGGAGCTCTGGTTTTTTTTTATTCGTTTATGGGATGTTGGCGTCGCTGGCAAGGCCAGCATTTATTGCCCATTCCCTAATTGCCCTTCTTGAACCGCTGCAGTCCGTGTGGTGAAGGTGCTCCCACAGTGCTGTTAGGGAGGGAGTTCCAGGATTTTGACCCAGCGACGATGAAGGAACGGCCGATATATTTCCAAGTCAGGATGGTGTGTAATAAAGTATAGTAATATCGTGGGTTGGTCCAAGTGTTAATGTATAAGAATTTTGTGGGGGGGAGGGGGGGAGGGTTGGGGAGATTTATCCGTTTGGAGCGCGAGCGATGTGTGATGGGAAAGAAGAAGATGATGAATAAAAAATGGACGTTTGCCGAGTTTTGCTGGCCCAGATTTTCTTTTCCCGACGCAGCTCTGTTCGGCAGCAGCGATCTCTTTTCACCACCCCCCTCCCCCTCCCCTCGTCTCCTTTCTCTCTGGAAGTGATTTCTTTGTGATGGCGACAATATTTTCTTTTCGGAAAAAAACACAAACTGCGCGCAACTACTTCAGCTCTGTTGGCACCAGTCGCTGCCGATTATAAATGCTCACTGAGACGAAGGGATATTATCATTAATGATCATTCTTTCTAAAATGTTGGAAGGCTTAGTAAAGTTGTCACGAAAGGGAACAAAGTAGGGAGGTGGAATACGACACAGCAACAGAAAATGCTGGAAGCACTCAGCAGGCCAGGCAGCATCCGTGGAGCGAGAGAGTTCACTGCCACACCTCTTCTAGGAATGTCCACCTTGAAGAAGTTCTGCTCTTCTCTTCGATGGGATCTCCGTTTGGCTCTTCAACCTTGTTCATCTTCATTGCTTTCAGTTTCCCTTCTCGTGTTTGAATCTTTTGTCTCTTTACCTGTCCTATTACCATCTCGTCTCATCTTGAATATCTCTTAATGTCTCTTCACCTCTCAGACCTTCCCTCTTGTTCTTTCATCCCCTCCCCCATTTCCCAGCCCCCAAACTGGCCTTTTAATCTGTTTCATTTCCTGCATTTTCCTCAGCTCTGAAGAAGGGTTTCGACCTGAAACGTTAACTCTGTTTCTCTCTCCACAGATGTTGCCTGGCCTGCTGAGTTTTTCCAGCGTTTTCTGTTGTTATTTCGGATTTCCAGCATCCGCAGTATTTTGCTATTGTATTAACGTTTCAGGTCTGGGACCCTTCATCAGAACTGGAAAAGGCTAAGAGATGTAACAGATATTAAGCAGGTGCAGAGACAGGGAAAGGGAGAGGGGAGGAAGGAACATTCGGTGCTAGGGCAGGAGGCAGGAGTGATTAAATGTTGCAAATGGGGATGGCAGAATCATAAACAGCCTGAAAAATGGGGGCAGGGGTTATAGTCTGAAGTTGTTGAACTCTTGCGAAGATTCACCAGGCTGGTACCTGGGATGGCAGGAATGACGTATGAGGAGAGATTGGGTCGATTGGTCCATATACAGGAAACTCTCTTTCAACCGGCACCTAAATAACCGGAAATCTCTGTTAACCAGCAAAATTCAGGAGTAGGTTCAGGTAAGTTTTACTTCATATTAACGGCAGTTCCTGGATCTGTGGCTGTGTAACTGGGGTTCGTGCACTTGTTGCTAAGCAACAGGGACGCCTGGTCTGTGGCCGGGCTTCTTGCACCTGTTGCTAAGCAACAGGGAAGCCTGGATTTGTTGCTGTGTACGGGGCTCTCGTACCTTTTAACTATACCTCTCAGTAATCCGGACTTTTTGATAAACTGGCACCACGGCGGTCCCGTTGGTGCCGGATAATAAAGAGTTTCCTGTACTCGCTGGAGTTTAGAAGAATGAAAGGGGATCTCATTGAAAACTTATAAAATTCTGACAGGACTAGACAGACTAGATGCAGGAAGGATGTTCCCGATGGCGGGGGAGTCCAGAACCAGGGGTCACAGTCTAAGGATAAGGGGTAAGCCATTTAGGACTGAGATGAGGAGGAATTTCTTCACCCAGAGAGTGGTGAACCTGTGGAATTCTCTACCACACAGGGCAGTTGAGGCCAATTCATTAAATATATTCAAGAAGGAGTTAGATATATTTCTTAAGGCTAAAGTGATCAAGGGGTATGGGGAGAAAGCAGGAACAGGGTACTGAATTTGGATGATCAGCCATGATCGCATTGAATGGCGGAGCAGGCTCGAGGGGCCGAATGGCCTACTCCTGCTCCTATCTTTTATGTTTCTATGTTTCAATATTGAGTCCAGAAGGCTGTAAAGTGCCTAATCGAAAAGTGGAATAGGACACTAGGTTTGAATTCAGCCAGGATGTGCTGATCAAAGTCTCCTCTCTCGGACTCCTGCAAAAGTCCCGACTGAAACGAATTTTGAGGTCATTTCAACCCGAACGCTGACAGGCACGAGTCTACAGCACAACACCGCCTTTAGACTGGGATCAAATTGACAGTTGCCACAGGGAGTGGCCATGAGCACAGCTTGTGAAGGGCCTACCCCACACATCAGTTGATAACACATGCTGTGCTGTAGGCCTTTTTCAAAGTTTGTGCAGTCTACCTCCCCGCCAATACTGACATACACCTAGAGACCCTGCAATACTGAGACAGTCTCAAGGTGGCCCATCCCAATTCCTCAAAGTCAGTGTCACCTACCCAAATCTAAACTGTGCTAGCATCGGAAAAGAAAGATTTTAATAAAAAATAGCAAGAATTTTTTTTAATTCATTCACAGGATGTGGGCATCGTTAGCAAGGCCAGCATTTATTGCCCATCCCAAATTGCCCTCGAGAAGGTGGTGGTGAGCCGCCTTCTTGACAACTGAGGGCAGTTAAGAGTCAACCACGTTGCTGTGGGTCTGGAGTCACATATAGGCCAGACCGGGTAAGGACGGCAGATTTCCTTCCCTAAAAGGACATTAGTGAACCAGATGGGTTTTTACAACAATCTGTATGGTCACCATTACTGATACTAGCTTTCTATTCCAGATTTATTTAACTGAATTTAACTTCCCCAGCTGCTGTGGTGGGATTTGAATTTGTGTTTTGGTTCCTTAGTCCAGGCCTCTGGATTATGAGTCCAGTAACGTTACCACTATGTTACCGTTCCCTTAAACCAGACAGACGTACCAGTGAACCGATAAATGCAGAAGCCACCTAACCTCTCTGGCCCCCTAGGATACTCTCGCAGACTGTCTGGGGGTCCACTGACCTCAGTTGTAAAACATGTTACTGCACAATGTGGAATTGAGCCAGAACAGGAAGGTTCAATGATTGAACTTCAGTCTGTGCTCAGTTAGATGACTTGGGATGGGCCGGCAGTAGGGCTGCTACCATCAGCCTCAGCTCTTCTTGGATAGAAGGTGCATAACGACCGCAACACAGCATGGAACAGGGGTGCCTCGGACGTTGGGACGTCCCGGGGGGCCTTTATTTTGTATCAAATTTGTTGTAAAGCTGACAGAACTGCAATGAAAAAGTTCCATTTCACTACACTAACATCCCTCCCTTCACCAAGAAAAACAGATTATCTGGCCATTATCATATTGCAGCTTGTGGGAGCTTGCTGTGCGCAAATTGGCTGCCGCGTTTCCTACATTACAACAGTGACTACACTTCAAAAAGTACTTCATTGGCTGTAAAGCGACTTGGGATGTCCGGTGGTCGTGAAAGGCGCTATAGAAATGCAAGTCTTTCTTTTCTTTTTCTTTTCGATGAACACAGAATTCTCGTCCCTCTCCCCCGCCTCTCAAGGGGTATGAATGGTGATACCCACAGTTGTATACAAAGCACGGGATGAACCCCCCCCCCCGCCCCACCCCAGCAAACACACAGCGAGGACTCAGTCAAGTATATTCATTAAAGGCCTATCCTTCTGATTGTTATTTCCTACATTGACATTTGGGTAAATGTGCGAAAGCAGATATTACCGTTAATTTTTGTGATGCCTGGCCCTGGCCCCCTAACCCTGGAGAAATACTCAGTCACAACAGCATAAAATAAGCCAACAATTTAAAAAAAAAAAGGTCCTTTGGACCATCAAGGACCCCGCTTACCGTCCAACTACATTTTCCAATGTCCCCAAAGTTTTCAGCGCCGATTTTTAGCTAACTCGCCCGGCGAGAAGGGGGGGGGGGGGGCGAGTTTCGGGTGGGACGCCCGTTTTACACCCTGTCCGATTTACCTCTCCACTGAAGGCGGGTTATGTTAAAATCGGGGCTTATGTCCAACGTTCCCGCGAAGCTAGCTGTCTGGAGGTCCCGCGCAGGCCCCTCACCGGCTTTTCAATGGGAGATTTCGCGGGTGGGCGTAATTTTGAATGGGCCCAGGAAAGGGTCCGCGCACCCAAAAAAAACTGAGGGGGGAACATTGCTTATGTCTCTACAGCCCCTGTTTGGCAGCTGATCCCTGTTTTGAAGCAAGGAAGTTCTTCCGGTTGCCTGTTTAAATGTACTTTTCACTAGTTCAAATGTATTTGTCCTCTGGTTTTACTTTCCTGTCTTACTTTGAACGAATACATTTCTCAGCCTTTGGCTGGATTCCCAATGCGCATTGCCTGTGCAAAGGAAATGGGGAAAAAAAAGAATCCCATTGCATTCCTTACTTTTGTCACTGGCTGTATTGATACCAAATGTATTACACGCAGCGCTGCACACAAGCCAATAAACCTCATTGTTGTGCCAACACAGTTCTTGTATCTCAACCTACTTCCACCAGTGACAGATCTGCAACCGCCATGCTTCATTCTACTTTCATGCAGGCATAATCCAATTTCACCACCCATGTGGACATATAAAAATTACACGCGTCAGCCATGGCTCCGTGGGTAGCACTCTCACCTCTGAGTCAGAAGGTTTTGAGGTTCAACCCCCGCCCCCCACTCCAGAGATTCGAGCCCCGCAATCCAGGCTGACCCTCCAGTGCAGTGCCGAGGGAGCGCCGCACTCTCTCAGGTGCCGTCTTTCGGATGAGACGTTAAACCCAGGCTCCGTCTGACCTTTCAGGAGGACGCAAAATGTCCCACAGCCACTAACGTAAGAAAACTACTAGGCACTCGGTCTAAGCGTTAAACAAAGCTTTAATCAACTGTTTTACAACATGAAGGTCTAGTTGTGTCCTTCACTAGTTCCTGTTAAGAATGTCCTGCGCAAGCTGGGCCCGTGCCCGAGTATTTATACTCTCCCTGGACAGCGCCACCCGCAGGCCGCTCAGTATTATTTCATAAGTCTTTCTTTCATGAATGACTGATTCATGTCAGCCACTATTCAAGGAAGAGCGGGGGAGTTTGCCCCGTTGTCCTGCCCAATATTTATCCCTTTAAAAAAAATGATTATCTGGCTATTATCATACTGCGGTTTGTGGATCTTTGCTGTGCACAAATTGGCTGCCGCTTTTCCTATATTATATTGTAGTGATTACATTTCAAAAGTACATCATTGGCTGTAAAGCACTTTGGGACGTCCTGAGGTCGTGAAAGGCGCTATATAAATGCAAATCTTTCTTTTCTCTTTCATTACATTAAATAACACAACATGGGTCTTCAGCATGCCACCGAATGTACTAGCACATGACCAAGGTGAGGCTACTTAGAGGCTAGTCTTGAGGGACTTTTTTTTTTTTAAAAGATGGCAAGGTGATTTGTATTGGCACGGTTATATCCCAACACCACTGTGATTCAATCAAGCTGAAAGTGAGAGAGAAATGGTGTAAACGGGTCAAGTGGACTTCTCTAGGGACAGGCACTGGGCCAGCTGGCTTCCTACCTTTGTGCCTTTTGATTTGCCTCTGCCAACTGCAGAAAACAGATCTGGATGGAATGAATTTGGAGTAAACAATCCTTTAAAAGGTTGAAGTGACATGATTTTACACCAGTGATCCACTGTACTGACAAGAGATGGAGCAAGGTCATCATTTTGACATTTTAGAAGCTATCAAAAGAGATTTACATTTATATAGAACTGTATCACATCTCTCAGGAAGATCCCAAAGTGCTAACTTCAATGGATTACTTTTTGACGTGCAGTTACTGCTGTTAACCAAACAAACACGACAAGTCAATTTGAGCACAGCAAGATCTCACAAACTAGCAACTGGGCGCATGAACAATTAATTCGTTTTTTCATGGTGTTGCTTGAGGGAGGAATATTGGTCAGGGCACCAAGAACACTCCCTTATTTTTCTTTGGGATCTTTTAATGCCTACCTGGAACCACAGCAAGAGGCAGAGTTATCTCTGGTTAACCTTTCACCCAAAGGACGGCATCTCCGCCCACGCAGCACTCCCGCGGTACTGCACTGGGGTGTCGGCCTTAATTATCCCAAGTCCTGAGTTAGGGTTTGAACCAACGGCCTTCTGATTCAGAGGCAAGTGTGTCACCAATTGAGTCGTGCTGACGCTGGTATAGTACAAGAAAACCTAGCTGACGTTTTGTTCACCTTCCTCTTGTTCACCTTCCTCTTGGTTCAGTCATGAACTAGCGCAGTCTTTTCACAATGGTGAGAGAGTCGATTTCTTTGCCTGCAAGTCTGCCATACATGATTCAATTATCATCTTTGCCATCTTCTTTCTTCTAATCTATTTAGTGTGATTATCAAGATTACTGCAGTTTATGATCATACTTGCCAACTTGGAAAACTAGCAAAAGCAGACAGCTCAATCAGCCCTCTCTATAGGCTTGCAACATGTAATTACACTGAAACTATAGTGGAGACAGGCTTGGCAGACCATAAGTTGGAGGTACACCAACATGCCATCACTTGTAAAGCGGAATGTTGTGGCAAAATTTGCAGGGACTGGTTCTCACCTCTTTTGGAGAAATTGCGAGCTACTGTGGATATATTGGTGCTTTCTAATGGCCACTTGTAGGTGTGTACTGGTCCATTCTACTGGTGCGGTGAATATATACAGGTCCATTCTACTGGTGCAGTGAATATGTACTGGCCCATTCTACTGGTGCGGTGAATATGTACTGGTCCTCTATTGGTGCGGTGAATATGTACAGGTCCATTCTACTGGTGCAGTGAATATGTACTGGCCCATTCTACTGGTGCGGTGAATATGTACTGGTCCTCTATTGGTGCGGTGAATATGTACAGGTCCATTCTACTGGTGCAGTGAATATGTACTGGTCCATTCTACTGGTGCAGTGAATATGTACTGGTCCTCTACTGGTGCGATAAATATGTACTGGTCCATTCTACTGGTGCGATGAATATGTACTGGCCCTCTGTATTGGGGCGGTGAATATGTACTGGGCATCTGTGTTGCTAAATCTGATTGTTAAATTGTTTTATTTATGTTTACACTATTGTCACAGTGTCAGAGGCATTCCTCTTTCTCTCTTTATGCCCTTGCTCATGCTGGAACGCTGGTCCTCCCTTCAGCTGCCACCCAATTCAGTGGAACCCCGTCTTTAATCGCCTCCATCTCTCTTCTGCCCGCCTTGAAAAAAAACCTACTAAAAATTCATCTACTCATCCAAGCTTTCGGACACCTCTCCTCGTCTCTCCTTCCATTTCTCTGTCTAACGATGACGCACCTTGAGGCATTAATAATATCCGAGTGTGGAGGAAATATGCACAAAAGTATCTGGCTGCATGAAAATTTCGCACACGCACCGTTACTGTTTCACTTTGATTCCAGCACTCAAACAGCATGCTACTCCATCAAATCAGGCACGTAAAACCCAGTAGGCTTTGACCCATGAGCTGCGCGGTTGAATTTTTTTTTCTCCAATCGACGATAAGCCCTGGTTAGCAGCAAAATACGCCATCCTTACTGTACTTGGCCTTGTACATGGCTTGCTATCACCGTACAGTGACCTTTTTGAAGGATGTGGTTTGCTGAGTAGCCTGTTTATATATTGCCTATACGCTACGTGCTGACCTCAAGCCACAGTGCCTACAGGCCACAGGCAAACGTATAATTACCGTTGGTTCAAAAAAAATATGCATTTTATAATCCTTCAAGAAATATGTTGGGTTGTTTTTTTGCAGTGCCTGTACTTATATAAAAACACTGTGGGTGAAACACATTCTTACTGAAGGAGTAAAATGATGTGGTATCAAAGCAAGATGTCGAAAAATCTCTCTGCTCGTTAAGATTATTATTTCCTTTTGCCCTGGCAGCTTGAGACTCATCCCGGTCTGTACTTTCTAGTTAGAATCCAAAGTCTGGGATTTTTACAGTTACTGCCATGTAATGTGGAAAGTAAATCAGGTTTCTATGGTGTCCTGGCCAATATTTGTCCTTCAACCAACAGATTATCTGGTCATTGTCACATTGCTGTTTGTGGGAGCTTGCTGTGCGCAAATTGGCTGCCGCGTTTCCTACATTACAGCAGTGACTGCACTTCAAAAAGTACTTCATTGGCTGTAAAGCGCTTTGGGACGTTCTGAGGTTGTGAAAGGCTCTATAGAAATGCAAGACTTTCTTCTTTTCTTTACCCAGACTTGTTTATTAAGGACAGTCACTGTACAGATGTCACGTTGGGTAAACTGGTGAATCTTTAGAATTCTCTACCCCAGAGGGCTGTGGAGGCTCAGTTATTGAGTATATTCAAGACGGAGATCAATAGATTTTTGAATATTAAGGGAATCAAGGGAGATGGGGATAGTGCAGGAAAGTGGAGTTGAGGTAGAAGGTCAGCCATGATCAGGCTCGAGGGGACAAATGGCTGACTCCTGCTCCTATTTCTTATGTAAACTGAAAAGTATTTGTCGCTGAGCATACAGCAGAGTATCCTGATTATTAGACTTCATTCTGGGGATTGGGCGGGGGGCGGTGGGGGGAGGCTGGGGTCGATCCGACAGCTCAAGCAAGTTAAGCCAGCCTGCAGATCATCAAGTTCCGAGATTCGATTTTCAGCGTGTCCCCGAGTTAGATCATTTCAGGCAGGTGCCACAATTACCTCGAGTAGGGTGGGAAACGCTGGCTCGGGCTCCCACACCCAGTTGTTATTCCGTGATCTGCACCAGAGGTCTGTGCGGGAAGGAAGACAGAATTGGACTTGGCTGAAATGCCCCCTTCCAGAGTCAAATAACCAGCGGACACCCACCGTCCACGCCCACTCACGAAATATGGACATTTGGGAAAGGTACTGGATGCTGACTGGTAATTAACGGAACAGTATTCCAATTAAGAGTCAATGAGGGAAGAAAATTGGCAGAAAAAAGGAGAACAAGACTTTGCTCGGAGCAGAAAATTAACAGACCTGAAACCAAAATGCTACTGTAAATTATATACAAAAAGCGATGCACTTCCTCTGTAACGTGTAATAAAAGAACGTCAGTACCAGAACAGTCAAAATCACAAAGGAAGATGGTTGTGGTGGTTGGAGGTCAATCATCACAGCCCCATGACATCGCTGCAGGAGTTCCTCAGGGCAGTGTCCTAGGCCCAACCATCTTCAGCTGCTTCATCAATGACCTTCCCTCTAACATAAGGTCAGAAATGGGGATGTTCGCTGATGACTGCACAGTGTTCAGCACCATTCATAACTCCTCAGATAATGAAGCAGTCCATGCCCGCATGCAACAAGACCTGGGCGACGTTCAGGCTTGGGCTGATACGTGGCAGGTAACATTCGAGTCACAAAAGTGCCAGGCAATGACTATCTCCAACAAGCGAGAGTCTAACCACCTCCCCTTGACATTCAACGGCATTAACATCGCCGAATCCCCCACTATCAACATCCTGGGGGGTCACCATTAACCAGAAACTTAACTGGACCAGCCACATAAATACTGTGGCAACAAGAGTAGGTCAGAGGCTAGGTATTCTGCGGCGAGTGTCTCACCTCCTGACTCCCCAAAGCCTTTCCACCATCTACAAAGCACAAGTAAGGAGTGTGATGGAATACTCTCCACTTACCTGGATGAGTGCAGCTCCAACAACACTCAAGAAGCTCGACACTATCCAAGACAAAGCAGCTCGCTTGATTGGCACCCCATCCACCACCTTAAACATTCACTCCCTCCACCACCGGCGTACCGTGGCTGCAGTGTGTACCATCTACAAGATGCACTGCAGCAACTCGCCAAGGCTTCTTCGGCAGCACCTCCCAAACCCGCGACCTCTTCCACCCAGAAGGACAAGGGCAGCAGGCGCATGGGAACACCACCACCTCCAAGTTCCCCTCCAAGTCACACACCATCCTGACTTGGTAATATATCGGCCGTTCCTTCATCGTCGCTGGGTCAAAATCTTGGAACTCCCTCCCTAACAGCACTGTGGGAGTACCTTCACCACACGGACTGCAGCGGTTCAAGAAGGCGGCTCACCACCACCTTCTCGAGGGCAATTAGGGATGGGCAATAAATGCTGGCCTTGCCAGTGACGCCCACATCCCATAAACGAATTTTAAAAAACCTTCATGTTACAATAGCAATTCATCCAAATCACTTGATTTCATCATGGCGGCACACTGACAGCCAAACTCCATATATACAACGCACAGGAGTAGAATTAAAGCTGCCCTGTGATTTCCAGGAGTACACACCAAACGCAGTAACACAGACCAGATTGAACTGATGATGAACCAGTAAAGCTTCAATCTTGCAGCTGATGTTATCTGAATACGTTGGCATCTTACTGTGCCGTCATATGCTGTTCTGTCACTTGTGGGGTACAGTAGCGTAGAGGTTATGTTACTGGAAGAGTAATCCAGAGGCCTGAACTAATAACCCACAAGACCAAATCCTACCACGGTAGTTTGAGAATGTGAATTCAGTTTTTTAAGAATCTGGAAGTAGTTTGTATCAGTGAAAGAGTCCATGAAATGGTCGTGTTGTCCTAAAAAACCAACTGGTTCACTAATGTCCTTGAGGGAAGGAAACCTGCCGTCCTTACCCAGTCCTAAATAAATGCCAAACTTGGCTCAGTGGGTAGCACCCTCGCCTCTCGAGTCAGAAGGTCATGGGTTCATAGTCCCACTCCAGAGACTTGAGCACCACAAAATCTAGGCCGACACTCCAGCGCAGTACTGAGGGAGTGCTGCACTGTCGAAGGTGCTATCTTTCAGATGAGACGTTAAACAGAGGTAAAAGATCCCACAGCACTATTTAGGGAGTGCAACGAATGTTCACCAGACTGATTCCTGGGATGGGGGGATTGGCCTATGAGGACAGATTGAGTAGACTAGGCCTATATTCTCTAGAGTTCAGAAGAATGAGAGGTGATCTCTTTGCAACATGCAAAATTCTTACAGGGCTTGACAGGGTAAATGCAGGGAGGATGTTTCCCCTGGCTGGGGAGTCTAGAACCAGGTGTCACAGTCGCAGAATAAGGGGTCGGCCATTTAGGACTGAGATGAGGAGAAATTTCTTCACTCAGAGGGTGATGAATCTTTGGAATTCTCTACCCCAGAGGGCTGCGGAGGCTCAGTCGTTGAGTATATTCAAGACAGAGAGCGATAGATTTTTGGATATTAAGGGAATCAAGGGATATGGGGATAGTGCAGGAAAGTGGAGTTGAGGTCGAAGATCAGCCATGATCTTATTGAATGGCGGAGCAGGCTCGAGGGGCCGAATGGCCGACTCCTGCTCCTATTACTTATGTTATGTTCAAAGAGGAACAGGGGAGTTATCCCCAGTGTCCTAGCCAATATTTATCACTGAACCAAAAATCACTAAAATAGGTTATCTGATCATTACAACAAATCAAACAAAATTTGACACCGAGCCACCTAAGATGATATTAGGGCAGGTGACCAAAAGCTTGGTCAAAGAGGTAGGTTTTAAGGAGTGTCTTAAAAGGGGGAAAGGGAGGTAGAGAGGCGGAGAGGTTTAGGGAAGGAATTCCAGAGTATAGGAACTTGCTGTCCGCAAATTGGCTGCTGTTTTCTCTACATTACAACAGTGACTACATTTCTAAAGTACATAAATAAAAACAGAAAATGCTGGAGATACTCAGCAGGTCAGGCAGCATCTGTGAAGAGAGAAACAGAGTTAACGTTTCAGGCAAAAGGTCATCGAGCTGAAACGTTAACTCTGTTTCTCTCTCTTCACCGATGCTGCCTGACCTGCTGAGTATCTCCAGCATTTTCTGTTTTTATTTCAGATTTCCAGCATCTGCAGTACTTTCGTTTTCTAAAGTACATCATTGGCTGTAAAGCGCTTTGGGACCGAGGTCTTGAAAGGTGCTGTAGAAATGTAAGTGATGCTCCCAGTAAGCTGCGCTTTGTTCTGCGCAACCTGTTTCTTTCAACGGGTAGTCCCTTTAAATTATTTCCTGTGTAAAAGCTTGTGAGCGGCCTGTGCAGGAAACTTGCGGATTACTGCGCGGCCATGCAGTTTAGAGGGAACACTTGAATGTAAATTCTCTCTTTTCTTTAGTCCCACACCAACATGGCTGACCTTGAACTGCCCTCTTTTGTGGCCTAGCAAGCCGCTCGGGTGCATCAAACTACTACAAAGAATTGCTGGCGGTATTGTGGGAGACAACCTTCACACGGATGGCAGCGGTTCAAGGCGGCGGCTCACCACCACATTCTCAAGGATGGGCAATAAATGCCGGCTCTTGTCTGAAAAGCCCACACTTCAGGGGTCACAGTCTAAGGATAAGGGGTAGGCCATTTAGGACAGAGATGAGGAGGAATTTCTTCACCCAGAGAGTGGTGAACCTGTGGAATTCTCTACCACACAGGGCAGTTGAGGCCAATTCATTAAATATATTCAAGAAGGAGTTAGATATATTTCTTAAAGGCTAAAGGGATCAAGGGATATGGGGAGAAAGCAGGGACAGGGTACTGAATTTGGATGATCAGCCATGATCTCATTGAATGGCGGAGCAGGCTCGAGGGGCCGAATGGCCTACTCCTGCTCCTATCTTCTATGTTTCTTCGTTTCACCCAGAGAATGAATCAAAATATAGATTCCAGCCCGCGCCTTACCCAACCCACACATTTTCCACTACGCGACACGCTCCAGCCTGCGGGCTATCCTCCAACGCGACACATTTTAGCCTGTGCGCTTCCCTCTACACTCCAACTCAAAAGACGCACTTCATTCGGCGCACCGCCCTCTGTGCAGCTTCCAGCCTGAGTTTTCCTCCACACGGCACACTCCGGCCCACATGCTGCCCGCCGTGTGACGCACTCCCCCTTGCTTACCTCCTTCGAATCCAACGTGGCTGCACAAATCAGCAAGTTGTTCAAAAACACTCTGTGGGGTCAACAGCGATTCAAGTTAAGGCCATTCACAAATGAAAATGCTTTCCAATAATTCACCTCAGGCCCTCAGTCTGTCAGGTGGAGACATGCGATTGCCACACTTCTCCACTCCTACACCACACACAGACTCCCAGCCATTCTATCAACACACCGCAGCCTCAACACATAGTTGGCAACTAGCTTTACAGGAATATAGCAACACCATTTAAAACAGCAAAGTTTTGAACTCCCGCAAGTAACGCACGTGAAACAAAGTTGGAAAGTCTCAATCTAGTTGCTAGTGGACAAGGCACACAGCACAAAGCTGACCTTAATTGGAGATCTTACTCAGAGCTACGGTCACACAGTGATGCATTTAAGGGAAAGCTAGATCGCCTCCGCAAGATCCTGCAAATCCATTGGCAGGATAGGCGCACCAACATCAGTGTTCTTGCTCAGGCCAACATCCCCAGCATCGAAGCTTTGACCACGCTCAACCAGCTCCAATGGACGGGTCACATTGTCCGCATGCCCGATACGAGACTCCCGAAACAAGCGCTCTACTCGGAGCTCTGACACGGCAAGAGGGCCCCAGGTGGGCAGAGGAAACGCTTCAAGGACACCCTCAAAGCCTCCTTGAAAAGGTTCAACATCCCCTCTGACACCTGGGAATCCCTGGCCCAAGACCGCACAAAGTGGAGGAGAAGCATCCAGGAAGGTGCCGAACACCTCGAGTCTCTTTGCCGGGAGCAAGCGGAAGCCAAGCGCAAACAGTGGAAGGAGCGCACGTCAACCCAAGCACCCCACCCACCCGCCCCTTCAACCACCGTCTGCTCCACCTGTGGCAGAGACTGTAGGTCCCGCACTGGACTCGTCAGTCACCTGAAAACTCATTTTTAATGTGGAAGCAAGTCATCCTTGATAAGTACATGAGGGAGACATGAATAGACGGATATGCTGATAGGGTGAGATGAAGTAGAGTGAGAAGATGCTCGGGGGTGAGATGAAGTAGAGTGAGAAGATGCTCGGGGGTGAGATGAAGTAGAGTGGGAAGACGCTCGGGGGTGAGATGAAGTAGGGTGGGAAGACGCTCGGGGGTGAGATGAAGTAGAGTGGGAAGACGCTCGGGGGTGAGATGAAGTAGAGTGGGAAGACGCTCGGGGGTGAGATGAAGTAGAGTGGGAAGACGCTCGGGTGGAGCATAAACACCGGCATGGACCTACTGGGGTGAATGGCCTGTTTCTATGCTGCAAGTTCTTTGCAATACTATGAAATGGAGAACGTCACATTGGTGCAGTCCAAGATTGGGACTGAGGCAAAAAGCAAGTGTTCCATTCCCCAGCAAACGTGATCCCTTGTGCGGAGCCCAACATTCGCAGATAATGTGGTTCTTCTTAAAATCCTGAGAAAATAGCCTCAACTTTTTAATCATATTTCTGTTGGTTCCCCTCATTTCCAGCTAGGCTCACTGAATATCATTAACAGCAACCCTGGCTGATCCCCGCCCCCTCCCCCCTCACCCCTCCGTTAGCCCCCTCCCCCCACCACAGGGGGCCCGGTCACAAACTCAAAAGAGGGAAGATGAAGAGTTTAGATTAGAATTACAATAAACAGATGGTGAATTTATGTCTCCGATTATCCAGGTCTGTTGGATTGGGTCAGCTGGATCAAGAGGGAGCTCAGTGGTATTATTTTTGGTGGAAACAAGCAACTGAGGTGTACAAGAAGCCTGGCAATGGTATTTTCCTTTCATTTGGGACTAGCCAGATGGGCTTCCATGTCCTACACATTCCTATATAAGCTTGTGGCATAGTGGTTAGCACTGTTGCCTCACAGCGCCAGGGACCCGGGTTCAAATCCGGCCTCGGGTGACTGTCTGTGTGGAGTTTGCACATTCTCCCCGTGTTTGCGTGGGTTTCCTCCGGGTGCTCCGGTTTCCTCCCACAGTCCAAAGATGTGCGGGTTAGGTTGATTGGCCATGATAAAAATTGGCCCTTAGTGTTAGGGGGGATTAAATACGTGGGGTTACGGGGATAGGGCTTGTGTGGGATGGCTGTCAGTGTAGGGACCGGGTGCTAGGATTTGGATGATCAGCCATGATCTCGTTGAATGGCGGAGCAGGCTCGAAGGGCCGAATGGCCTACTCCTGCTCCTATCTTCTATGTTTCTATAAATTGCGGAGTTTCGGTGTTGCGAGCTTGCACCCACTGGTTTAAGAATGCCCGAAACTAATTTTACTTAGGACTCATTTTTGGACGAGAGACTTTCAACTCCCAAGGTTGCAACTTTTAAAAATGTATTCACAATTTTACTATATTCAGCAATACATTCTACTTACTATTTAGGTTTTATTCCCAATGTACTTGCCCCACTTAATTGCCCCAGCTGGAGTATGTAAACATTTAATATGTTATTTATGGAAGGTCATGGTCAAGTTTCACTTGTGAAGTAGGAGATTGTTGATAAAGTCAATGCTGATGTCCTATTTATGCATAAATATAGTATTTTTAAAAATGCTCTTCTGATGGTAGAGAGTAAATTCAATGCACGCTGTGAAATCGCCAAAGTCTAAATATTGAACGAAGACAGGACTGGACTGGACTATGACACTGAACGAGGTTGAACACTCGCCACCTAGGAATGCGTGAACAATAGTCACTGACACGAGTTAGGCCACAGCTAGAGTGCTGCGTACAGTTCTGGTCACATTACAGGAAAGATGTGATTGCACTGGAGAGGGTGCAGAGGAGATTTACAAGGATGTTGCCGGGAGTAGAGGATCTTAGCTATGAGGAAAGACTGGACAGGCTGGGTCTGTTTTCCTTGGAACAGAGGAGGCTGAGGGGTGACCTTATTGAGGTGTATAAAATTATGAGGGGCATAGATAAAGTGGATAGAACGAACCTATTTCCCTTAGCAGAGGGGTCAAAAACCGGGGGCACAGATTTAAAGTAAATGGTGGATGGTTTAGAGGGGATTTGAGGGGAAATTTCTTCACCCAGAGGGTTGTGGGGGTCTGGAACTCACTGCCTGAAAGGGTGGTAGAGGCAGGAACCCTAGCCACATTTATAAAGTACTTGGATGTGCACTTGGGATGCTGTAACCTGCAGGGCTACGGACCAAGAGCTGGGACGTGGGATTAGGCTGGATAGCTCTTTGTTGGCCGGCGCGGACACGATGGGCCGAATGGCCTCCTTCCGTGCTGTAACTTTCTATGATTCTATAAGAAAAAAATGTTTATGCAACAAGTGGTGAGGATTTGGAATGCACTGCCTGATAGGGCGGTGGAGACAGATTCAATAGTAGCCTTCAAAAGGGAATTAGGTACAGAGGAAGTTCACCAGGATGTTACCAGGGATGAGGGACTTCAGTTATGAGGAGGGGTTGGAAAAGTTAGGACCGTTCCCCTTGGAACAGATAAGGTCAAGAAGTGACCTAATCGAGATTTTCAAGACGATGAGAGGTTTTGATAGAGTAAATAGAGAAAAACTATTCCCTCGGACGAGTGGGCCAATAACCAGAGGTCATAGATTCAAAATCACTGGAAAAAGATCGAGAGAGGAGATGAGGGGAAATTGTTTCACTCAGAGAGTTGTCGGGATCTGCAACGCTCGACCTGAAAAGGTGGAGGAAGCTGATTCCATCACTGATTTTAAAAGGGAGTTGGACGGGTTCTTGAGGATGAGCAACTTACAGGGTTACGGACAAAAAGCGGATTGTGGGACTGAGCACTGCTGGTCTTTCAAAAAGCTGGCACAGGCACGACGGGCCGAACGGCCTCCTTCTGTGCTGCAAGTTTCTATGAGTCTATGAAAAATGAATGGACAGTTTGGTGAAGTACTGAACATCCCAGAAAGAGGAAAAGAAATAATGGACTTGCATTTGTAAAGCGCCTTCCACAACCTCGGGGACGTCCAAAGTGCTCCAATGAAGTCGTTTCTTTGAAGTGTAGTCAAAGTTGCAATGCCGGCAAACACCGTAGTCAATTTGCGCACAGAGAGATCCCACAAACAGCAGTGAGGTAAACAGTGCGGGATATACAGTATGTAGGCCAGGATACCGAGAGAATTGCCATGCTCTTCAAATAGAAAAGGACAGAAAATAGGCCACAAAAGAAAAAGCGCAGAAATACTTGCATTAATCTCCACAAGATACTTGCCTCAACTACAACAGGTACAGAAGAACACACACTTTATTCACAAACATCATACTGATTCTGTAGAAGGGTTTCTCTCTCCTCTCGATGCTGCCTGACCTGCTGAGTTTTTCCAGCGTTTTCTGTTGTTATTTCGGATTTCCAGCATCCGCAGTATTTTGCTATCATCATACTGATGCAAATGCTGTTAATCCTGAATCACTTTGCTGTCTTTTTTTTTGTAGATACTTTACAAAAAAAAAAGGATGATTTGATTTTAGTGGTGATTGTTACACTGGGTCTTAGTTTCCCTATTACAGTCTGCACTTAATTGAAAGTTGTTAATTGAAATGATCCAATAAGTCAAGCACCAAATTCACCCTTGCTGCATTATTTACACTGCTCAATGACAATACTGAATTATTCATTTTTCAGCAAAAAAACTGATGTCAAATTATCAGGAATAGACTGCACATAGCTACAACATCCCAAGCAGTAACATACATTGGATTAACTTCCAATGCTGCATCACATGCATACACAATAAGGGAAATTCAAAGATTAAAAAATCCACTCCCATTGTCTCTGGGCACGAGTAATACAATTTAATTTTGTGTATTACAGGAAACCCTTTCAACCGGCACCTAAACAGCCAGAAATCGCTCTTAACCGGCAAAATTCAGGTAGGTTCAGGTAAGTTTTACTATATATTAGTGGCCGTGTAGCCGGGGCTCCTGCACCTCTGGCCGTGTAACCGCTCCTGCACCTCTGGCCGTGTAACCGGGGCTCCTGCACCTCTGGCCGTGTAACCGGGGCTCCTGCACCTCTGGCCGTGTAACCGGGGCTCCTGCACCTCTGGCCGTGTAACCGGGGCTCCTGCACCTCTGGCCGTGTAACCGGGGCTCCTGCACCTGTGGCCGTGTAACCGGGGCTCCTGCACCTGTGGCCGTGTAACCGGGGCTCCTGCACCTGTGGCCGTGTAACCGGGGCTCCTGCACCTGTGGCCGTGTAACCGGGGCTCCTGCACCTGTGGCCGTGTAACCGGGGCTCCTGCACCTGTGGCCGTGTAACCGGGGCTCCTGCACCTGTGGCCGTGTAACCGGGACTCCTGCACCTGTGGCCGTGTAACCGGATTCCTGGATCTGTGGCCGTGTAACCGGGACTCCTGGATCTGTGGCCGTGCAACCGGGGCTCCTGCACCTGTGGCCGCGTAACCGGGACTCCTGGATCTGTGGCCGTGTAACCGGGGTTCCTGGATCTGTGGCCGTGTAACAGGGGTTCCTGCACCTGTGGCCGTGTAACCGGGGTTCCTGCACCTGTGGCCGTGTAACCGGGCTCCTGCACCTGTGGCCGTGTAACCGGGGTTCCTGTACCTGTGGCCGTGTAACCGGGGTTCCTGCACAAGTGCCGTGTAACCGGGGCTCTCATACCTTGGTAAGTATACCTCTCTGTAATCCGGACTCTTTGATCAACCGGCACCACGCGGTCCCGGATAAAAAAAGGGTTTCCTGTATATCTATTATTCCTATTATATCTGACCCAGAAAACAATGTCAATTGGCGGGGGGAAGGCATGAAACAGTCAAATACAGTGCAGGTTGGCAACGTGTGAAACTGATGCTCATAATCCATTTGAAATGCGTCCGCTCAGCGTCACCGTCGCCATGGTGATCTGGCACCGAGGATTCCACCAGAGATTACTTAGTTTTCTACCCGCCAACCCCAATAGAACGGTGCTCGTGAAAACAGAGATCCGTTGCAGAAAAGAAAAAGAAACTGCGGTTGCTGCAATTCGCAAAAGGGGCAGCAGGAGATGCATGCAAGATTATAACACCCTTTGCACAAAATGCCCCGTTGCAAAAAGAGCACCAACTTTGCTTTGTGCGTTGCAGACGTCTCAATCTCTCACAAAAGAGATTATGCACCTCCACTCGGAAAACATCACCAATTTTGCCTTATGCAACTACACTACAAAAAAGAGTAATTTATCCCATCACTTAAAGGAGCAACTGTTATCATAGCATCAAAGCTTTGACCACGCTCGATCAGCTCCGATGGACGGGTCATTGTCCGCATGCCCGATACGAGACTCCCGAAACAAGCGCTCTACTCGGAACTCCGGCACGGCGAGAGAGCCCCAGGTGGGCAGAGGAAACGCTTCAAGGACACCCTCAAAGCCTCCTTGAAAAAGTGCAACATCCCCACCGACACCTGGGAATCCCTGGCCCAAGACCGCACAAAGTGGAGGAGAAACATCCGGGAAGGCGCCGAACACCTCGAGTCTCTTTGCTGGGAGCAAGCAGAAGCCAAGCGCAAACAGCGCAAGGAGCGCACGTCAACCCAAGCACCCCACCCACCCCGCCCCTTCAACCACCGTCTGCCCCACCTGTGACAGAGACTGTAGGTCCCACATTGGACTCATCAGTCACCTGAGAATTCATTTTTAGCGTGGAAGCAAGTCATCCTCGGTTCCGAGGGACTGCCTAAGAGACATATATTGCACACACAACCCCCAACCCCCACTTCCTTCCCTCTCACAATCATGCATATAAAATTCAATGGGCAGAGGGAAGAGGACAAATAACATTCCATCAGCAGGCAAGCACGAGAGAGAGAAAGAGCAGCAACAGTACAGAGGCTTTTTAACATGAGTCAGGGGAGGGCTGGCAGAGCAGCAGAGAGATGAGTTGGCCTGGAGGGTTACAGACTTCCATTAGACCACACATTCCGTCAAACAAGTGTGAGGAAAGGTGGAAGGAGGAGGGAAGGAGGGAGGAGAAGGGGGAGGGGGGAGAAGGAGGGGGGAGAAGGAGGGAGGAGGGGGGGAGAGGGAGGGAGGAGGGAGGGAGGAGGAGGGGGGGAGAGGGAGGGAGGAGGGGGGGGAGAGGGAGGGAGGAGGGGGGGAGAGGGAGGGAGGAGGGGGGGAGAGGGAGGGAGGGGGGGGGGAGAGGGAGGGAGGGGGGGGAGGAGGGGGGGAGAGGGAGGGAGGGGGGGGAGGAGGGGGGGAGAAGGGAGGGAGGAGGAGGGGGGAGAAGGGAGGGAGGAGGAGGGGGGAGAAGGGGAGGGAGGAGGGGGGAGAAGGGGAGGGAGGAGGGGGGGAGAAGGGGAGGGAGGAGGAGGGGGGAGAAGGGGAGGGAGGAGGAGGGGGGGAGAAGGGAGGGAGGAGGAGGGGGGAGAAGGGAGGGAGGAGGAGGGGGGAGAAGGGAGGGAGGAGGAGGGGGGAGAAGGGAGGGGGGAGAAGGGAGGGGGGAGAAGGGAGGGGGGAGGGAGGAGGGGGGGAGAAGGGAGGGAGGAGGAGGGGGGGAGGGAGGGAGGGGGAGGGAGGGAGGGGGGGGAGGGAGGGGGAGGGAGGGAGGGGGAGGGAGGGAGGGAGGGAGGGGGAGGGAGAGGAAGGGGGGGAGGGAGAGGGAGGTTGGGAGGGAGGGAGAGGGAGGGGGAGGGAGGGAGAGGGAGGGGGAGGGAGGGAGGGGGAGGGAGGGAGAGGGGGAGGGAGGGAGAGGGGGAGGGAGGGAGGGGGGGAGAGTGGGGCGGGGGGGGAGAGTGGGGCGGGGGAGGGAGTGGGGCGGGGGAGGGGGGGAGTGGGGCGGGGGAGAGGGGAGGGAGGGGGGAGGAGGGGAGGGGAGGGGGGGAGGGGGGGAGGAGGGGGAGGGAGAGGGGGGGAGGGAGAGGGGGGGAGGGAGGGGGGGAGAGCGAGGGGGGGAGGGGGGAGGGGGGGAGGGGGGAGGGGGGGAGGGGGGAGGGGGGGAGGGGGGGAGGGGGGAGGGGAGTGGGGCGGGGAGGGGGGAGGGAGGGGGAAGGGAGGGGGGAAGGGAGGGGGGGAAGGGAGGGGGGGGAGGGGGGGAAGGGAGGGGGGAGGGGGGGGAAGGGGAGGGGGGGAAGGGAGGGGGGGAAGGGAGGGGGGGAAGGGAAGGGGGGGAAGGGGAGGGGGGAAGGGGAGGGGGGGGAAGGGGAGGGGGGGAAGGGAGGGGAAGGGAAAGGGAGGGGGGGGAGGGGAGGGGGGGAAGGGGGGGAGGGGAGGGGGGGAAGGGGGGGGAAGGGAGGGGGGAGTGGGGGATGGGGAGGGGGGGAAGGGAGGGGGGGAGGGAGGGGGGGGGAAGGGAGGGGGGGAGGAAGGGAGGGGGGGAGGAAGGGAGGGGGGAGGGAGGGGGGGAAGGGAGGGGGGGGAAGGGAGGGGGGGAGGGGGGGAAGGGAGGGGGGGAGGGGGAGGGGGAGGGAGGGAGAGGGGAGGGAGTGGGAGGGAGGGAGAGGGGAGGGAGTGGGAGGGAGAGGGGGGGAGGGAGAGGGGGGGAGGGAGAGGGGGGAGGGGGGGAGGGAGGGAGGGGGGAGGGGGGGAGGGAGAGGGGGGGAGGGAGGGAGGGGGGAGGGAGGGAGGGAGGGAGGGGGGGAGGGAGGGAGGGAGGGGGAGGGAGGGAGGGGGGGAGGGGGGAGGGGGAGGGTGGGAGGGGAGGGAGAAGGGAGGGGGGGAAGGGAGGGGGGGAGGGAGGGAGGGGGAGGGAGGGAGGGAGAGGTAGTGGGAGGGAGGTAGTGGGAGGGAGGGAGAGGGGAGGAGTGGGAGGGAGTGAGAGGGGGGGGAGAGGGGGGGAGGGAGAGGGGGGGGGAGGGAGAGGGGGGGAGGGGAGTGGGGCGGGGGAGGGGGAGGGGAGGGGAGGGGGGGGAAGGGAGGGGGGGAAGGGAGGGGGGGGAAGGGAGGGGGGGAAGGGAGTGGGGGGGAAGGGAGGGGGGGGGAGGGGGGGGAAGGGACGGGGGGGAGGGGGGGAAGGGACGGGGGGGAGGGGGGAAGGGACGGGGGGGAGGGGGGGAAGGGACGGGGGGGAGGGGGGGAAGGGACGGGGGGGAGGGGGGGAAGGGACGGGGGGAGGGGGGGAGGGAGGGGGGGAGGGGGGGGAAGGGAAGGGGGGGAAGGAGGGACAGTAGGAACAACCAAAATTGAACAAACCACTAACTACACATACTTGGGCTTAAAAAATCAGTTCTACGGGAAACTTCAAACTGGCTGTGAATGAACTGAAAGAGAAAGCAAGAAGGGCTTTCTATGCCATCAAAAAATCAATCCAAATAGAAATTCCAATTAGCATTTGGCTCAAAATTTTCAAATCAGTAATTGAACCAATTGCACTCTATGGCAGTGAGGTATGGGGACCGCTAACTCAACAAGAATTTGCAAAATGGGACAAACACCCAATTGAGATCGTACATGCAGAATTCTGTAAAGTATCCTCCGGACTCAAAGGAAAACAGTAAACAATGCATGCAGGGCGGAACTAGGCCAATATCCATTAATAATCACTATCCAAAAAAGAGCCACCAAATTTTGGAATCACCTGCAAATGAGCAATCCCCAATGCTATCACTACGACGCCCTGAAATGCCAAGAGCTGACCATAAAGAAGAATACCCTCAGTCAACTAGTCCTGGGACTCAGTGAAGTAACTACTAACAATACTAACAATACCCAGCCCCAGGACAGTGACAGGGTAACACAAAGAATTCGACCCAACACAATCGTCGCTAAGCAAAAGGAAAAATATCTGACATATTGGGCAGAAACAACAAAAACCCAAAGCAAACTCAATTGCTACTTGGCCCTAAACAGACAATACAACATAGCTGATTACCTGACCATGGTAAAGGATAACAAACTGAGAAGAACTTGACAAGGTACAGACTTAGCGAACATAGCCTAGCGATCGAAAAAGGCAGACACAGGCAGACCAGGCTGCCAAGAGAGGACAGGATATGCTCTCACTGCAGTCAGGGAGTGGTGGAGACAGAGATGCACTTCCTCACAGCTTGTGGAAAATATCAGGGCATCAGGGAGAATTTCTACCAAAAATTCTCACAAATATGCCCTGATTTCAGAAATCTGAATGACAACCAAAAACTCCCATTCCTACTGGGAGAGGAGAGAAGCTGTATAACACTGGCAGCACACTATGTTACAGCTTGCCATGAACAGAGGGACAACCAGTAAACTAAGAAAAGAATATATATAAACAATGCGAATGTATATTTATACACTCAGGGATATACCTGTTTATACACTGTATGAATAGAACTGCGTTTATGTGCTAAACCATAAATGTATTTTGATGCTTTGGCAACATAAGATGTAACTTATCATGCCAATAAAGCGATTTGAATTGTGAATTGTGAATTGGGAGGGGGGGGAAGGGAGGGGGGGGAAAGGGAGGGGGGGGAAGGGAGGGGGGGGGGAGGGGAGGGGGGGGGAGGAAGGAAGGGGGGGAAGGGGAAGGAAGGAAGGGGGGGAAGGGGAAGGAAGGAAGGGGGGGAAGGGGAAGGAAGGGAGGGGGGGAAGGGGAAGGAAGGGAGGGGGGAAGGGGGGAAGGAAGGGAGGGGGGGAAGGGGGGAAGGGAGGGGGGGAAGGGGGGAAGGGAGGGGGGGAAGGGGGGAAGGGAGGGGGGGAAGGGGGGGAAGGGAGGGGGGGAAGGGGGGAAGGGAGGGGGGGAAGGGGGGAAGGGAGGGGGGGAAGGGGGGGAAGGGGGGGAAGGGAGGGGGGGAAGGGGGGGAAGGGGGGAAGGGAGGGGGGAAGGGGGGGAAGGGAGGGGGGGAAGGGAGGGGGGAAGGGAGGGGGGGGGAAGGGAGGGGGGAAGGGAGGGGGGGGGAAGGGAGGGGGGAAGGGAGGGGGGGGAAGGGAGGGGGGAAGGGAGGGGGGGGAAGGGAGGGGGGAAGGGAGGGGGGAAGGGAGGGGGGGAGGGGGGAAGGGAGGGGGGGGAGGGGGGAAGGGAGGGGGGAAAGGGAAGGAAGGGGGAGGGGGTGGAAGGGGGAGGGGGAGGGGGTGGAAGGGAGGGGGGGGAAGGGGAGGGGGTGGAAGGGAGGGGGAGGGGGTGGAAGGGAGGGGGGGGAAGGGGAGGGGGTGGAAGGGAGGGGGGGGAAGGGGAGGGGGGGGAAGGGGAGGGGGTGGAAGGGAGGGGGGGGAAGGGAAGGGAGGGGAAGGGAGGGGGGGAAGGGGGGGGAGGGGGGAAGGGAGGGGAGGGGGGGAGGGGGGGAAGGGAGGGGAGGGGGGGGGAGGGGAGGGGGGGAGGGGGGGAAGGGGAGGGGGGGAGGGGGGGAAGGGGAGGGGGGGGAAGGGAGGGAGGGGGGGGAAGGGAGGGGGGGGAAGGGAGGGGGGAAGGAGGGGGGGGAAGGAGGGGGGGAAGGGAGGGGGGGAAGGGAGGGGGGGGAAGGGAGGGGGGGAAGGGAGGGGGGGGAAGGGGGGGGGGAAGGGGGGGGGAAGGGGAGGGGGCGGAAGGGAGGGGGGGAGGGGGCGGGAGAGTGAGGGGGGGAGGGAGGGGAAGGGAGGGGGGGGGAGGGGGGGGAAGGGAGGGGGGGAAGGGAGGGGTGGAAGGGAGGGGGGAGGGGGTGGAAGGGAGGGGGGGAGGGGGGGGAAGGGAGGGGGGAGGGGGGGGAAGGGAGGGGGGGGGAAGGGAGGGGGGGGAAGGAAGGGGGGGAAGGGGGGGAAGGGAGGGGGGGAAGGGGGGGAAGGGAGGGGGGGAAGGGGGGGAAGGGAGGGGGGGAAGGGGGGGAAGGGGAGGGGGGGAAGGGAGGGGGGAAGGGAGGGGGGGGAAGGGAGGGGGAGGGGGGGGAAGGGAGGGGGAGGGGGTGGAAGGGAGGGGGAGGGGGTGGAAGGGAGGGGGGAAGGGAAGGGAAGGGAGGGGAGGGGAAGGGAAGGGAGGGGAGGGGGGGAAGGGAGGGGAGGGGGGGAGGGAGGGGAGGGGGGGAAGGGGAGGGGGGGAAGGGAGGGGGGGAAGGGAGGGGGGGACGGGAGGGGGGGAAGGGAGGGGGGGACGGGAGGGGGGGAAGGGAGGGGGGGACGGGAGGGGGGGAAGGGAGGGGGGGAAGGAGGGGGTGGAAGGGAGGGGGGGTGGAGGGAGGGGGGGAGGGGGGGAAGGGAGGGGGGAAGGGGGGGAAGGGAGGGGGGAAGGGAGGGGGGAAGGGGGGGAAGGGAGGGGGGGAAGGGTGGGGGGAGGGGGAGGGGGGGGAGGGGAGGGGGGAAGGGGAGGGGGGATGGGGGAGGGAGGGGGGAAGGGGGGGAGGGAGGGGGGGTTGGAGGGGGGGGAAGGGGGGGGGGAGTGGGGGGAAGGGAGGGGGGTAGGGAGGGGGGAGGGAGGGGGGGTGGGGGGAAGGGTGGGGGGGTGGGGGGATGGGAGGGGGGGGAGTGGGGGATGGAGGTGGGGGGGAGGAGGTGGGGGAGGTGGTGGGGTGGGTGGGAGGGGGGTGGGGTGGTGGGGGGGGAGGGGGGGTGTGGGTGGGGAGGGGGGGAGGGGGGTGGAGGGAGGGGGGTGGGGGGGAGGAGGGTGGGGGGGAGGGTGGGGGGTGAGGGGGGGGGAGGGTGGGTGGGGGAGGGGGTGGGGAGGGTGGGGGAGGGGGGAGGGGGGTGGGGGGGGTGGGAGGGGGGGGAGGGAGGGGGGAGGGGAGGGTGGGGGGGGTGGGGAGGGAGGGTGGGGAGGGTGGGAGGGGGTGGGAGGGGGGGGGGGGAGGGTGGGGGGTGGGGGGGGGGGAGGGGGGGAGGGGGGGGGAGGGTGGGGGGGAGGGGGGAGGGGGGAGGGAGGGAGGGGGAGGGTGGGTGGGGGAGGGGGGGAGGGGGGGGTGGGAGGGTGGGGAGGGTGGGGTGGGTGGGAGGGGGAGGGAGGGAGGGGGGGGGGTGGGGAGGGGGAGGGTGGGAGGGGGAGGGAGGGAGGGGTGGGGAGGGAGGGAGGGGGAGGGTGGGAAGGGAGGGAGGGGAGGGGAGGGAGGGAGGGGGGAGGGAGGGGAGGGGAGGGAAGGGGGAGGGAGGGGAGGAGGGGGAGGGAGGGAGGGGGGGGGGAGGGAGGGAGGGGGGGAGGGGGGAGGAGGGAGGGGGGGAGGGAGGGAGGTGAGGGAGGGAGGGGGAGGAGAGAGGGAGGGGGAGGGAGAGAGGGAGGGGGAGGGAGGGGGGGAGGGAGGAGGGGGAGGGGAGGGGGAGGGAGGGAGGGGGAGGGGGAGGGAGGGGGGAGGGGAGGGAGGGAGGGGAGGGAGGAGGGAGGGAGGGAGGGGAGGAGGGAGGGAGGGAGGGAAGGGGGGAAGGGGGGGTGTGGGGGAGGGGAGGGGGGGTGTGGGGGAGGGGAGGAGGGGGAGGGAGGGGGAGGGGAGGGGGGGGGGAGGGGAGGAGGGGGGGAGGGGGAGGGGGGGGGGAGGGGGGGAGGGAGGGAGGGGGGGGAGGGAGGGGAGGAGGGAGGGAGGGGAGGAGGGAGCGAGGGAGGGGAGGAGGGGAGCGAGGGAGGGAGGGGAGGGAGGGAGGGAGGGAGGAGGAGGGGGAGGGAGGAGGGGAGGGAGGGGAGGAGGGAGGGAGGAGGGAGGGAGGGAGGGGAGGAGGGAGGGGAGGAGGGAGGGAGGGGAGGAGGGAGGGAGGGGAGGAGGGAGGGAGGGGAGGAGGGAGGGAGGGAGGGAGGAGGGGAGGGAGGGAGGGAGGAGGGGAGGGAGGGAGGAGGTGAGGGAGGGAGGAGGGGAGGGAGGGAGGGGAGGAGGGGAGGAGGGGAGGGAGGGAGGGGAGGAGGGGAGGAGGAGGGAGGGGAGGAGGGGAGGAGGGAGGGAGGGGAGGAGGAGGGAGGGAGGAGGGAGGGAGGGAGGAGGGGAGGAGGGGAGGAGGGAGGGGAGGAGGGAGGGAGGAGGGAGGAGGGGAGGGAGGGAGGGAGGGGAGGGAGGGAGGAGGGGAGTGAGGGAGGGAGGGGAGGGAGGGAGGGAGGGGAGTGAGGAGGGAGGGGAGGGAGGGAGGGAGGGGAGGGAGGAGGGAGAAGGGAGAGGAGGGGAGGGAGGGAGGGGAGGAGGGGAGGGAGGGAGGGAGGGGGAGGGGAGGGAGGGGGGGAGGGGAGGGAGGAGGGAGGGGGAGGGAGGGAGGGAGGGAGGGGGAGGGAGGGAGGGAGGAGAAGGGGGGAAGGGGGTGTGGGGGGAGGGGAGGGGGGGGTGTGGGGGAGGGGAGGAGGGGGAGGGAGGGGGGAGGGGGAGGGGGGGGGGAGGGGAGGAGGGGGGAGGGGGAGGGGGGGGGGAGGGGGGGAGGGAGGGGAGGGGGGAGGGAGGGGAGGAGGGAGGGAGGAGGAGAGGGAGCGAGGAGGGGAGGAGGGGGAGCGGGAGGGAGGGAGGGGAGGGAGGAGGAGGGAGGGAGGGAGGGAGGGAGGGAGGAGGGGAGAGGGAGGAGGGAGGGGAGGGGAGGAGGGAGGGAGGGAGGAGGGAGGGAGGGGAGGAGGGAGGGAGGGAGGAGGGGAGGGAGGGAGGGAGGAGGGGAGGGAGGGAGGGAGGAGGGGAGGGAGGGAGGAGGGAGGGAGGGAGGAGGGAGGGAGGGAGGGGAGGAGGGAGGAGGGAGGGAGGGAGGGGAGGAGGGAGGGGAGGGAGGGAGGAGGGGAGGAGAGGGAGGGAGGGGAGGAGGGAGGGAGGGGAGGAGGGAGGGAGGGAGGGAGGGAGGAGGGGAGGGAGGGAGGGGAGGAGGGGGGAGGGAGGGGGGAGGGAGGGAGGGGAGGGAGGGAGGGAGGGAGGGGAGGGAGGGAGGCGAGGGAGGGAGGGAGGGAGGAGGGGAGGAGGAGGGAGGGGAGGGAGGGAGGGAGGGGAGGGAGGAGGGAGGAAGGGAGAGGAGGTGGAGGGAGGGAGGGGAGGAGGGGGAGGGAGGGAGGAAGGGAGGGAGAAGGAGGGGAGGGAGGAGGGTGGGAGGAAGGGAGGGGAGGGAGGGGAGGGAGGATGGGAGGAGGGAGGGAGGAGGGGAGGGTGGGAGGGAGGGAGGGAGGAGGAGGGGAGGGAGGGAGGGAGGGGAGGGAGGGAGGGAGGAGAGGGGAGGGAGGGAGGGAGGGAGGAGGGGAGAGGGAGAGGAGGGGAGGGGAGGAGGGGAGGGAGGGAGGGGAGGGAGAGGAGGGGAGGGAGGAGGGAGGGAGGAGGGAGGGAGAGAGGGAGGAGAGAG